>NC_056747.1:956187931-956532931 GCF_019279795.1 Protopterus annectens
GTATCTGTATGTACATATATATATATGTATATATATATATATATATATATATATATATATGTGTTTCTGGACAGATGCATGCCATAGGGGACATTATATATTCAATGACTGGCCTAATGAGGGCTGAGCAAAGAGGGATAAAAACATTCCTAGATCTAAACACAATGCCTTTGTTTATAGTATAGAAGGGCTTTCTTACACCAGTAGACAAATGTTGGTCAAAAGTTAGGTCACTGACCACGTAGGTTCCCAAATCCTGAACAACTGGGTCAACTCTTAAACCTGTCTAGAAATCTGTCATATCTGTTGGGCATGAGCTGTACTCATACCATGTTAAGGTGTAGAACTCCTAACTTGTATCCAACAGGTCAACACCTCCCTCTGGTCCTTTAAAATCATTCTGAAAGACTTCCTAGCCAAAACTTTGTCTCTTTTTCTTGCCTAGTTCCAAGATAAACTGTATCCCTGAAAATGAATGAGTACCTGTTCATACCTTAAACATCCGTACGCTCCCTTCACTCACTTTCTCACTTCTTTCAGTTTCTGTCCCTCACTCTCTAAATATGCCATAATCCTGTTTTTTTCTCTCACTTCATTAATGCAATATTTCTCTGTAAACTGGCCAAAAGTTCTCTAAATATTAAATCATTGTCATGCAAGTTGTATCTGTTATTAAGCAATGTTTTCACATTATAGCCAGTGGCCATAATTTCTCTAAATATTAAATCATTGTCATGTAAGTTGTATCTATTATTAACCAATTTTTTTCACATTATATCTAATTTGGTATGATTATTTAAATTCTAGATTTTTTTTTTAATTATTTTTGAAGATTGTAAAGTTATTATTCTTACAATGTTTTTGTAATACTTGAAGCTTTTCTCACTGGACCTCCACTGAAAATGGACACCTACTGAGTCATTGTCATGTAAGTTGTATCTATTATTAACCAAGTTTTTCACATTATATCTAATTTGGTATGATTATTTAAATTCTAGATTTTTTTTTTATTATTTTTGAAGATTGTAAAGTTATTATTCTTACAATGTTTTTGTAATACTTGAAGCTTTTCTCACTGGACCTCTACTGAAAATGGGCACCTACTGAGTCGGGACTTTCATGGGAGTCAGATATCACTAAATAAAAAAGTATTCAGTTCAATAAATATATGTGCAATATGTACTGTGTGCAGTTAAGCACATTTACGTATGATGCATAAACAAAATAGTGTGTTGTGTACTGCTTGTTAATGAGGTAAGGAGCATAATGAAATATTACATCTTACTGGGTGGGTGATATAGCAGCAGTTAACAGGAGACATGAATCAGCAAGTGACATGATATATCCTTAATGACAGTAGAGCATTTTGCATTCTGGATGTAATAAAGAGCATATCACCTTCTATAAACAAAATTTTTGAGGGATGAGGTATTGAACTGAGGTTAAGGGAAATTAAGTAAGGGGTATAGGGTTCCTATCATGTAGTCGAACTTTTACAAGTTCGAACCACATATGGTAGAGACCATACGTTCGAATTTGTAAAAGTTTGAGCATTTGAATGGAAATCTCCGTAAGCGGAGGTTTCCATTCACTTCAATGTGGTGCGATCTCAAAGTTGGTATATTTGAGTAGCGGGGGGGTGCAGGGGTGCTTGCCCCCCTGCTTACAACAAATTATTGCTTTGTCCGTTGTGCAGTTATTCTTTTTTTTTTACATAGTCAAAGTTCTGTAACTTCGAACGTAATGGTTCAACCATTAGCTGTTTGGAGTTATGGAACTTCGACTATCTAATATAGACCCAGGGTATAGTATTGTGAGATTAACTTATAGGTGTGTGGCTAAGCTGTATGCGAAAAAAAAATGGTCCATTGTGACTGCACAGGGAAAAGGAAATTTAAGTAGAGTTGAGGTTGTCAGAGATAGATGAGGTTTATCGAGGAGTTGGAGGTACAGTAGCAAATCCTGGTTGTCAGAAATACTATTATAGTGAGGACTTGAATAGGTTGGTTTTTCAGATCTGTTGTATGGAGGTGGGTAGGGAGTTCCAGATTTTAGCAACATAGCTAGAGGAAAAGTCATTTTGAGAGTTATGGGCAGGAGCAGTATAGGTCACACGTTTATGTGAAGATCACATAGTTTTCAAGTGGAAGTATGTCAGTGAAGAAGATTCTTAAGGGATGGACAACTATCTGGTATGTGTAAAATATGAGCTGTTTTGCATTAACAATTGCGATAATATGGGTATTCAAGCTATTTATGATGGTATATTAGTGGGTTCTGTTTCCATTGGTATAATTTTTATCTCTCTTGTTGTGGCAGTGCTTCTGTTTTGCAGCCTGGGTTGAATGCAGATTTGTAAAGATGGGGGCAGCATATATGAGTGGGTGTTGGAAGTTAAGTAAGTGTTTGCTATGCATTTGCGTGAACACTTGTAAGTAGGAGTTTGCCCCACGTAGCAGTCCAAATTTTTGGATGTTCATCGTGTTTCACTGTTGCAGTCATTACTCTTGGGTTATCCTGCTGGCTGGCTACCCTCAGTCGGCCAGAATTCCAAAGTTTAGGTCCTGCGTCGGCTGCTGTCGCCTCTTCCCTGATGTCAGTGTGTCAGGGGTATAAAAGATGCAGCCGACACCATTTTCTTCAGTCTTTCTTGCCACGTGGTGCCCACAGCAAAAGCAGTTCGCAAGTGCCAGTCGGCCGACTCCTGAGATTTTCAAATCCGAATTTCAGAACCGAAGTCTTCATTAAAGCTAAGTACTTCGCTGGAAACTTTTTTCTTGCTCCAGACCGATGTCAGAAAAAGTTAACAATTGCATTTCTTGTGGGAAGCAAATACCTCATAAGGATTTTCACTCTTACTGTATTCCTTGCCTAGGCCCTGATCATAACATTGCTAGTTGTCAGTTTTGTGCTAGATTTAACCAACGCACTATTAAGCGTCAGTTCGATTTTGCATTTCATTACTTTGGCCGAAGATTTAATTATATAATGCCGTTGGAACAGCCGACGACCGGAGTTTACAAAAAACGTAAAGACAAGGAAAAGGATAGGCATCCGAGGTCCAAAACCGACAACAAGGCCTCTGCTAGGCCAGTCGCCGGTTCTCAGTGAGGTGCTTCCGCAGCCCCTGGCGCCCGCTACCTATTGGACACTCGGAAATCATTCCCTCAGATGGGTCCGGAGCCGCTGAGCAGGCATCGGCTTCTGAGGGTGTCTTCAGACCTACACCACTATATATTAAGCCAACTTCAGCTTCAAACACTAAAGCTACTCTAAAGACAAAGAAACAAGTACAGCATTCTTCTACACAGACTTCCATGCCTAAGAAACAGATGCTCAAAATGGCCGAAGACCTTATTACTTTGATCAGGGGTTCCCATCCCCCTCCTGATAAGAGGCCTAGGCAAGAGACAGAGTATGATTCTTCTGATCAGGTTTCTATTTCCTCTGATTCCTCTTCTGAACAGGATTTTTCATGCTTCCCTATGAGGATTCTGATGCTGAAGAATCCATTCCTTCAACCTCTCCTCCTGAGGATTATTCTTTCGGGGAAACCCTACATACCATGAGGAAGCATTTCCACTGGGAGAGCCAAGATTATTCTGAATCTAAGAAAAGGTACGGAGACTTTCTGCTACTTCCTCAGCACAGACCTCTTGCTATTCCACCTGTTCTAGACATTGTAGATTATGTATTTTCAGAGTCCGGCCTGTCTCCTGACTCTTTACCCCCTGCATCTGCTAAGCCAGACAGATACTACAGGGTCCTGGATTCTCATAAATTCCTATATAAAAACCCCGCTGCTGACCCAGAAACTATATCTCAGGGTCCCAAAGGGGTTAAAGCTTCCACTGCAAAAAAACCCTGTCCCCTCTGATAGGGATTCTAGGGCTCTAGACAGATGGGGGAAAAAAGTTTACACTTCTGCTACCTTGGCTGTAAGGGCTTTAAATTGTCAGTTTCATATGCTTAAATGTCAGCAGTACTTAATATCACTGCTAAAACAGAAGTTGTTGACAAATACTGAATGTTCAGAGAACAAGGAAATGCAGGATTTATTGCATGCAGCTGAACAAGTGGGAAAGCATACATTGCAATGTGGTTATGATTCACTGGAGGCCTCTTGCAGGGCTGCTGTCACAAGTTCTGTTATTAGAAGGCATGCTTGGTTAAAGGAACAAAATCTGCCTGATCATGTTAAAGCAAAATTATTAGATGCTCCATTACAGCATTATACTTTGTTTGGTGCTAAAGCAGAAGAGGCATTGAAAAAAAATGGAGGATAAAGCAAAATCCATGCAGACAGTCAAGGATTTCTTACAGGTACAGCCACCCAGGTTTAGCAGGAACTGGCCTTCTAAAAATTGGTCCTTTCCAGTATCAGACAGACCACAAAGAGGCTGATACAGGCATCCCAGAGACAGATCTCAGCCCCAAGGCTCATTCAGGCCTAAACAATGGGGTGCTCCTACCTCCAAAAGCGGAGAAGACAAGTCACAACCTTACAGGAAACAGTCCCAATGACTTTCCTCTGCCAGATCCAAGCACTTTTCTTTTGGCAGCCCCGTTAGGGAGAAAGCTAGCACTTTTTTCATCAAATTGGCAAATGGTTACCCAAGACAAATGGGTCCTGAACATAGTGTCCCAAGGCTACAGGTTCCATTTTCACACCCTTCCAAGGTCAAAAGGTATGCCAGACCTGCCGCACAATCAATGGGCAGAGGCACAAAAACAAATTGCAGCCGTCATGGGCATGAGGGCCATTCAACAAGTACCACAACAAGAGCAGGGGCAAGGATTTTACTCTAGTCTTTTCCTAGTGCCCAGAAAGGGCAAAACCTGGAGACCAATACTGGACCTGTCTATAACACGTTTCTGGAAGTTCCAAAATTCAAGATGTTGACTCTTCAGCATCTACTGCCCATGCTGGGCAAGAAGGCTTGGCTCGTAACTTTGCACCTAAAAGAGGCATACCTGCATATCCCAATCAAACAATCTTGCAGAAGATACCTCAGATTCATAGCTGGCTCAATGCATTACCAATTCTCTGCACTGCCCTTTGGCTTATCTACTGCGCCCAGGGTCTTCACAAAATGCCTGGCACCAGTAATTGCATTTTGCAGAGAAAGAGGAATTCAAATATATCCCTACTTGGATGACTGCCTAATTCAAGCAGAGGACAAAATCATTACTAATTGGTCTAGGGTACACAGCAAACGAAAATAAATCAAACTAGTACCCTCTCAAGAGATAATATTCCTGGGTGCAAGCTTAAATACAACTGCCCAGATGGCTTATCTCACGCCAGACAAACAAAAGCAACCGACTTCCTACTTCAAGAAATTGGCAACACAAACCCACTTATCTGCAAGGAAAATCCTGCAGGCCATGGGTTTCATGGCATCCTGCATTCTACTAATTCCATATGCCAGACTGCATATGAGGAAACTACAATGGTATCTAAAAAGTGTTTGGACTCAGCATTACCACAGCCTGGAGACAGTAATTGCGCTCATTCCCTGCCTGCAACAGGAGTTTCGATGGTGGGCAGAAGCCTGTCAACACAACAAGGGTCTGCCATTCAATTTACCCACAGCCAGACAGACACTGACAACGGATGCATCAGATTATGCCTGGGGGGGGGCCATATGGCAGAAAAATGTATTCAGGGCACATGACCTGCAAACCAGATGCATCTTCACATCAATCAGAAAGAGATGCTAGCTGTTCAAAATGCCCTGACAGCTTTCAAGGACCTGCTTCATCCAGGACAGCTACTGATAAAGACAGACAATACTATGGTCATGTGGTACATAAACAAGCAGGGAGGTACACATTCCTACCCTCTTTGCAGACAAGCAATGATGTTATGGGACACGGCATTGACTTATCAAGTTCACCTGCAAGCACAATTCCTGCCAGGAAAAACAAACACACTGGCAGACGAACTAAGCAGAAACCTCATGGACCCCCCATGAATGGAAACTGGATCCACAAGTCTTCAGCATGATAACAAGGAAATGGGGATGCCCAGACATAGATCTATTTGCCTCCCCTCACAACTGCCAATTGCAGAGATTTTGCACAAGGATTTATCACAAGCAAGCATGGAAACTGGACGCCCTATCCTTCAGCTGGAAAAATCTAACAGTATATGCCTTTCCTCCACTGCCTCTCCTTCCCAGGGTACTCCTAAAGGTCAGACAAGAGAAGCCAAAAATGATACTGATTGCACCAGACTGGCCACGCCAACACTGGTACCCAATCCTAAAGAGCTTGTCTCAAGGTCCAGCATGAATATTGCCTCAAACTTCTCACTTGCTGACCCAACAAAACAATCGGATTCTGCACAGCGAACTCATAACCTTAAATCTGGCAGCATGGCGGATAATGTAGCCATTCAGAGCACTCCTCTTTCAAAAGCTGCTGTGGATGTTATCTTGGAGGCCAGGAGGCCCAGTACCAGAAAATCTTATGCAGAAAAATGGAAGAGATTCTGTTCTTGGAACCAGGAACAAGGCATTGACACGGCTGTACCAAATATCCCTCAGATTTTACAATACCTAACTGAGATGCTGAACAAAGGCCTTTCCTTCTCATCAATTAAGATTCATGCCTCTGCCATTTCAGCCCATTACAATACGGAACCACCTATTTTTTCTCATCCTTTAATAAGGCAGTACCTCAGAGGGGCCAAAAACATTAGGCCTCCAAGGAGAGCACCAATTCCGGCCTGGGACCTCAATTATGTTTTGGAAAAACTCACACTGCCTCCTTTCGAGCCAGCCTCGGCAGCGGATATAAAATTCTTATCCTGGAAAACAGCTCTGCTCCTAGCAATAACCTCTACAAGACGAGTCTCGGAGCTACAAGCACTCATGGCTGTGGAACCTTTTATCATTTTTCATCCAGACAGGGTTTCTGTCAGGACAAATCCAACATTTATGCCCAAGGTGGTGTCCAGTGTGGCGCTCAACCAAACCATTCACTTGCCTACCTTTTATCCAAATCCACATAACAAGGGTGAGAAAATTCTGCATTCTTTGGACATACACAGGCAGTTACATTTCTACTTGGACAGAACTAAAGCTTTCAGAAAGACTGAGCAACTTTTAGTGTCATGTGCTGCAGGATCACAAGGAAAGGCTATCTCAAAACAGGCTATTTCTAAATGGATAGGCCATTGCATCCGTTTCTGCTATTTTCAACATGGCAAATCAGTGCCTAAGGGCATTAGGCCTCATTCTACCAGAGCAGCAGCCACTTCAGCAGCCTTCCTCAGAGGAGTACCAACCAAAGATATCTTAGAGGCTGCAACTTGGAGTGCAACTTGGAGTTCAGTGCACACTTTCACAAAGCACTACCACTTACCTCTTTACTCTAAATCCAGAGCAGGCTTTGCCACTGAAGTTCTGCAGGGCCTCATAGCCTCTCCTAATCCTATTTAGCCCAGCCACCCATCCTCAGCTTTGGGATTCAACCCAAGAGTAATGGCTGCAACAGTGAAACACGATGAACATAGTATTCAATATATAATCCATAAATGTAGATGTTAGAGTGTATTCACTGTTGCAGTCCAGGTTACCCACCCACCATCCCCCTTTTCTTTGTTGGGACTTATCTGCACTTCTCTATCCTATACAACCTGTGTGGTGTATTTGCTTGTAGATGAAGGAAATGTTATTTTGTGTGCAAGCTTATTTATTGGCATATTTTTTCAGCCTACCAACTTGGGGGGCAAAAAAAACTGAAGAAAATGGCATCGGCTGCATCTTTTATACCCCTGGCACACTGACGTCAGGGAAGAGGTGACAGCAAACAATGCCAGACCTAGACTTTGAAATTCTGGCAGACTGAGGGTAGCCTGCCAGCAGGATAACCTAAGAGTAATGACTGCAACAGTGAATGCACTCGAACATCTACATTTATGGTAGGTACACAACTGTACTTTTGTTTTCTTGACTATCTGTTGCACATGAAGGTCAAATTTTGGATCTTTTATCAACACCACCACCTAGGAGTTTTGGGTGGTGAAACCAATTCAGCTGTGGTAAAATTGTTTGAAAGAAGGGTAACATTTTTGTCAGAGTTCAGATTCTGGGTGTGTGTAGCATTAGCTTAGTTTTTTTTAGGGTTTAGTGCAAGGTTGAAATGCTTGAGACAGGCTTCAGTGAAGGAGAGTTTGGTAGTCCTGAAGCTCAGTGTTTTGGCTATGCAGGTAATGGTTGAATAAGGCTGAACTAGTGGCGTTGAGAGATTGTTGATAAATAAGTTGTGGACCAAGTCTTGAAGGACTCCCACTGGCATTGGAAGAAAGGTGGATTTGGGTTATTGGCATTTTACACTTTGGATCCTGTTAGCGAGTTAGGTATTAAACCATTTGAAGCTGAGGGAGAGAGAGACCAGGGGATGAGAGCTGGTAGTGTAGATTGGAGTGAGAGACTGATAAGTCAAGGAAGACTGCTGACACAGTGCAATTGTCATTTCTGTGTTTGTGAGTGGTGTTGGGGAAGGACAGTTGAGCAGAGTCAGTGATGGAGGGATGAACCATGTTGGGGTGGGGAAGAGGAGATTGCTGCTTGGAAAATAGGTTATTAGTTTAGAGTGGATACATTTCTGAAAAATCGTAAGTAAGGGAGAAAGCACAGCAATGGGTGTGAAGTTCATTCAGGCGAGGGGCCACCATTATGTAGCAGCAAGATGTAGGGTTTTCTGTGAGGTAGGTAACAGGAATTCCTGTGTAGCTCTGTCTGTAAGGGTAGAAGCAGGCTAGACAAGGACGTAATCCACTAGTTTGAGGTACTCTGCGGGAGGTTGTTTGAGACTAGAGTCGTTGTTTTAATTTAGTGAGATATCACTTTATTGTTGAAGTGGGTACAGTCTGAAGAATGTAGTAGTTTTGTAGATGGAGGTTTGGTTGGTGGGTTTGAACTGGAGTTATTTTTAGTAAGTGGTGTGGCTAAATTTGAAGAAATGGCTAATGAAGATTCAAGCTATGCTGTAGGCACTTTCAGTGTGTAAGGGGTTCATATGGGCGGGTTTTTCAGGTCTCACAAGGTAATTGATGGTTGAAAAATTTTGGCGAGTTTTATAACTGAGATCCTGACAACTGGTAAAGTAATTTTTTGTTGGAGGTGTCTGGCTTTTCTTCAGTTTTGTAGGTGGTGATAGGGTTTGGTAGTTTGCAGGAATTTGGTGGCGCACCAGAAGCACTATGCTTTACCCCTGCATCTCACTAGGTATTTGGCTGTGATTGTTAGCCAATGGGCAAGATTAGATGTATTGATTTTCTTCCTGAGTTGGACTTTGTGGTATAGGATGTTTAGAAAGTTGCCATTGAAGTGTTGTATGGCATTATTTAATGTGAGATATTTAATGTACTCAAGTTGTACATATTGTGTGTGAATAAAGGTATCTTTGTTACTCAACTTTATTAGGAATTTATAGAAAATGTAAGGTGGGTCTGGAGGATTTTGTGTGTATTTGGATGGATTATTTGGGATGGTGATCACAAAGATAGTCTGGTAGAATTCAGTTTGGTTATGTGTTCTGTGTTAATGTTGAGATTCACATTATGAATGTTTCTGCACCACTGTTTTTTATTAACCTAATAGGGACATTGATCAATTGTATGAAGCTGTAAAAGTGACAGAAGATTAAGATGTTCTTGTTGGATACATTGGACAAATAGTTTGAGAAGGCTGAGTTTACATTAACATTCCGTAGGATGGTGGTTTCTTGAGATAATTAGCTGAAGCCCATGAAAATAAGTCTTCAATTGTGGATGGGTTGATTGTGCGTTTAGGGGGAATGTAAAGAGCTGTGATGCAAAAGTGTTTTTTTAATATTCACTTTGTTGGCCGCAGTCACAGTTAGCATCATCACCTCACAGCAAGAAGGCTCTCCAGTTTGATTCTCAGCTGAAGTGCCTTCTGTGTGGAGTTTGCATGTCCTCCCCGTGGTTGAGTGAACGTTTAAAGACATGCAGGTAGGTGCGTGCGTGTGTGGGGTGCTGGGCTAGCAACTCGACATCTTAAAAATCCACTGCCAGTCATTAGCGGACCAGTCATCTGCTGTGGCGACCCCTAACTGGGGAAAAGCTGAAAGAAAACGTCTTGTGAAGTGAACCAATGTGCAAAACCACAACTGCCCTGCCAATGTTCCTCCCTCTTTCTTGAACTGTTAGTTACTTTCTTGTCTCTGAACAGCCTTTGTCAGTAAGACTGAAGTGTTTTCTTTCATTCAGTAGCAGAAAGGTTACTCTGTTCTTGTGGAATCTAGGCTTAGCCCTCACTAGCCATGGAAAGAATATTAAGGAAATAAACTTAAGACCCTGTTGGCTATCTCCACCCACTGGTGGAGCCCTCAGCCATCCAGGTGAATGTTTACAAATTGATGGTTTCCCTTAAAAATTCTGTTTGCAGTAAGACACCTTTTATTTATTCATCTTTTGGTTGAAGAACTTGCAGGCCAACATCAGCAAACACTGGATTTGCTATGTCACTCTTCTGAGACTATACTGAGAACATTACTTTCTAGCAGATTTTTGCAAACCATCCACAGGGCAACACTTGAATGGGTAAGAAGAGGCTTAATTGCTTCAGTCAAATCCACACATCACTTTGCTCTGTCTCTCTTAAGTGTCTGTCCTTGATATTAATGTAATGCACACAGTTTGTCCTACTTCACTGTTTTTTGTAAGGGAGTGTCAGTAAGTCTGGTAAGCAGATGTAGTTTGTTTTGGAACATCTCCTTATGAAATTTCATTAAAGTTAATGTGTTTGGAGGGAGGTGGGCAAACAAAAGGTAGAGGATATTGTGACTCCCATCAATGTCATATCCTGATTTGAAACAAACATTTGACTTAATTGTGCATAACTTCTAGTGGGATTCATGCATTTGGATGAATGCCATTTAGGTGACTCAAAACTCGTTGAAAAAATTGTATTGAAAATGTTTTGTTGAATCTTAATTCATAGAAAACTGTTTAAGTTGTGTAATAGGCAACTGGAACTATATAAATGTATGCAGATTTCCATCTGGCCAATTATTAAAAAGGTTATTGACATTACCTATAGTCACTTCTGATGTGGAGTCTGTGTGTGTGTGTACCAGCAGTGATTCAGTGTGTGTGTGTGTGTGTGTGTGTGTGTGTGTGTGTGTGTGTGTGTGTGTGTGTGTGTATATATATATATATATATATATATATATATATATATATATATAAACTTCAAAACTAACTAGAGAGAATAAACTCACAGGCAAAGCAGTTTCCTTAGCGCTTTCATCCTTTATTCAGTGTATAGGATTTACTGTTTTTCATTTGTATGCGTTGTTTCTCTGAAGAAGTCCTATACACCGAATAAAGTATGAAAGCATTAAGGAAGCTGCTTTGCCTGTGAGTTTATTTGCATACTCTCCTAGTTTAGTTTTGAAGTTTTTTAGTCATTTGTTATTTTTCTTCATTAGTTTGCTTAGTCAGTTTTATTACGAGATATATATATATATATATATATATATATATATATATATATATATATATATATAGGTGTACTTTTGAAGAACTAAAGTTCACTACTTCGAACTTCAAAAGTACACCCACACTAATGCGAAAGTGCACTTTCGCGAACCCACTAGACCGAACGGGCTAGCAGTCATGGACCTTAGGGACCTTACCTTGACCCGTGCCCTAACCCTAAGGTCCGTGACTATCACACCACAGTGGAGGACCTATTTTTCAATGTCCTCCATTGTGGTGCGGTAGGTTTGGTCTAGTGAGCTTAAGCGAAACTGCACTTTCGTTAAAGTGCGCTTTCTCTTAAGTGGGGATGTACTTTCCCCATTTTGAAAAATACACCTCTATATATATATATATATATATATATATATATATATATATATATATATATATATATATATATATATATATATATATATGGAGATTCAGGGTGCTTGTTGCACTGAAAAAAATACTTAAGGTAATTTTGATCTGTTTGACATTTTGTACAAAGTGTGGTTTGACAAAACTAATTTTCAGTTAAGTGAATTTTTAGTTAATTTTTTGGGGTCAGTATTAGTCCATCGAAAGATCTCCGTCGAACACCTCTCCATTGATACCAAATAGTTGAAATTGACTTCTGCTTTTTGCGGACTTTTACCCAGGGCAATGAAACAATTGTCCCATAGCCCAACTGAGCACACAACGCACTAGAGCAAACCCATTCCCCCAACTATATATACCAACTCTGAGATTGCACTACAGTGTGGAAAAGGGCAAAGTTGTGGAGTTGGACAACTACTTCCGTACCCTGGGTAACATTCCACAAATCGCAGAAGTGAATTTCGACAGTTTGTTGTCGGTGGAGAGGTGTTTGGATATGTCTTTCGACAGACTAATATAGACCCAATTTTTTTAGTGCTTTGTGATGCAGTAAAATGCCATGTAATCATTTTAACATTATTTGCAGATGTGGAAATACCCGTATAACTGGTAGCCTCCAGCTTTCTGCCTAGTGATGCATTCCCTAACAACCACATTTAATCACCAGAAAGCTTGAGACTGCAGGGATGTTGTCCCACCTAAAAGCCCCATGGCTGGTATTGACTGGTAATTGACTAATAACGTCTGACTCACACACACTAAAATAGGGACGTATTCCCAAGTATAACATCTTCCAAGCTGCCTCCTGTTACCTCCCAATTTTGTTGAATACATTACATGCATAGTTACATTGCATGCATAGCTGGGGTTGCTGTTCATTCAGTTACTGGACACCTAGCAGACCTCTGCAGAGGTTGTGGGACCTGTCCTCTAGGTTTAGTCTGTAGTCATCAGTCTGCAAACACATTCCATAGAATATGTGGCTGAACAGTGGCACAAAGCCTGTAGAGGTAGTCCCATTAATTTGTGGAGACAAGAGAAGCTGTACCTTTCCTGTAGGACCCTGTAATGTGTCAGATAGCTTTTCTCATTGTGTAGTTTGATAATGTACCTTTGACCATCAGCAGCAGGTTTGGTTACAGTTTTCACTTAATATTTTTAAGGTTTTGGCAAAGAAGGCCTGAGTGGGGAGAAAAGTGTCACCAAGGGATGGTTGTATATGCATGAGGTGGAAAGTTATGAAGGTCAAAATAAATAATGCATATATTGGAAGACTAACAGGGAAGAATGGGAAATAGAAACTCTCATTGCAACAACAAACCAAAATATAGAGAGGAGAACTGAAACAGTGAATTCAGTACTACTCTGCCTAAGTTCCGTTAAGTGTTTGACATTTTGTATGCAACATAAACAAGAAAACATGCAGGAAACTTGGCTTAATCAGTGTTGTTCCTATAAACAATGTCCACCCTGAAAATGGCTTTCATTACATTTACTGTTGGTTCTTGATGACCATAAAAAAAGTTGAAAATCTGCAGTGCATGGGGAGCCCATCCCTACCTTCACCCCATCGGTAGGGTGTGTATACTATTTAATATTATACAGTCATAATTTGACATATCTACCATAACCTAGGCTTTATAACCATTTATGACAAGTACTGAATACACCCTGCCCTAAAATATCTATATTTCACTTGTTGCTCCATATGAAGGCAGTCAGCAGCTTCTATGAAAAAGATTAAGCATTCTTGTCTTATCCCCTCCAGTAAGTCATAATAGCCTAGCTACTTCTACATCATAGATAGTGGCGACCCCCAACCGGGAAAAAGCCAAAAGAAGAAGAAGACTTCTACATTATAGATAAGTGAAAAGAGTCTACTTGAGTATTTTATGAAGTCTTGGCCTTCCAGGCTGCATATGATAGCAAAGCATGCAGCAACCACTTGTAAAGGATTATTAGAGAGGCTAAAACTAACATGACTAATGTCAATTGCTTTTGCTGTTAGGAAATCCAGTTTGGATAATATATTTAAAATGCATGCTTACTAGTCAAATGTAGAGGTATGTCTGGATAAATGGTGGAGTAATGTACTGTAAGCACCCCACCAGATGTGCAATACCAAAACCTGCTTACACTCTCCTCACAGCCACCCTTCTTAATTCACACTCATAATTGTGATATTTTATGAATATGTGCAAGCAGTGAGTAAAGCCCTCTGCATATTCACAGTGTTTTCCTATTACTTACATTTTTTGTTAAGACAAAAAAAAACTGCTTAAAAAGGTAACAAAACATGTCCATTGGTTGTCCTCCCAAGAAGTTGTTCATGGTAGCAGACAAATACTTCATTGTTTATACGTCTATTGACTGATTTCTGCTAGGTCTGTGGCCTGTCTTCAGGGATGACCTGTGGTGGCATTTATAGCAGCTTGGGGCAATTTGTCTAAGTAACTGGAACTTCCCCTACTCTTTCAAGCCACTAGGTGGTGGCAGAGGGATGCTGCTGAGGCTTGAGTTCAGTTTGAATGATGGAAGGCAAAAATGCTGCTGCTGAGAGCACTGAGGATTTTAGAGAAGCTGCGGTGGTGGTGCTGCAGTAGCGTTGTCGCCTCACAGAAATGTCCTGTGCGATTCTCAGCTAGAGCGTCTTCTGTGTGGCGACATGCGTGAATGGGCGTACCTTAGTTGAAGGTTGTGCATTAGAGCTGGCAACTCCGCACGTAAAAATCTACTGCCAGTCATTAGCGGACCGGAGTTCCGCTGTGGTGACCCCTAACCGGGAAAAGCTGAAAGAAACAACAAAAATTTTTCTGTTGAAAGTGGTGATACAGCAGCCACTGTGACTTCAGGAGGGTTGGCTGTACTGGTGTTAATATTGACGATGGAGGAGAAAGAACAAGGCGGAAGTGAAGTGATGCAGTGGAGTGTAGCAGATGAAATGTTTGGAGAACAAAAAAACAGTAACCGAAATTAAACACCAGAAGTAAGTCAAGAAATGCAAAAGGAGAATGGCAGAGATGAAAAGAGTAAAGAACAACCCGGTGCAGAGTGTAATGCAGCCAGTAAAACCAAATTACATGTTTTGAAGAAGTCCAGGAAGGACAAAAGCACTTGACTTTGGATTTTTTACCTGTGTACCATTGCTACATTCTATTGGAGACACGTTTGTGCATTAATTGTTGTGGATTGCTGCTACGTTTTTTATGGTTCCACTATTTGTGGTATTAAAACTTTTTATTATTCCAAGACCATTGGTTTCCAGTCGTTCAGAGTGTCATTTGGTTTTAGAGATGAAAAGAGACCATATCCAGCTGATGGAATACCTGGCTTTAAGGATGTGTCTCAGAGCGGGTCTATATCAGAATATTGACATTTCAAAATGTCACAGCGCATTTATTCGACACAAAAATGTTGAATGCTGACTTTGTCAAATGGCCAAAACATTGATTTCTTTCCCCTGGAAAGAAATCAGTTGGCTGTTCTGTCATACGTCCCCTTTCCCTGACTGTAGTGCGGTCTCAGAGTTAGAATATTTAGTTAGGGGGTATGTGGGGGGCAAAGCCCCCCCCCCCACTTAAATACATTAGTTTTTATGTCATGTGGTTTGTTGCCCTTCCGATTTCTTCTTTCCCTTGGAAAAAAATTGGTGTTCTGGCCATTCGACAGTCAGCATTTGACATTTTCATGAAATGTGCTTCAACATTTTGAAATGTCGATATTCTGATATAGACCCCCCCTAGAGAAGGGCTGAAAACTATTCTGAATTTATGTTAAAGAGCAAAATTAAAGAAGGAAGTTTAACTGTCATATGCAGCAGCTGCAGGAAATTGTGGCAGGTACAAAAGAATAGAATGTTCATGAGGAGAATGTGGAACAAGAAACAACATTAAGAAGACCAGTGGTAAGAATTAAACTGAAAAATGAACAAAAATCCATCAACAGATACTTTTATTTTTGACAATATTACACCACTGGGTTTTGGAATAACATATAGTAGATACCCTAATAAATTTAGTTATTGGATCATTTTGCAATGTGATTTTTGAAACTTTTTTGTTAGCAAAGCAATTTGTAAAAATATGTAAGTGAATGTGGAAAAAATGTTTTGTAAAGCCATGGGGGGCGAGTATGTTATACCACAACTTAAATATGCAAGTAAAAGAAAAATGTTAGTACAGTTTATTACTTCAGGTATAGATGAAATGAATTGAAAACATGTTTGTCAAAAGCAAGTTAAAAGTGCTTAACATAAGTATTGGATACAAGAACATTTTGGACTAGTGCTTGTGTGGTGTGGGTAACTTTAAATGTAGAAGAGGATGTGTATCCAATATGAAAGGAGTGATTGTAAAGGATGGGTAAATGCAAAATTCTAGGGACAACCCAAAGCATTTTTTTTGAGGTTATTGGTCACATATTATAAAGAACTGTGGAAAATGTGGAGAATTTGATAATTCAAGGGAGAATTGCAGACCATATACTATGAAATATGGGGGCAGTGACAACTTTTGGTTTGAGTGCTGTTTAATTATAGATGGAGGGAATAGTGAACAAAAGAAGAAAGATCAAGGTAAAAAAAAATAATAAAAACAGAACTGGAACAGGTAATGGACAGTGGAGAACAGTAGGAGAAAAAATAGAAACACAGCAAGACATGAATGAAAATGTTGGATGAGAAAATAATATGGAAAGAAGAAATTAGTTTTTTGGAGAAATAAATATGTTGTCCGTGGTCTATATTATAAGATCGACTGTTGAAAACATCAAACAACATATGGTCGACACCATATGGCCGATGTCTTCAAACGTCGACCTTATAAAAAGACAAAAAAAGAAAAAAGTACTCTAATGGGTTTAAGCAGGGGGGGCAAGCACCCCTGCTCCCCCCACACTCCCCGCTACTTAAATATCCCAACTTTGAGACTGCACTACATTGTAGTAAACAGAAATCTCCCCTTACGGAGATTTCCATTTACATGCTTGAGATTCTGAGCGTTCGATAGTCTCGTGTCGACAATGTCCGATTCAACATGGTCTGCTTTCGAGAATATGATGTAAACCCGTTCTTGACTCCATGGAAGAAGGGAAGGATGAGGGGAAGAAGAAAGTACAGTTGACGTCTGTAGGTGGTACGATGAGAGGGAAAAGAAAAGATGGTGTAAGGAAAGATGCAAAAACAAATGCTGGGGTAAGGAACGATGCAAAAACAAAGGAAAAGGTTAATATTAATGTGGTTTTGTTAAATGTAAACAGCATAAGGAATGATGCAAGGAGAATAGTTGGGTTCGAATAGTGTAAAAGGATTGATTCAGAAGTAATTTTGTTCTAGGATGCAAAGTGTGTTGAGACAAGTAAAAGGGAAAGGTTTAATTTGTTGTGTGGGGAAAACAGTAGCATGTGGGAAAGTAGTAGCCATGTAGAAGAGAAGATCATGGACATGATAGTAGTACTGGCAAATAGAGTTAGTGTGTGATTTAAGAAAAAAATGAAGCCTTTGAGATTAATTGTGTTCTATGCATATACAAATGTGGGAGGGGTATGTTTGAAGGAATAAAGTGATAATTTTATCGGTTATTATATTGGGTGATTTAATGTAAGGAAAGGAAAAAGTAAAATGATAATGGCAACCCACACATATTGTGTACCTATTCCAGTTTGACTTTAAAGGAAGGTCATGCCTAGGTAACCTGGTATACTGCTTTGAGAGATCACCAAGGCAATGGACAGGGGTAAAACAGTGCATACTGGGGGGGATGCATGTATGTCTCCCAAATATGCAGCAACATTTTTTAAGATTTAGGATCTTTACTTGGAAGTGTTTACATAGGTATTTTATACTCCAAGTAGGCTCCAAAGAATTTTTCCTCAGGTAGACACCAAATGTTGAAAGTGTGATGGGGAAGATAGGGGTAAATGGGAGCACATTTTCTTGGAGTGTACTGAGTTGGCAAACTTTAACAATTCCCTGCAGACTACTCTGTCAGAGATACTGGGTGAGTAAATTGATGTAACTAAAGAAATGTTTTTTTGAGCTGTGATACAGAATGGAAATTGCCTAGTCATAGTAAAGCCTTGTTGGGTCTAATTATGCTGACTGCCAAAAACACAGTTACTAAAAATGGAAATCAAAGTCTAAACCAACTGTACTAGGAGTAGTGAATATAGTAACAGAGATAAAACCACTGGAATTGGGATCTTTAGTTGAGGGTAGGTGTAAATTACACAGAAAAAAATGTGAATTGTGGGATCAAAAGATGCAGAAGAGGAACAAGGTTTAAAAGAGGGCAGGATTTGAATGAGCTATGTAATGTTTGACTGACAGTGACTGGATAGAGTTTAAGGGAAATATAATGTTTGCAACTAAAATGATTTTAATATGATTTGTTTTCATTTACATAAATGTATGATTGTCTGTCATACATTATCAAATGTAATAAAGCTGTTTCTTGTTTAAAAAAAAAAAGGCTGACGTTCAAGCACTCTAGCTCATCATGTTCGCAGATGATTGTACATTGGGAGCTGTTGTAGTTTCTCCCCAAGACACCAGTGTCTTGTAAATAGGTTTGACACTGACAAATGATTGGTGCCAAAACCATGACCTAAAACTCAGTACCAAAAAATGTATTATAATGCCCTTTGGGAAACGGTCAACCCAGGGTAATTACTAATTTGATAAAACGCTCTTAAAAGTCAACATATGCAGACAGCAATTTGGCTTTTGACCAATGCATAGCTAAAATAATAGGAAAATCATTCTATGTCACCCAGCTTATTATAGGTAAGGTATGACACCCAGATCTAAGGAAGTTATAGTACTACTCTACTCTGCCTTTCTTGGACCTATCATTGAATACACTGCTCCTTTGGCATGTATTTAAACAGACATTTGCAACAGTTGGAATGCCCGTAAAGGTTCCTCACCAGAAGAATTCAGGGCATGAATGTCCTGTCCTACACTGGTAGCCTAAAAACTCTTTCTGTATTCAGTCTTATGCAGGCTGATGAAAGAGGATCTTTGCCTGTTTACAGGGTTTCCTCAGACCCATCTCGGATGGATCTGTTGCACACGGACAAAAAAAATAAATAAAAAAATAACGCAGAAACACTGCATCCATGGATCTGAACTTCGCTTGTGACATGAACAGAACATGCTAGAAAGACGGCTGTGTGTCCCAAAGAATCCCTTGAACTATGCAGTAGGCTCCCCATCCATGTAAAACAGAGTTCATCCTTGACATTATTCAAATGAAATCTTGACAACTTGATGGGAAATTGTAAATTTCTCCCAGGTCTGACCCCGTGTCCCTTATGGACAGAGCCTGTCAATAAGAAAAGTAATATCTCAACTAACACCCTCCCCTTATAAATCCTTGGTTAATTCCCTACTAACATGGCCCACCCATACAGATGTCCATGATACTCCAGGCCCAAATGGTTTGGAGTGCATTGCTAGTCTTATAAGGGCCCCAGTAGTCATTAACCTAGTAACAACTTGTGAACCTATAAAATGATGCAGAAAATTAAAACCATGAAAGAAGTGTTGAAATTAGAGATTTTGGTTAGGAATAAAATATTTATGTATAAAAGAGGGAGTTTAGTGGCTGAAATACATTGTGTGATGTATTCAGAAGATTTGAGAGAAACTGATGGAAAGAGTAAAAAAATGATTTTTTTTCTGACCACAGAACAACATGGACAGCCACAGGGAAAAAAAATTAAATATAAAAGAAGGAAAAGGGAAAAAGGTACCAAGTTAAATGAGGAATATTTGTAAGAAGAAAGTAAGGAATTGTGGAAGGAACAGTTAAAAATGAATGCATTTTACAAGAATATAACACATTTATGGTCAACGTATTAAAAAATTCAGAGAATTGGGGGGGGGGGGGACAAGAAAAAGAAAACTGTGAAATTATTGAATGTCAGTAGTAGTTACTGAAAAAAAAAGAGTAGAAAACTATGTAAATATAATAAAAGGTTTGAAAGATTATTGTTCAGACAGAAGTCCTTTTTGAGAGGGGACCAAGAAGTAGTATCCCTTTTTTTAGGTAAAGTAGTGAAATATAATGCAAGGAAAATGGTGCTTATAAAAAACAAGTATGGAGAATTAAGAGAAAAGAACCACCAAAACATGGCTGAAATAAATCCAAGATCCAAGGTAAAAAAAAAAATCAAGCTTTAATATGACAAATAATTCCACAGCTAAGCGCTTTCTTGACTTGGTGTCACTTCATCAGACCATTCAAATAATAACTTATAATTTGAATACAATATCTAAAACAATTAGCCAATCAATAACTTAGGTGAATGGCTAACAAGCCAATCACCAAGCAGCTTAAAATACCTTATTTTAATTAATGTAGTGGTGTAACATCTTAATGGACCAATGGCATATTCATTCGAACATAGAACCTTCCTATCCGAATCAAAGGTGCAAGAGCCTATCAGGTCATTCGGAGAAAAAAATCTCAACCTATCAAATACCTTGAATTAAACAAATAATTAGGCTTAAATACCTCCATTCGATGCAAGTTGCCACTTCATCTTTAAAATAACAATTGCATAACTAAAACAAGATGAAACCTATCTAAATCTAGAAGGAAATGATCAAAACATTTAATAATAAATCTATCCAATCAGCTCAAGACTCAAAACAATACACAATTCTATTTACCAATTATTGTACAAAGTGGTCAAAAATTCCTGCACCATAAAAGTATTTTAGACTGCAATATAAGTCAAAAATATCATTTACACTAAACTGAACAAATAAATTTGACTTAAATAACTCATTTTACTGCAAGTAACTACGTTGCAGTACTAAATGTTTCATCTTAAATGCCCCGTTTTTTAATACATGCTGCCAAGTCACAATTTAAAAAATGAAACATGTAGCATAAATTATTAAGGCACAAAACATTCTGTCTTGGTCTAAAAGAAAATAACCCATCAAAGCATTTACAGAGAAATATGAACCAGTCTGCTCAAGTTACTAAAACAGTTCCTGGTTCTGTTGACAAAAGATTATGTGTAGTGATCAGAAATTCCATACAATGTTGTGTCTTTCGGCTTATCCCGGTTAGGGGTCGCCACAGTGGAACTCTGGTCCGCTAATGTTTGGTAGTGGATTTTTACGTGCCGAGTTACCAGCCCTGATGCACAACCTTCAATGAAGGCACGCCCATTCAAGCATGACTCCACACAGAAGATGCTCTAGCTGAGAAACAAACGCAACAGCGTCTTGCTATGAGGCGACAACGCTACCGCAGCATAGGGAACATAAATAAGTACATTTGCACATTTCAGTACATATCAAAAATGATCTTTAGACTAAGAAAAATGAATAAATCAGGTTAGATGTCATACTTTAGCAATCACATGGCTGAAACCTCCTGTCTGAATATAGACTGTGGGGTAACCTGTCAGTGTTTAGAAGTGGATCAGGGCCAGTCAGCTAAACTTCATCTCGACATTACACATTTCTGATTAGTATTTTTTATTTTCTATAATGTATAATCTAATTACTTAAAAGGAGACGTGGCTTCAAAACAGGTTTCAAGGGAACTTTCCCATTTAAACCACTTTGCTTGTAATTTAACAGTCCATCTTAACTCCACTTTTTCAGTATTGGAGAATTAAAATAAACTGAAGTAGATTGTTAATTTTGAGGAGTATGTAGGAAAAATTATGTTGAAAAAGACTTGTGGAAAAATAAGAAAAGTAGTAGTAGAAGAAGTAGAAAACTAAATTCTAAGAGCAGAGTTGAAGGAAGTGATAAATGAAGGGAGGTAAGAATCTGTACCTGCGCTTGATGGTTTAGGGTATGATTTTTATAAGGAAATGACTGCTTCAGAAAACATTTTTTGAAGCAATAAATGAATTGAAAGAAGGAATAAAAGATGAAATTTATGAAGTTATAACAACGTGTATGGAAAAAGGGAGAGAGAGAGAGAAAAAAAACGTCAGCCAGTAACATAGGTTTCAATTTTTTATGAAAATTATTCATAAAACCATGAGGGTTTTGGATGAAGTAATAATTAAGGGCATATACCAAGTAAGGAAAACAATGTAACTGAAATGCTTTTCTTAATGAAAGACATAGTAGGAAATACAGGAGATTGAAAATGTGAAGCATTTTGGCCTGTTAGGTGGCAAAAGCTACTGAAAGTATAAATCCATAATAAAATCTGGAATATTTTAGAAGAATATGGTATAGGAATGGAGATGTTAACAGTTAAATTAGTTTATGAGGTTCCTTGGGTGTCTGTAATGGTGAATGGATGGTTAGGAAAAAAAGGTTAAGATAGAAAGGAAGGTGACGCAGGGGTGTCCAATTAGTATGTGGCTGTTAGTGATCGTGATGAATGTGGTCATAAACGCTTGTAAGAATGGCCTAGAAGAAGTAAGATGGAAGGATAATGGAATAAAATAACCATTAATTATCTAATGCAGATGACTTGGTATTGATAACAAATATGTGTGTGTGTGTGTGTGTGTGTGTGTGTGTGTGTGTGTGTTATGCATGGGTCCAGTATGTAATCTCAAAATACTGAAATCCCAGATTTCAGTATTTCGAAATCACATAGCCGGAAACCCAACCACAACACACATTTCTGAAACCGCATAACTGCAAAATTCAAAATCCCAAAGGTATGCTACACATACAGCACACACATAAACATACATACAACTCCCCCCCACAACCAAATAAATGATACTACACTACAGATAAGCAGGGGGGCATAATACTCAATTTCAACATACTCAATTTCAAACTGGACCATATAAAACCAGACTAGGTGGGGGGCTACGCCACAGCTGTGACGCCCACCCTTCCCAACTATATATACTAACTCCAGGATCATACTACAGTGGGGAAAAGGGCATAGTAGTGGCAGCATGTAGTCTACTGTAAGGTGTGTGAAAGGTATATGCCCTTTTCCCCACTGTAATCCAATCCTGGAGTTAGTATATATAGTTAAGGGGGTGTGGGGGGGCACAGCCCCCCCCCACATTGGGGTGTTAGGGGGGTGTAGCCCCCCACCTAGTCTGGTTTTATATGGTCCAGTTTACTGTTATGGGTTTCAGTCTTACAAGTTTGTCAAGTGACTTTTCAGTCTTTTGAAATTTCAGTCTTATGGTTTGTCAGATGAGATTTCTATCGTATGATAGGGATCCATATATATATATATATATATATATATCTATATATATATATCTATATATATATATATATATATATATATATATACACACACACACACACACACACACACACACACACACACACACACACACACACATATATATATTTACTGGGGAGAGTTGGTTTATATTTAAGTAAAGAACCCA
Source organism: Protopterus annectens (assembly GCF_019279795.1). Lineage (NCBI taxonomy): Eukaryota > Metazoa > Chordata > Ceratodontiformes > Protopteridae > Protopterus > Protopterus annectens. The sequence continues at coordinate 956,211,165 of NC_056747.1, forward strand.
GGAATTTGGGGATAGCTGTACCTCAGGATTCAGTTCTTGGGCTACTCTTCTTTGGCCTTTACTTTTTGGAGGCCAAAGCTAATGTTGAGGGTTTGTAGCTGACCAAGCTTCCAACTTACTACAAAGTTGGTGCTATCATAAACTCCCCAGACGTTACTAAGATCCTCCGACAAGGCATGTCCCAAACAAAGTTTTGGTGTCAAAACCATGGGCTAAAACTAATGCCAAGAAATGTGTAATCATATCCTTTGGCAAGCATAACTGTGAGGGAATGGCCAAGAAGAAACAAAATGGAAGGGTAATAATGGAATAAGATAGTCATTAGTTATCTTGTGTAGATGACTTAATATTGATGATAAAAAAAAAATCATGTGGACGAGGAGAAATGAATAACAACACTCCAGAAAATCGATCCCATAGTTAGACAGCGAACTATCCCTTTGATCACAGCCTATCCACTGTTGTGAAGAAGTCCTTTCTCATCATACATCTTGTATCAAAAGGTATTGCATCCAGATCCCTGGATGTATTTGTACCGGGTCTATAAAACTGCCATGAAAACACAAGTACTCTAACATCTATCCATCGACCCTAGTACAGAGAACACTCCCTTCAATGAACTAATGCATCAGCAAAACTTTTCCCACGGAAAAGAGTTAGCCGTCCAACATGCCAAAAAATACATTGTAGTATACTGACCCACCAAAGTGGGGAGCTATGCCCCCCACACCCCCTTACTTAATATACTAACTCCAAAATTGCACTACAGTGGAGGAAAAGGGCAATTTCTGGATATTGGACAGCTCACTCTCTGCCTTAGGAAAAACGTTCGCTGATGTGAATGTGTGATAAACAGCTATTCGTTGTATTGGGGCTGATGAATAGGTGTTTGAGTACTTTTTTTGTAAAAGTGATGTAGACCCATTTGTACCACTGTACTTGACACTCATTGTGCGGATTAGTAGAACTCCTCTTTCGGTATGTACATGTCCAAAAACGTGTCACAACGACAATGATCAGTGTTTTCCCACTAAAGTTAATCAAGCGTCTAAATTGTAAAAACTATACAGACCATCTCAAAGCCTTGTCCCTTTTTTCTCAGTGTCATATGTACCATAAACAACCTCTGCCTTGTTTATAGAGCTACAAGACATCCTATTCTGTCAGGCTTGTTACACATTTGCAAGTCCTGTGGTATAAACAGCCTGCTCAAGTTATGTCAATCTCTTTTGCAAAATAAATAGAAAGGTTTGTATCACCGAGTATATCGCTTCTGTGGAATCATCGTCACCTCCACATAAAGCAGAATTCTTCTTTTATTAAATTCAAATGTAGTTTGGACAACTGGATGGGTAACCACAAATTCTCCTCCAGTTTAACACCCCTCTGTTCCTTATAGATGGGGAGGGTACTAATGGCTTAATTTTTGTTACTATAGATGTATGCAATCTATTTTCTGTTAGATGTAGGACTTCAGTGGTTCAAGACACAATTATTCACTACTAAGAAATTCTAACAAGACTGTATAAACACTGTAGTAACCTTAATGGAAACTGTACTGGATACTATTTTTAGTGTGTTTAATGGAAACTGTACTGGATACTATTTTTAGTGTGTTTAATAGAAACTGTACTTAATATCCCTGGCTGTGTTTGTTCTACATGAACTACAGAGTGAACTGGCACCTTGTCCATGTTGGAGTGAATGACTTGAGACATACCTCCCTGGACTACATGAAAAGAGACATGGAAGAACTCTTGGATCATGTGGCCCAGGCAGGTCTGACCCTAGCCCTGAGCAGCATCCTGCCTTCGCCCAGAATGATACCACAATATGTGGACAAAATGATTGACTTCAACAGTTGGCTAAGCTTCTTGTGCCCTTAAAAGGGGATCCAGTATCTGTCTGCCTGGGGCGGCATGATCAGCAGACCACGATGCTTTGCCAGAGATGGTCTGCACCGTTCGCCCCTGGAATTCAGGTTACTGGCTAAGGCTCTTGCCACCGCTATAGTGCCTTTTTTAGGCAAAGTCCAAAGGACAAAACCACCACTGTAACAGGTACACAAGCATGCAAATTCTGAAGGTAATGCTACTCAATGCTAGAAGTCTAAACCTCAAAATGTACTCTTTTGAGACACTCCTAAAAGTGGAGGACATCGATATCTGTGCAGTAACTGAGACCTGGTTCAAGGCTCCAGAGAGCATCCCTGCAATACCAGGCTACAACTCTTACCACACTTTTCGGCCACCAAACCAGGACAGAAACACTAAAGGTGGAGGAGTGTCCATATTCACCAAGGATATTGACACCACCAGGCTAGTTGCTCAACACAATGCGTCTGAAATTCTCCAGGTGCAACTAACACTAAGTAAGACTGCAATCCAAATTGTATCTTGCTACAGATCCCCCACCATGCCCCAAGATTCTCACTACACCTTTCTAAACAAACTGTAAAATATTAAGATACAACCAAACACCCTAATACTGGGTGATTTCAACTACCCTGGGAAAACTACTCGTGTACCAACACCTTTGCCCAGTGGTTCTTGGAATTCATAAATTCCAATGCCCTGGATGGACTAATCCATAGTCCCACCAGGGGCTCCAGTATCCTAGACCTTGTCATTACCAACATGGGAAATTGATGCTTCACACCTATGGTCACTCCCTCGTTGGTCAGGTCTGATCATAAGCTAATCACCCTTAACATCCACATCCCACCCTTAACATCCACACCCCCCCCACCCCAGTAAGGAAACCTCTATAAAAAACTTCTCCAAAGCCAACTTCATGCTACTCAAGTCACAAGTGACAAACTTCATGACACCCATGCAGACGGGAACTGAAAGTTCGACTGGTGAATCCTACACTGAGGCACTGTACGAGCACATCCACTCATGCATGAATTACGGCATCCCAAAGAGAACCAAGATGCTCTCCTCCAAAAAAGGAAGCCAATCTGGTGGTCCCCTGCCATAAACAAACTTTACAACAAAAGGAAGAAACTGTTGCAGAAAAGAGGAAAATCCCAGGATGCAAAAAACTCTCTTACCAGCCTCAGTAAGAAGCTGAGATCCCTCATAAAATCACCCAAAGCTAGTTATGAAAATAAAATTGCCAAAGATTCAAAAGACAACCACAAGGCATTCTATAACTATGGCTATAATCTAAATGGCAATGCTCAGATCTGCTCTGAGCTACAGCAGAGTGGCATTAAATATACTGATCACAAGGATATTGCCAATATCCTGGCAGATCAATTCAGTGCCAACTTCACCCCCCTCTCTCCCCCTAAACGGCCCATCTCAATACCGGAAGATTGCCAAATTCCAGTAATAATGGCCACACAGGTAAAAAAAAACACACTCCAAAGCTAAGAATACAGCATCCATGGGACCAGATGACATCCAAAGCTGTGTATTATATGAACTACAAAATGAACTGGCACCTCACCTAAATGTCATGTTTAAGCATAGTCTCACCTCAGGCTTCATGCCCACTGAGTGGCGCACAGCTACAGTTATCCCACTCCACAAGGGGGGGATCCACCTTGGATCCCGTGAACTACCGCTCCATCAGTCTGACAAGCCTGATCTGCAAGGCCATGGAACGTATTAAAATGGAACTTATAAACAAAGACATTGTCAACCTTTAAACACTGGACCCCACCTAGTTTGGGTTTGTGAAGGGTCGATCTTGTCTCTTGAACCTGATTGACTTCTTCTAATCAGTCTCCAGAGCCGTGGATGAGGGTAAAGTGGTCCACACAGTGTATCTGGACCTCGTCAAGGCCTTTGACACCATCTCTCACTCTGGAATCATAGATAGACTTACTAAGCTGGGCATTACTAAGCTGGGCATTAATCCCTACGTCACTCAATGGGTTGCCAACTTGCTTATTGACAGAACCCACACTGTAAAAGTAGCCGACTCCAAATCCAGCTCCAGACAAGTGACAAGTGGAGTACGTCAGGATTCAGTCTTGGGACAGCTCTTGTTTGACATCTGCTTCTCTGAAGTACAGGCCAACACTAAGGGACTCTGGCTAACAAAGTTTGCAGATGACTGCAAACTGGGAGCCGTTATTGAATCCCCAAATGATGTGGATACTCTACAAAAGGGCCTTACAGAAGCAGATGCTTGGTGCCAGAGCCATGGTCTCATGATCAATGCGAAGAAATGTATACTTATCCCCTTTGGGGAAAAAACATGTACCCGTGAATTACCACATAGATGGCAGTACACTAAACACCGAAAGTGTGATAAGAGACTTGGGGACACAGGTGGATAGTGGTCTCACCTTCGATGACCACATCGCCACAACAGTCAGGAAATCCTTCTATGTGGCACACCTCATCACTAAGGGCTTTTCATCCAGAAGAAATGAGGTTATTATCCCTCTGTACTCATCCCTCATTAGACACATTATAGAATACAACGCCCCGTTTGGTATGTGCCTCTCAAGACATCTGCAACAACAGGAAAGGCCGCAGAAATACCTCATTAAAAGAGTCACAGGCCTAAAGCAGATGCCCTACACTGACCGCCTTTAAAATCTCCAGCTATACTCTGTTGCATATCGACTACTCAGAGGCGATCTCTGCTTAACATACAAGGCCATGTCAAACCCAGAGCTGTTGTACGTGCTGCACTTAAAGAAATCCCAATCCCTCAGAGCCACACGCTCCAGGGATCTAAACCTTGTCATCACAATAAACAAAACATGCTGGAGGGATAGGTTCCTGACCTAGAGACTCCCCAGACTCTGGAATAGACTGCCCATACATGTCAAGCAGAGCGCCTCTTTGGCCCTCTTCAAAAGAAACCTTGATGATTGGATGAGAGAAAGGAAATTCACCCCGGGGATCACGCTAGACAGGGTTCCAGGGAAGTAAATAATGTGGGAAGAAATAGCCAGGGAATTGTTATGGCTAGGCTTATGTAGGCCTTAGGGCCGATAGCCTAGTACCAATCTGTGAACCTCACCTGTGTGCTTTGTTCAGTCACAGTCTCACCTCATGCTTTGTCCCTACCAAATGGCGCACTGCTGCAGTCCTCCCTCTCCACAAAGGAAGAGTGACTACAGACCCTGGGAACTATCGCCCCATTAGCCTGACGAGTCTGATATGCAAAGCTGTGGAATGCATTGTCATGGACCTAATAAACAAGGATGTAGGGAATCTCCAAAATCTGGATCCCACACAGTTTGGTTTTGTGAAAGGTAGATCATGCTTGCTCAACTTGGTCAACTTCTTTGAGTCAGTCACCAGAGCTGTGGATGAAGGCAAGGTGGTTGATACAGCCTACCTTGATCTGGCCAAGGCCTTTGTTACCTTTCCCCACTCAGGAATCATAGAAAAACTCATGTAGCTAGGAATCAGCTCCTATATCACTAGGTGGGTTGCAAGCTGACTCACAGGTAGAACCCATACTGTAAAAGTAACTCACTCATGTCTGGTCAGCAGGCTGACTTGGAGTCGAGTCCCACAGGGTTTGGTCCTTTGTCCTCTCCTGTTTGGTATCTGCTTCTCTGAAGTCCAGACCAGCATGAAGAGACTCTGGCTGACAAAGTTCGCAGACGATTGCAAGTTGGGAGCTGTTATTAACATCCAACAGAAAGGTCTCACTGAGACCAACGACTAGTGTCAGAACCATGGCCTTAAGCTCAATGCCAAAAAATATCGTCATCCCTTTTGGGAAAAACCCAGTTCCCATGAATTACCACATCAATGGTAGTCCACTGAACACACCCATGAATTACCACATCAATGGTAGTCCACTGTACACAGAAGGCATTATAAGAGATCTGGGAACACAGGTTGACAGCAGCCTCTCTTTTAACCCCACTACATTGCCACTGTGATCAGAAAGTCCTATGTGGCACATCTCATTACCAAGGCTTTTGCATCCAGGAAGAAAAAAATAATTGTCTCAGTCTACTCTTCCCTCATTAGGCCAGTCATTGAGTACAATGCCCCATTTGGCACGTACCTCACTGAGCACCTACAACAACTGGAGAAGCCACACAAGTACCTCAGAAAGAGGATCCTAGGCCTTAAACATTTGTCCTATATAGAGAGACTCAGAGGCAATCTCTGCTTGACTTACAAAGCCATGTCTGACCCAGCTCTGTTAGAAATGCTACATCTAAAGAAATCCCAGTCCTTCCGCACCACACGCTCCAGAGACCTCAACCTCATTACCACAATCAACAGAACATTCTAGAGGGACAGGTTCATAACCCAGAGACTGTCCATGCTATGGAATAGACTTCCCATACATGTCAAGCAGAGCACATCACTAGCCCTCTTCAAGGGAAATCTTTGAGTGGATGAGAAATAGAAAATTCACCCCAGGGATCACTCTAGTGGCTTTGCTCAACAGAGGCACTGGGAACTAAGGTCAGGTGGCACGATGCCAGGGTAATCCTATGGGCTAGGCTTGTAAAGGCCCCAGGGCCATTAGCCTAGTACACACCTATGAACATATAAAAATAATTTTATCTATTTTGAAGGACAGTATTATAAGCAAATCACTGGTGTGGCTATGGGGGCAGCATGTGCCCCATTTTTGACAATTATGTGATATCCTATTGGGAATCTAAATATTATTTAAGAGTAAATATGCTACCATATAAAATATTACACGTGATATTTGGACGATATAATCTTAGTATGGATAGATTCAGTGATTGTTGGATGAATTTTTTGCAATACATTAATGGTACTGTTGTCTATTGATGCGACTGACAAAAGTTTAATTTCTAGAATGTATAGGAAACCCACATTCTCACATTCATACTTGGATTTCACTAGTTGGCATCCCTTACACCAACAAAGATCTGTAGTTAAGGGATGTAAGTGGTGAATAAAAGAAAAATGGGAATTTTTAACCCCATTTTAAGTAGGCACATCAACAAGGGCACAGTCAGTGTAGAAAAAAGTAGTAAGGGAAATAGAAGCCTTTCCTTTATATCTATACACAATAAAGATAGTGCAGCAATAGTTAATATTTGAAATAATAATTGGAATTTATTATCTATTGACAAATCACTAATTGGATATCTATATAGTAAGCCTATACTTTTTTTTTCTTAATTGTTGGAATGAATTGTATGTAAATAGGGAAAATAAAAGTAAAAAGTTAGGAAATTTCAATTGTGGTATGTGTAGGCAGTGCCCATATGTATTAATCACACAGGAAGATGTTATGGTAGCAAATACTATTTTGGTTAAGGGATATTTTAATTGTCAATCAAAAATGATGTACATGTTGCTAAATGTTTACAATGTCCTGCCTTCTACATTGGAAAAACCTCCAGACGTTTAAGAGAGGATTTACGAGCATGTATTTGATATTAGTAAAAGCAAACCAACTAATTCATTATACAGGCACATTCAGGTATATAGTGATCATAGCTTTGTTTTTTTAATTATTCAACATATTGTCCCTAACCCACAAGGGAGAGTAGTGCCTGAACATTTGGAAAATATGTGAGCTTAAATGGCAGTTACGTTTAAATGCCACTATGCCCCAAGGATTGATTAAATATACCAGTATAAATTGTCTTTTAAAGTTAAGAAGTTTAGAATGTTTTTAACTAATTATTCTTTTTTTTAATTTTGATTGGTATTTAACAAACAAGAGTATTGGTTAATTATATTGGTCCAGTATATTTGGCTGATTGTTTTGAAGAAACCTCTGAGATGTTGGGACAAAGGTGCTTAACTATTGTTTAATAAAGTGGATTTCCATTTTTATTCCTTTATTGGTTGCACTTCTTAAAATTTTCACAGATAAGTAGCCTTGTAAGTACCTATGAGCCTATAAATGAAAAAAGAGGTTTGAAGAAGTGATGCAAATTGGGAGAATTTATTTTACAAGAAACGCAATTTGTGTGTTAGGTGTGAGATTTGGAAAATATCAGGTAGTGATAAAACAGTAGAGAAAATTGGTGAAAAAAAAGTCTGATACAGTTGTGGAAGGCATTTCAACTGTCTTTAAAAAAGGCTGAAAAGTTAATACATATGTTTGATAAATAAGCTTACTTAGGTGGTGTACATGTTTTTTACTTTTATGGAAAAAACTAATAGAATTTTATTGTTATATATATTTTTTTAGTTTCATGTGGAGTTCAAGATTAAATCGATTTAAAATAAGGGCAGTCTGTAAAAAGAGGAGTAGTGTATAATGTTACAATATAATTCTAAGACATAGGACTAAAGGTGGGATCTCTGTAGACCTTGCCCCAACAGTGCTAGTATGGTATACCATGTTACCAAACCGCAAGTCTACACTATTTCAAAACTTAAGGGCAATAGTTTTGAATTTACTGTCCCTACCTTAACCAGTTTAGTGTTTATTCCTAGTAACTTTTCCATGGATAACAAAATTCAGCCCCAAGTACTACATAGCTTCTCATTCTTAAATATTTTATATACCCACATCAAGTCACCTCTATACATCCTGTAAGAGTATGGATTCAGCTTTTTCATTGTCTCCCGATAACTGATATTCCTCATGCAGTGGGTTCTCCTGGTGAAAAATCTTTGTTCCTTTTTTAATATATTTATTTGTAATTTACAATATACAGTGAATATAAAAAGTTTTACACACCCCTGTTAAAATACCATTTTTTTTTTGTGCTTCCTGCAAAGCTTGTTATTTTATGTCCCATACTAATACGTGTATGCATTCAATTTCACATAGAAATTTTACCTTTAACTTGCACGCTGATTGCAAGAGCCAACATTTAGTATATTTAGATGACTGTGTAGATTGCACAGCGTTTTACATTGGAAAGACTAATCAAAAGTTAAAGGATCGAGTATTACAACATTTAGATGATATTAGAAACAAAAAATTCTTAAATGCTCTTTATAAGCATGTTAAAAGTAACTGTGTTCATGTCTTTCTTTTGAGTTCACTGTCATTGGTTTAGTTAAGCAGAATATGAGGGGAGGGGACATCATTAATAGGACAGAGCTCCTTGAGATGAAGTGGATACCAGCTATGCCATCACATAGACCACCAGGCCTAAATTACACTATACCTTTAAAACCTGCTTTAAAAGCAAGATCACTAGCTTATTAAAGTGAATTGTTTCCTGATTGGTGTTCCTTTCTTATATAAAGTCTGATGGATTTTGTAGAATTGTTATGTTAGGATCTGAAGAAGCACATTTGTGAAAGTGCTAATCCGAATTTTAGTAAAACTGTGTTTTTCATTCATCTGTTGGACTTTTATACCGTTAGCCTTGGAAGACAAACTGAGTTCTTATTTTACTATGTAAAAAAGTGAGACCACAATAAATCATTTCAAAACTTTTCCCACCTTTAATGTGACAAATGACCTGTACAATTCAATTGAAAAACAAACCTGTTAGGGGAAAATATATAAAAAATTTAAAACAAAATGTACAATAAGCTGGTTGCATAAGTGTGCACACCCTTAAACTAATACTTTGTTGAAGCACATTTTGATTTGCAGCATTCAGTCTTCTTGGATAGGAGTCTGTCAGCATGGCACATCTTGACTTGGCAATATTTGCCCACTCTTCCTTGCAAAAGTGCTCCAAATCTGTCAGATTGCGAGGGCATCTCCTGTGCACAGCCCTCTTCAGGTCACCCCACAGATTTTTCTATTGGATTTAGGTCTGGGCTCTTGCTGGGCCTTTCCAAAACTTTACTTTTCTTCTGGTGAAGCCATTCTTTTGTTGATTTGGATGTATGCTTGGGGTCATTGTCATGTTGAAAGGTGAAATTCCTCCTCATCTTCAGCTTTCTAGCAGGTGCCTGAAGGTTTTGGGCCAAAAGTGACTGGTATTTGGAACTATTCATAATTCCCTCCACCTTGACTAAAGCCCCAGTTCCAGCTGAAGAAAAGCAAGCCCAACGCATGATGCTGCCACCACCATGCTTTACTGTGGGGGTGGTGTTCTTTTGGTGATGCGAACTGTTTTTGTGCCAAATGTACCTTTCGGAATTGTGGCCAGAAAGTTTAACCTTAGTCTCATCAGATCATAACACATTTTCCCACGTACTTTTGGGAGACTTGATGTATTGTTATGCAAGTTTTAGCTGGGCCTGGATGTTTTTCTGTGTAAGAAAATGCAACTCTACCCCATAGCCCAGACATATGGAGAATATGGGAGATTGTTGTCATGTAGTACACAAACAGTACTTGCCAGAAATTCCTGCAGCTTCTTCAATGTTGCTGTAGGTCTCTTGGCAACCTCCCTGACCAGTTTTCGTCTGGTCTTTTCATCAGTTGTTGGAGGGATGTCCAGTTCTTTGCAAAGTCATTGTTGTCCCATACGATCTTCACTTTTTGATGACTGTCTTCACTGTGTTCCATGGTATATCCAATACTGTGGAATTTTGTTTGTACCCTTCTCCTGACTGATACCTTTCAGCAATGAGATCCCTTTGATGCTGTGTAAGCTCTCTGCGAACCATGGCTTTTGCTGTAGCAGCAACTGAGTAAATGTCAGGAAAATCCTACTAGGACAGCTGAACACTGTTGGGGGTTAATCAGAGTCTCTTTAATTGATGGTAGGTGTGTACCCAAGACTGAATACTGTAATTAAATCAAATGGTGATTCAACAAAGTATTAATTTATGGATGTGCACAGTTATGCAACCAGCTTACGTTTTTTTATTTTTTTCCCCTAGCAGATTTGTTTGTTTTTCAATTGAATTGTACAGGTTATGAGTCACATTAAAGGTGGGAAAAGTTTTGAAATTATTTATTGTGGTCTCATTTTTTTATATCACAAAAACCTGTAATTTTAACAGGGGTGTGTGAACTTTTTATATCTACTGTATACAAAACCCACACCCATACTCCTTTATAGGTCTTATTGTGGTTTTATATGTCATTATCAGAACCTTCTCATCCCGAATGAGTATCACTCTAAGTATAGTGTGCATAGTAATATGATTTCAAGACCTTATTTATATGGCCAGAAAACTGCAAATTATTATCAATCAAAATTTCAAGGTCCTCATATTGTGCATATTTCCCAAATCCCCCTATATATTTCATATACATGTCTGATATTTGTTTTACCAGAAGGCATAACCTTATTTTTAGCAAACTTAAATGAAACTTCATTACTCTGAGCACATTAACATAAGATGACTAAATAACTTTGCAATTGTTGATGATCTCTTATCAATGTAACAATCCCCACAATCTGGGCTTCTTCTGCAAATTTTCTATCCAACATTTGGACTCTAAGAGGAAATTTGCCAAAAATGAAGAAAGAATGGTACCAGTATGGATCCCAGAGGGACACCTTTATTGAATTTTATTTCCTTGGATTGTACTCCATGAATATAAACTCATGTCTTGCTATTAACCGGACAATTAACAGTACAAGTACTTTTTGTATTTCTGCTGTTTCAAAGATTTCAAAATAGAGTAAAGGGCCTTGGCTAAGTCAACATAAATTGCATCAACTGGTAACTTTTCATCTAAGGTTCATATTACTTTTGCATAAAAGCTATTTGCATTCTTAATGGTGGCTCTCCCTTAAGTGAAGTCGTACTGATATGTATCGCAATAACTTCGGAATTCTAATTCCGTTAATATTCCTAGTGTAAGATGTTCAAAAGTTTTAACATTTATGCTCATTAGACGTATTGGCCTAAAATTGTTCACTCTGTGTGATGTCCCACCTTTATGTATTGGAATATTGTTGGCACCTTTCTAACAAGAGACATGTCCAGATATCAAACTCTTTTGAAATAGGTAGGTTAATGGTTCCAGTATTGCCATCTTAATACTCCTCCGGAAGAACACATTAATCTCATCTGGACCTGAAGGAGGTGTACTGTTTCCTGTTCAACACTAGGACAATATATTCATTGTTAATATCAAAGAAATGTGTCAGGGATAGAAAGGTTTCCATCCACATGGGTAGAAAAAAGATTGAATGCTTGTGTGTGTGTGTGTGTGTGTGTGTGTGTGTGTGTGTGTGTGTGTGTGTGTGTGTGTGTGTGTGTGTGTGTGGGGTTAATAAATACTGCTTTTTTGCTTCAGTGCACCGTATTTTGTGTGGTAAGAGTGATAGATGAAGTGAGTACTGTGATAACAATAAAAAATGTGTGCATGTAATATTACCTTTATTAACAGTCCACTATTAAGAGAATAACTGGTACAGGAGTGCAATGACAAGCAAGGTAAGTTACAATATCAAAAATAAACCAATTGCAAGGGAAAATAGTAAGTGAAAAAAATCAAAAATTAGTGGTCTTCAGCTGTCATCTTAAGCATTTATATTGATTTTTTTTTCAATAATTTTTATTTATTCTTTACATCAAAACAGAACAGTAAATGAAATGTAACTGATAAAGCAAAAACACATGAGCATTAAACAATTGTACATTGAGATTAATACAAAAAGAGATGAATCAATCAAACAATACTATCTACACAATATACATAGATGCTTTCAAAATTCAACATAATAGAAGAAATAATTTCGGTAGGGTTATTATACATAAAGTAGAATTTATAACCAACACCGCTATGAAATAAATGGCACTGAGCACTAATAGAGCAAACAAAGTCAAACAACAATAAAACAGGCTCAGTGACCACCTCTGGCAGTGAATATCAGTTACCATAAAAATGTCTATTCAGACCAACTTCTATTCTTGTAAAGTTGTGTAAGGAAAAAAACGATTTGCTGGACCCTTAGGTAAAATAAGGTTATTTTATTCAACAGTTCCAGAACAGGAGTAGGAACTGTTAATTTAAAGGGCATATTATATGTTTGCTCCAAACCTGGCCATGAGAAAGCAGCCAAGATCTTTATTAGTAAAGATGCAAACCTACCAGCAGAAGGAATTGATCCAGACAAAACTGTCAGAAGCGCAAAGTATTGCAAATATAAGACAGCAGAATGTTAGTGGAAAATGATATTCACTGTACACCAGGCAAAAGAGAAACAAATGTATTTCAGTAGTCAGGGAATGTTGAGAGGCAGGTGTGGGATTAAGCTACTGTATCAATCTCTCTTTAGAATATTTTTCTGGAGGATCAAAGTCATTTTTTGAAGCAGAACAAGCTAAAGAGGAAATATAAAAGTTTGTCCAACAAAAAATGAGGCATTAAACAGAAGGGAACACCACTACTCACTATTCTGATAATACAGCTCATGGAGAGACTTTGCAGGTGAAATATTTGCCACTTTACAACTGTTCCAAAGGAAAACGCTTGTGAAAGGGAGAAAAGCACTGGAGTTGACCAGAAGAATCATGAGTACTGTGGACTTGAATCAGAATTTGGAGATGGAGATGAACAGGAAGAATACCAGCAACACGGAAATTAGTGAATAAATGCCAGATTGCAAAGCATCATCATATAAGAGTAAGTGTAAAGAGTGAACTTTTGTTTTCTTTGTTAAACTTGTACGGCACTGAAAAGCATTTGCCTCACTTCATGATATTCTTGTTTGAAAGGACTCTGAGGGGAGAGGAAGAAGGAAACAGATAAATGAAAAAATTTATTTTCATAACAGTAATTCTAGTCAACTTTTTACAATAGCAATTGCATATTTTATAGTAAAGTATTTTTAGTTCTTGTATGTGATGAAGTTGTTAAACCGGTGCCTTTTCCTTCCTATTCTGTCATATTCTTTTTTGGTATTAAGAAATGTAGTAATTACAGTGCTAAGAGAGAACAGCTAAACAAAGGCACATTTAAGTTAATAGGCTCTAATTTTGGGTTGTTGAGATGAGTGATGTGGTGTAAAATCACAGAGATCATATACATGTAGCCTTGATTTACTCTGATAAATATTAAGTGGAAACAAGTAAATATAAGAACACCAAATATAACGAAAAGTTTCCCTTAAATAATAAATGCTTCATCTTGCCTGTCAGGCTGCAACAAAGGACTACATTTTTTTTTTCTTTTTTCTCTCGCTCTTTGGAGACAAGCTGGTAATAGAACAATAAAAGCCAGAACACTGGTTTCTTCAAGGCTAAAAGTTAATGATTTCTGAAAGTATCAAAGTTATTTTTCACATGGGGGTGGAGTAAAGATTAAAAAAAAAAAAAAAAAAACCAGAACAATTAGTTTTAGTAGTATCAGAGGTAGTAACATGTGCCTTAGCATGAATAACTTCACGTTAATTAGGACCTGTGTTAGCAGCTGTCTATTTAACACAAATGTTCTTATTAGGAGGGTTAAACTTCATTATTTGAAGATGTTCATAGTTGTGTGTCTGTATTAAGTTAACAGGTTCTGGAGGTATTCTGGAGTGTTTTTTGTTTTTCTTTTATTTTGTTTGAGGGTTTTTATTGGAATAAAAGTCTTGCAAAATGTGACATGAGTTCCAACTTTGATGTTAAGAAAAGCCATATGAAGGATTAATCTGCCAAACATTAATGGGTACCATGTATCACAAAAGCTGGAAATAGACATTTAAAAAGCTGCCATGTATAATAGGTGGGAATAATAACTTCTTGCCATAATGGAGGCACTTTCCATATTATCTTGGAATGTGAATGGTTTCACAGGTATAGGCAAAAAAGAAATAATACTTAATTATATTCAGGAATGCAGAGTGTGAATAGTGCTACATGAGACACATTTGGGAAAAACTAGAGAATGTGAATTTGAAGAAGGATTTTAGGATGGGTATTCTGCATAATATCAGGTACAAAGGAAAAGAGGAGTACTTTTATTAATTGCTAGAGGAGCTCCAGTTGTAATAGGAAAAGGAAAAAAAGATAATGGCAGATTTCTAGTAGTAAGGGGCTAGTGGCAAGGAATAAGGATTACTCTGGCATGTATTTATATCAACCTGAAACTGCTGTTTTGGAACTTAAAAAATGTTCAGAGAAATAATCAGCTTTCAACAGGGATATTACTTATAGGTGTGGACTGAAATTTGATTTGCAACAATAAGGATGTATCTCTAGAGAGGAAAGTATAACTAAATAGGGTAGATTTCTCGAGAAATTTATGAAAATATTTGGTATGAAAGATGTGAAATCAGTAGTAGGAACTCAGAGTATTTACATAATTACTCTTCAAGGTACAGTAACTGGGCTAGACTATACAGAAGTTATATTTCACAGAAACATGTCCACTTAATTGAGAACTTAGATACACATTCAATAACTATTTCAGATCATGTGCCATTAATTGCTAAAGTAAAAATGCAGGGTAATAAAGTAAATATGAGACACTGGCATTTTTTCATCTACCTTTTAAAAAGAGAGGAATTTAAGGAATGTGTAGTAGAAATTATCTGGAAGCTATTAGGAAGGTAGAAGGTACTCCAGAAGTTATAGCTAGTGAGTGGGGTAAAATGCAATTGATGCTTAGAAACCGGGTAGAAATAAAAAAGAGATATGGTTAATAAATAACAAGAATTATTTAGATGGGCACACAAAGGTTAAAGTATCGCAGAATAAGGGAAATCTCACAGAGCAAGAGGAGGAGCAACTGCAGTGTACTAAAGAGAAAATAAGGGAGTATCTAGATAATATGCACAAGTTTAAAAAGGTCGCCCAACCTTCAACGAAGCCACACCCATTCAACGCATGTCTTTCCAACGCATACTCGACTGCAGGGAGGACATGCAGACTCCACACAGAAGGCACTCCCAACCCAAGCCAAGAATAGAACGGGAGAACCTCTTGCTGTGAGGAAACAACGCTACTGCTCTGTGGAATATTCTGAGACAGTTCCAGGTTTTTTCAGGATGTAAAATTAATGAACACAAAGGTTGTAGCTATAAATTAATAACCCACACATGAATTGGTTCAGCAGTATGCATATTTATGGGGACATGATAGAATGGAATATTTTAAGAGTATGGAGTAAAAAAGGATTTGGTTATGGCAGCTAAAGATATGTGGGAAGAGACTAAACAAAAAAAAATGATACAAAACCTGAAAAACTTGAAGCTCTTGGCTATGGATATGGATAGTGATATACAAGCAGTAAAAATGTTAAGTCCCTTTAGTTTTATACACAAGTCTGGCATACTTTTGTCAACCAGAAGAGAAGTTGTGGATAGTAATTAACTCATGACATCTGTGTGATGCCTCCATGTGCATCTGCAGTTACCTCCTACTGCCGCCTCTAGGTGCCAAATATTGCTTGTGCATAATTGTATCAGTAATTCCAAAACCATGCTATGTGCAAGTTTTTAAAAAAAATTCATATTGAAGCTTACATAATGACAAACTCAACTACTTTAATATTTGACCTCTGTCTAGTGCAGGTAAAAAGATCTTAGCTGTTTATATTATTTTCACATTTTTCTAAATATCTCAACAACAAAGCAACACAGACAGAACTCCTTAGCCTCTTACGGAAGCTGTAGTCTAGTTGAATAAAATGCTGCTACAGTATGTGTGTAACTTGGGTGGTTGATGAGATGTTGTAAGTTTTTTACAAAATATTACACGTGATAGTTACTGTGTTTACTGTGACTTATAAAATTTGGTTTAAGACCTAGAACCTAAAGAATACTACCACTATAAAATAGTTTGTGCTGAAGAGTTTGTCATTTATAGTTCTTTCATAACCCCCTATGTTTCCAAAGATACGAACTTTTGTTTTTAATGTGAGGACATAATTTGATTCTGTCAAAAGGCTTAAGCTCCACCCATCAGAATTTACAGTGCTTACTTCCTGAGCTCTGTTGGAGTAAACAAGTTCAGAGTTGAAGGATTTTATTTGTGAGGTGAAGAGGCAGAGTCAAGTGGGATAAGTTGATCTTGCCAATAGAAGAAGGGAGTGTAGAATTACCTGATTTGAAGGGATATTTTTGAACTACAGTTAAGTCTGTTACAGTAACTGAAGCAGAAAGCTGTACTTCAGAATGGAAAAGATATTTGTGGCTTCCAAATATGCAACAAAAATGTGAAAGATTTGGTGTTTTTGCCTGGAAGTGTTGCCATAGATACTTTTACACCCCAAGCGGACTCCACAAAGAATTTTTCCTCAGGTAGATGGCAAATGTTTGGAGGTGTGATGGGGAAGAAAGAGGTAACTTGAAACATATGTTTTGGGAGTGTAATGAGTTGGCATACTTCAAAAATTCCATACAGAGTACTCTGTTGGGAATACTGGGTGAGCAGATGAGTGTAACTAAGGAAGTGATTTTTTGAGCTGGGATACAGGATCCGAGTTGCCTAGACATAGTATGGTTTATGGCTTCTGTGGAAGGTTGGGTGCTGGGCTGGTAACTCGAGACCGTAAAACTCCACTGCCAATCATGAGCGGACAGGTGATCCGCTGTGGCGACCCCTAACCGTGAAAAGCCAAAAGAAGATGATGTTTAATTCTTATGGCTGCCAAAAAAACAATTACTAGAAAATGGAAATCAAAATCTAAACCAGCTATACTTGAAGTAGTGAATATTGTAACAGGGATGAAAGAACAGGAAGTCAAATCTTTAGAAAAGGGTAGAAATAAATTACATTAGAAAAAAATGGAAATTGCAGGAACAATACATGCAGGAAAAATGTTTTATTGGAGGAATGAGGTTTAAGAGAAGGCAGAATTTGAATACTTTAAGTAATGTTGCTTGCATTATGTAATGTGATAAGTATGCCTCTGTCACAAGTGATAATTCAGTAAAGGTGTTAAAAAAAAAAAAAAAAAAAAATAACACGAGCGATGTCATGACTAAAATCACTGTTGCAGTATTCCAAACAGATGGGTTTTCGCTGCAGACGTCTTTCTGGAGTACCAAAGCTTAAACCATCCCAGGAGCATATGTCCACTGTCCTACCTCAGCTCACAAGAGTAGGGGATATATTAACAGATGTACGAGTATAAATCTCCAGACCATCTTGCCACCAGCCCAAATGCAAGTCTTGTACATGTCTGTCTGATCTTTGTGTGGTAGTTTATACCATAGGTTTTCTTAGATTCAGATAAATGCCCCATTGGAAAGCCTTCCTTCTTGTTTGGAATGTTTTGCTGAATTTTTGTTGGATGTAAGCTAGGGGGGGTAAGTTGAAGTGCAGTAGGCAGATTCCCAAAAAAGATCTCCATACCCGTTGTCTTTTCTACCTAACTGCAGAAGACAACTGTAAATCTGTTGTATGCAAGACTTTAGAGTTCCCATATGTCTTCGTTGAAGACCTTCTTGGAGATGCAAACATTTAAGCATTTGGGCCACTTTAAAATGGTGGACCTCACCACACAGGACTTACCTCAAGCTTATACGAAATAAAATCAACAAGCCTAGGCCTGACACTATTTGTTTAGTCTGATTCTGATGTATCCACAGAGGTTACAGACCCTGCAGGATGTCAGACCATACGTCAGACTTCCTGTATTATTACCCAGCTTGGGGTCGATATGGTGTCTGAGGACTGCACATCTGAAGAGACTGTTACTGCAGCTTAGAAGGGGGAACCACAACTTATTATCGCATAGGGACCAGAAGGCATCCCACAGATTTTAGTTAGGTAAGAGATTCCCATTAAACTGATTGAAAATGTATGTCAGAGGTCAGAGCCACCGTGCTTGGTTCAGACAGATGTCACCCTAGAGAAAGATAGAAAACCAAGCATGTTTTCTCACCTCCCCCTTCTAGGGAAAAAGAGTAGATGGACTTCTCTCATGGCTTGTTCAAAGCCATTATGGCCCTAAAGCCACCTTAATTATTGGCGCTTCCACTCACTCCCACAGAAACTTACTGTGGAACCTCCTTCCTTTGAAGAGGAGGAGGCCTTCCGATGACCTTTCATCATAAGGTTCCTCCTCTCAAATTCACTCTTCTGGCCAGGTTCCCCCAAATGATGAGGAGTCCCTTTCTCCTGACTCCCCTGTGGAAGAAGCATCCTTTGGGGAGACTGTTTTAACTCATTTAATCTTGAACAGTTGGAAGCTAATTAATAATTAACATTTTTGCTTCCTGAGGTCTTCTAAGCTAGGAAGCTGCTTGCTTCCTGAGAACTTTTCTCCAAACTCCTTTAATGAAAACTCACTTCATTAGATTTATATCTGGTAAATAGTGTGACTTACAAAAAAAAGTCAACCGTAGTCGATGTTTGGTAGAAAATGCACTGTTACACTGGTGGTAGTATAAAAGGGCTGTCTTTAAATTATGATTTTATATATTGCTGATTTATGAAAGATTAACTGTATTTTGTATGCCAAAAATACTAGTGTTACAGTGTAACAAAGGGTTATATTTCTGTACTTGTGCAAGGTAAATCCAAGATATCAGTGAGAAAACTGCTTTCCTACTTAAGAGCTTTACAATTACGTATGATGAGTGGATAACATATTGCTGTTTTGTGATATCAGTGCATCTATGCAAATTACACACAATATGTTCACAATGTTTCATACCAATACTAATGTACAAAACCACGTGTGTTACATGGCAAGTATCAGTGGCAGCATTGTGTCCCTTGTTTGTGTAAGATTGCATCATTTGTTCACCTGTAAGTCAAACGTTTATAAAGTTAATGCAGTTATGAAAATATAGGTAATAGTCATAACTGCTTTACCAAAAGGGCATTTATATCTCATGTTTTCACATTACTCATAATTTAATGTTATTTTTTATAACAAAACAGTATCTCACTCAATTTTTGCATTTTAATGTAAACATGGAAATATGTCATATTTTTCATAACTTTTTGCAAACACTCTAATAACTTAAGATCTGCACATTCCAAGCTGCATGCTTAGGAATTCATCTCCGTTTGTAAATGCCACCTTGTTGCCCTAGTTTTACGTATGTACTTCTACAAGAATTTTAGAAATTAGACTTTTAAAAAAGTGAGTATACTCCTTTCAGAAGTACAGGGAAGTTTCCAGTTAAGATTAGTATAATCTTAAAGGATGCCTAGGAACTCTCCTTTCTTATCACTGTAGTCTTGTAGGAAGCAGTGAGTTAAATATGATGAAACTTTTGAGTGTGAGTCTAGGCAAATCTCTGATGTTCAGAAGAGATACTGATACTGCAGCCTTTTAGAGTTTGACATTCCAGCCCACTCACCTGTCCCCTCTAGTCCTGGAGGCCTTTTTGGACACTTTTTGTATCCACGTCTTCAGCTTCTGACTCACAGCCTCCTGTTCCCAAAAGGCCAGATATACTCTGCAGGGTCCCAGAGAATCCTGTAGCTGACCCTTCATTTGTTTCCCTATCCTCAGACAAACCTAAACTACTACTTGATGTTAGTACTGTACGTTTAGATAAGGACTGCAGGGCTGTGGATAGGTGGAGGAAAAAAAGGTTTTTACTTCTTTTACACTGGCCTTTAGAGCGACAAATTATCAGACCCAGATGACCAAATACCTTTTATCTGTCCTTAACATTTTAAACAAGGGGTGGCTGACATGCCAAGTACAGAATTTAAACAATTTTGTCTTTGGTAAATTAGTCCGCCCAAGTGGCTAGACATAGTATGAAATGTAGCTATGATGCTGGTGAGGTCTCTCTTAGAGCCACTGCTATTGGTACAGTCATTCTAAGCTGCGCTTGACTATAAAATCAGCCAGTGCCAGAAGATTTCAAAGCTAAGACCCTTGATTTTGCCCTTGACAAAAAAAACTTTTGTTCAGATCATAGGTAGCTAACCTGTTCAAAACCTTGCAGGAACAAGGTAAAGCTATGAAAGACTGCAGACAAATCCTTACCTCTGTGCCCAGGTAACAGAGGAATTACCCAGCCAAGCTCTCTTCTTTTGTTAGAAGGAAACATAGACCTTCTCAGAAGCACAAGAAGGCACCCAGGGAAAATTTCCAGAAAAACCTAAAAGGGTCCCCAGATCTAGGAGGTCTTCCTTCTTCAATTGGTCACTGTGACTGTCTTTCCATCCCATCCCCCCCCCACTGATCCTACCCTACCCCTCTGCAGAAGACTCTCTCAATCCATCTCAAACTGGGAAAAGATTACCAGAAACAAGTGGGTACTATCAGTCATAAAAAAGGGTTATGCAGGGTCCTGAAAAGAGCTTTCTCTCTTCAGAGGCATTCCACCCCCACCGTGCAACCAATTAAGTCTTCTTCCTCTCATTCTTCAGGAATTGAAGTCCCAAGGCATGATAATGCCACTTCAGTTTGTGGGTTCGGATTCTACTCCAGGCTGTTTCTGGTTCCAAGGAAAGAAAGACAGTGGAAACCCAGAATTGGATTTCTGGTCAACTGTTTCCTCAAAGTGCTCACTTTCAAACTGCTTTCCTTCAAACACTGTTTCCCTTTATCCTACCACAGGCATTTTTAATTTCCTTGGGGTGTGAAGGATGCCTTCTTGCATATCCTCATACTGCTTTCTTGCAGGAAAATACCTGAGGTTCTTTATTGGCTCATTTCCATTTCAGTTTACTGCTTTGCTTTTTCTGCTTTCTGCAGACCCATAGTATCCCCAAAGTGCCTTGCTCCTGTAAGTCTTTTGCAAGACTCTGGAAATACAGATATTTCCCCACTTAGATTACAATCTGCTTATCGAGGCTTCTTTGATTCAAATCTTACTGCAGCACTTCTAATTCGCTGTCTACACCCTCCTGCAGTTGGGATTCACTGTGAACTTCAAAAACACTTCCCTCCAACCCACTTAAGACCTAGTCGTTTTGGGTTACAGACTGGACAAATGAAAACATATGCAGGTCTTCTTGCCTCAGGAGAAGATGCAGAACCTTACAGTTTACTTACAGTCCCTTACCACCCTCAGAACATGTCCAGCTAGGATTCATGGTAGCAACTATACTTGGGCTTCGCTTAGCCAAGTTTCATATGAAGAAAAATTCAGTGGTACCTGAGAAATTTAGTCCCAACACTCTCACCTTCTAGAGACATAGATCTCCCTCCTGCCTTGTCTCAAGAAGGAGATCCTGTGAGAAGTGACACAAGTCAACTTCAATCCAGCATTACCTTTCAAGGCACAAACCTGAAGTTGAGAAATGTACACAGAACTTTAGACAATCCACAAGGTCCAGGACCATTGGCAGTTCAGCCTCAAGGAAGAACACATCAACCTGAAAGAGATGAGGGCTCTCATTCAAGCCCTCCAAGTTTTCGTCCACCCTGGAAACGAGGGCCACTACCATTATTCACAGACAGCACTACAGTCATTTGGTACAGAAACAAGAATGAAGGAACGAGGTCGTACCAGTTGTGCAGGCTGGCAAAGATTGCTTGGGACATGGCCACAGAGATGGGCATGTCTTTTTAAGCAGTATACATTCCATTACTAGACAACATCCTGGCAGACTGTCTAAGCAGGTCCATCATAGATCCCCCCACAAATGGACCCCCATCAAACTTGGTGGAGAGCAACACAGATGTTTTTGCCTTGAAGAGCAGCAAACAGCTCCCACTTTTGCACCAAGACTCCTTGCACCTTGGTGTGGAGGACCGATGCAGTCTACCTTCTGTGGCAGGGATGTTTTTATGGCTTCCCTCCACTTCCTGTACTACCAAAATTTCTACTAAAGATCCAAAGAGAAAAAAGAAAACTGCTACTACTGGCAACTCCCTTTTGGCCAAGGCAGCATTGGTTTCCCCCCTTCTGTCACTTACCCAGGGGCAGTAATCACAAGCTACCCTACAAAGTGGACCTGATCACACAGTAGAAAGGTTAAGGTGAAACCATTAGCCTATCTTCCCTTAATCTAAGCCTATGGATGATAGGATTTTGATCCCTTCCACACACCAGTTTTCTGAGGGAGTGTTTCAGGTTCTCCAGGAGGCAAGGTGACCCATCCCATGAAAATCCTGCATAACCAAATGTAAGAGATTTTCTGTATGGTATGCTAACAGTCAGGACCCCACAAAATTAGACTATGTTCATTGTGTTTCACTGTTGCAGTCCTTACAAAATGAGTTCTCTGGCTTCCGGTAGCCCACAGTTGGCCGGAATACCAAAGCCTTGGTGTATGATGTTGGCTGCCCTCGGCCATAAACCTGATGTCGGGTACAAAGGAAGGCAGCCAACGCAATTTCCTCAGTCTTTCTTGCCGTGGAACCCGAAGCAGAAGCAATTCACACAAGTGCCGGTCGGCTGATTACCTTCTTTTGTATTCCGACTACTTCAGTTGAAGACATCCTCAGCTAAGTACCCCATTGGGGACCCTCTTTTCTTGCTTTAACAAATGTCAGAGAAAGTTAACTGTCTTGCCTGTGGAAAACCGATTCCGTACCGTGATTTTCATTCTTACTGTATCACTTGCTTAGGGCTTGAGCACGATGTCCCAGATTGTGATCTCTGCTTCTTTTAATCCACGTACCATACGCCATATAACTAAAATTTTATACAAGCATTTCGGAGTTTGGCCTAGGTTTTTCTTCATGTTTCACTGTTGCAGTCATTACATTTGGTTTATCTGCTTGCAGGTAGCCCTCATTCGGCCTGATTAACAAAGTCTTTGGACCTGCGTCTGTTGCTGTACTTTCTTCCATGACGTCAGGTCATCAGGGGTATAAAACATGCAGCTGACACCATTACATCAGTCTTTCTTGCTGTGCGGTGCCAGAAGCAGAAGCAGTTTGCAAGTGCTGGTTGGTAGACTCCTGAAATTTTCGTTTTCGAGTTTCAGAACTGAAGTCTTCAACTAAAGCTAAGTACCCCGTTGGGGAAACTTTTTCTTGCTCCTTACCGATGTCAGTAAAAATTAATAATTGCATTACTTGTGGAAAGCAAATACCTCAAAAAGATTTTCATTCGTACTGTATTCCTTGCCTAGGCTCTGACCATGATGTACCTTGCTGTCGGTTTTGTGTTTTATTTAATCAGCGCACTATCAGTCGTTGGTATATTTTCACCTCTAAATATTTCGGTTCTTGGTTTAATTATCCATAAATGTTGTCTGTTAGCTATCCGACTACCGGGAGTCCGAAAAAACACAAAGATAAAGACAGAGACAGGCTGCCAAGGTCCAAAACCGCCGCCGACGCTTCTCCTAAGCCAGTCGGCAGTTCGCCGGTACTCAGTGAGGTGCTTTCTCAGCCCCTGATACCTGCTACTTCTGATTCGCAGGCCTCTACTGAGACTCATTCAGAGTCTGGTATGCCACGAGATGCTTCAACTATGGAATCCACAGATGTCTGTACCTTGGATGAGTCCGAAGCCGCTGTGCAGGCACCGGCTTTTGAGGGTGTATTCAGGCCTACCGACTTGCATATTAAACAGACGCCTCCTTCTTTACTTAGGCCTAAATCTCGAACCATGCCTAAAAAAAAAACAACACCCAGGCCACATGCTCAGGCCTCTATGCCTAAAAATAAAATAAGAATGGCTGACGATCTAATAACTCTAATCAGGGGTAGCCAACCCCCCCCCCCTCTAAGAAGCCTAGGACTGAAGTTGTTTATGAATCTTCTGACCAGGATTTTGTTTTTTCTGATTCTTCTGATGATCTGGATTTGCCCTTATCTACTTATGAGGATTCTGATGTAGAGAGGACTCTCCCTCTGCTTCCCCTCCAGAGAATTTTCTTTTGGTGAACCCTTACATACTGTAAGGGAGCATTTCCACTGGGAAAGCCAGGATTTTTCTGATTCAAAAAAGAAGCTCAGGGATTTCTTACTCCTGCCTCAGCATAGGCCTTTAGCTATTCCTTCTGTACTATACATTGTTGATGCTTTTTTGGCATCTAGTTTGGCCCCTGATTCCTTGCCTCCTGCTCCCAGAAAACCTGACAGATACTATAGGGTCCCTGAGTCACACAAGTTCCTTTTTAAAAATCCTGTTGCGCATTCAGAGACTATTTCACAGGGGTCCAAGGGCATTAAGGCTTCTACTGCTAAGAATCCCACCCCTTCTGATAGAGACTACAGGGCGCTAGATAGTTGGGGTAAGGTTTACACTTCTGCAACCTTGGCCATTAGGGCCTTAAACTGCCAGTTTCATATGTTAAAGTATCAGCAACATGTTACTGGATTGCTTAAACAGAAAATTGTTGATTCCTGATTGTGTGGAAAATAAAGAATTACATGATTTATTGCATGCATTCTGCTGAGCAGTTTGGAAAACATACTTTGCAATGTGGTTTGATTCATTAGAGGCCTCTTGCAGGGCTGCTGTTACTGGGTCTGTGCTCAGAAGGCATGCTTGGCTTAAGGAGCAATCTTTGCTCAATCATATTAAAGCTAAATTGTTGGATGCTCCCTTAAATCAGGACCGCCTGTTTGGCAACAAGGCTGAGGAAGTTCTTAAAAAGATGGAAGATAAAGCTAAATCTATGCAAACTGTTAAAGGTTTCTTACAAGTTCAGCCTCCTAGATGTAGTAGGCACTGGCCCTCTAAACATTGGTCCTTTCCAGCCCCTTCCAAGTCTTCTCAAGCCAAACCCAGACACAGCAGAAACCCTAAGTTTCAGTCCCAGGGGACACACAGGACTAAGCAGTGGGGGGCCTCCACTTCCAAATCTGGGAGTAATAAGACTTCCCCCTAGGGTAAACTGTCTCAATGACTTCCTTTTAAATTTTCTAAGCACTTAACTGACTGCCCCTTTGGGGGGAAAGATTTATTTTCATGCAAAGAACTGGGAGCTCATTACCCAGGACAAAATGGGTTTTAAATATAGTATCCCAGGGATACAGATTTCACTTCCACACATTGCCAACACCAAACAGGTGGCCGGACCTACCCCCAAATCAGTGGGCATAGGCTCAAAAATAAGTACTTTCTCTCTTAAGCATGGGGGCTATTCAACTGGTACCAGAAGAGGAAAAGGGACAAGGTTTCTACTCCAGACGTTTCCTGGTACCCAGAAAAGACAATTCATGGCATCCTATCCTGGACCTGTCTACTCTAAACAGCTTTTTGGAGATTCCAAAATTCAAGATGCTGACTCTTCACCAGTTGCTTCCTATGCTGGGCAAAGACGTCTATTTGGTGACACTAGATTTAAAAGAAGCATACTTGCACGTCCCAGTCAGGAAATCTTGCAGAAGATACCTTCACTTCAAAGCAGACTACACGTACTATCAGTACTCTGCACTGCCCTTTGGCTTATCTACTGCGCCCAGGGTATTCACAAAGTGCCTAGCTCCAGTTATTGCATTTTGTAGGCAAATAAATATTCAAATATACCCATACCCGGATGATTGTCTAATTCAGGAAGAAAGTCAGGACATACTTTTAAATCATCTGGCCTTTGTACAGAAGGTTCTAACTTGTCTGGGGTACACCATAAACAAAAAGAAATCTCACCTGGTACCCTGTCAACAAATTATATTCCTGGAAGCAAGCATGAATACAACTTCCCAGATGGCTTACCTCACGCCAGAGAAACAAATTCATTTGACAACCTACTTCAAACAAGTGGCCACAAAAACCCTACTTATCTGCAGGACAAACACTGCAAGCCTTGGAGTTCATGGCCTCCTGCATTCTTCTAATTCCATATGCAAGACTGCATATGAGGAAACTACAGTGGTATCTAAAAAGCCCCGATTGTCAACATTCCCAGGATCTAGAAGCAGTGATTCCTATCATACCTTGCCTATGCCTAGAGTTCCTTCGGTGGGCAGAGGCCTGCCACCAAAACAAGGGACTACCTTTCACACCACCCCCTGCCACCCAAACCCTAACAACAGACTCATCAGACTATGCATGGGGGGCTCACATGGCAGGGATGTGCATTCAGGGCAAATAGAACCCATGTCAGTGCACCTGCATATCAATCAAAAAGAAATGTTAGTTGTACGGAATGCTCTGACAGCCTTCAAGAACCACATTCTTCCAGGACAACTAATGGTAAAGACAGAAACACTACTGTTATGTGGTACATAAACAAGCAGGGGGGTACACATTCTTACCCCCTCTGCAGACTAGCCATGTCATTGTGGAACACAGCCTTGAGCTACAGAGTGCACCTACAAGTTCAATTCCTGCCAGGAAAATTAAATACACTGGCAGACGGACTAAGCAGAAATCTCATGCACCCACACGAGTGGAAACTGGAACCAAGGATTTTCAACATGTTGACAAGCAAATGGAGGAGCCCAGATATAGACCTGTTTGCCTCTCCCCAGAACTACCAATTGGACAAATTTTGCACAAGGACTCCCCACAAACAAGCCTGGAAAGTGGATGCTCTGTCCTTCAGCTGGAAAAACATATCAGTCTATGCCTTCCCCCTTCTGCCTCTACTCTCCAAAGTACTACTAAAAATCAAACAGGACAAACCAAGGATGATTTTAATTGCTCCAGACTGGCCATGCCAACACTGGTACACCCTCCTGCGCAGTGTGTCATGGTTATCCCCATGGCACCTGCCTCAGACTCCTTCCCTGTTGTCCCAGCAGGAGAACCAGATTCTGCACCCTCAGCTTCTAACACTGAACCTTGCAGCCTGGCTAATTATCTAATATTTCCTTTACCATCCCTCAGTAAACCTGTGATGGATATAATTTTAGAGGCAAGGAGGCCTAGTAATTGAAAATGCTATGCTAAAAAATGGAAAAGATTCTGTGCCTGGAACCATTCTCAAGAGATGAGCACAGCAGTGCACAGGTTTACCTCAGATTTTACAATACTTAACTGAGATGCTTCACAGTGGCCTGTCTTTTTCTTCCATTAAAATCCATGCCTCAGCCATTTCTGCTCATTATAACACAGAACCTCCCCACTTCTCTCATCCACTGCTCAAGCAGTTCCTCAGCGAGGCCAACATTTTGAGACCACCCAGGAAAGCTCCAACCCCAGCCTGGGACCTTAACTTTGTTTTGGAGAAACTCACTCTACCTCCTTTCGAGCTAGCTGCTACTGCGGACTTAAAATTTCTTTCTTGGAAAACAGCTTTCCTTGTAGAAATCACTTCAGCTAGAAGGGTATCTGAATTACAGGCCCTTATGGCAGTGGAGCCTTTCATCATCTTTCATGCGGACAGGGTGTCCCTCAGAACCAATCCATCCTTCATGCCCAAGGGGGTATCCAGTGTGGCTCTTGATCAGTCCATTCATTTGCCAACCTTCTTTCTCAATCCACAGAGCAAAGGGGAATGGATACTGCATTCCTTAGATGTGCACAGATAACTTAGATTCTACTTGGACAGGACTAAACCTCAAAGGAAATCTGAACTGTTGGTGGCATTTGCTGCAGGGGCAGAGGGGAAGGCTATTTCAAAGCAAACCATTTCTAAATGGATAGGCTATTGCATTAATTTCTGCAATAAGCTCCACGGAAAACCTATCCCCCAGGGGATCAGACCTCACTCCACCAGGGCTGAGTCTACCTCTACAGCCTTTCTCAGGGACATCCTAGAAGCTGCTACCTGGAGTTCTGTACATACTTTCACCAAGCATTATCATTTGCTAATTTTCTCTAAATCCAATGCTGGCTCTGCTACTGCAGTCATGCAGGGCCCTATAGCTGGTCCTAATGCTATTTAAATTCCTCCTCCCAAACATAGCTTTTAGGAATCTACCCAAGTGTAATGACTGCAACAGTGAAACACGAAGAACATAGTATAGTTGTGTACACTTACCATAAATGTAGATGTTAGAGTGTATTCACTGTTCAAGTCCTGATTACCTCCCTCCAGCCCCCTAACTTCTTTTGGCTATACCTCTACTTTCCTTTACTATGCTTAAAAGCTTTTTGGTGTATTTGCTTTTTTGTTGGAGGTATATCATTGTAGTTTTATATTTAATTGCTTCCCATTAGGGGGGCACCTGAGATCTGGGGCAAGAAAAACTGATGTAATGGCTTCGGCTGCATGTTTTATAACCCTGACGACCTGACGTCATGGAAGAAGGAACAGCAACCGACTCAGGACCCAAGACTTTGTTAATTAGGCCGACTGAGGGCTACCTGCAAGCAGATTACCCAAATGTAATGACTGCAACAGTTAATACACTCTAACATCTACATTTATGGTAAGTGTACACAACTGTACTTTCGTCGGTATGGCGTCTTCTGGTCTCCCGACTTCCGATGTTCCTAAGAAGCGCAAGGATAAAGACCGCGACAGGCCTAGGGTGAGGTTGGCTGACGACGTTCTAGTTAACTGGAACTTTAACTGATTCACAATTATGTGTTAAACAGAGGTTTAACCTTCGTTCCAGCTCAAAGAATGGACATAACAGAGGTAATTAAAGACCTACGCCTTTTTGGCAAAACTCTTACACTTAAAGCTATGTTTGGTAATTCAAATAATGCTGATTATATATTTAGAAAGCCTAGCACTTGCATATCACCTAGTAATTGTACTATAGATCTGTTTATTGACCTTTGTGAAAAACAACTTGGAGAGAAGTCTCTAGATAAGCAAACTAATAATTTTAGTAATTTATCAGCTGCAGAGATACAAGCTCTAGTTGAATTGAAAGAACTAAGTAGTATAGAAATACATCCGGCTGATAAAGGAGGTGGTATTGTTATAGACAAGGAAAAGTGTATAGAATCTATGTTAAGTCATCTCAGTGACGTTGATACATATGCCATCTTACCTAAGCATATACTTAGTAGTGTCATAGAAAAAGTACAGTTTTTGATCTTTGATTTATTAATAACAGGCATGATATCTGACCAACTGTTTGAGTGTTTCAAGGTAGAACATTCAACAGTCCCTTTGATATATGGTCTACCCAAAACAAATAAGAGTCCTTTAACTCCACCTATGCGCCCTATAGTTTCAGGCCGAGGTTGGATAACTGAGCCACTTTCTATCTTTGTAGAAAAGACTTTGCATGCTGCCTTGGCTAATTGTAGCACTGTTTTAAAGGATACCAAGAGTTTTTTAAATGAGCTATCTAAACAAAATGAAATTATCTTAGGACAATGTTTGTTTGTAACTCTGGATATTGAATCATTGTTCACTGTTATACCCAACGAATGGGGAATTGAAAATGTCAGGTAATTACTGTGCGAGAGAAACACCCCTGACACTAAGGTGACACTTATTTGCACACTTTTGGAAATCATCCTAGAAAACAATGTGTTCATTTTTAATGATGTTTATTATGCACAAAAAGTTGGCGTAGCTATGTGCACAGCTTGTGCTAATAGCTACACCAACCTATCCCTAGCTAATTGGGAAGCTAAACCTGTACTTTTGAATAATGAATACCAGGTTAACATCAAATGGTATAAACGTTTTGTGGATGATATTTTTTTGTTGTGGCATGGCTCAGAGCAGTGGCTGCAAGAGTTTCTTTTATACTTAAATCAGTTAAATACTTAAGTTTTACCTATGAATATTCTGATAAAGAAGTAGAGGTTTTGGAT
This sequence comes from Protopterus annectens, assembly GCF_019279795.1. Lineage (NCBI taxonomy): Eukaryota > Metazoa > Chordata > Ceratodontiformes > Protopteridae > Protopterus > Protopterus annectens. Next base: position 956,241,340 of record NC_056747.1, read on the forward strand.
GTTAAAGTTACTAAAAGTAATTTATCCAGTATGTCTACTACTTTGCATAAGAAAACTGTTAGAATAATGTTCTACACTATGGCAGTATGCATCCGAATCATACAAAATTTAATGTGTTGAAAGGACAGATATTACGAACTATGAGACTTTTTAATGATGAAGATAGTCTCATTGTTGCATTACAAACACTTAAACAAGAATTTTTAGAAAGAGGCTGTAGCAGTAAACTTATTGATTCTCAAATAGCAGAAGGATGGCGGCATAGGTCAGGTAAGTGCCAGCCATACCCCCCCCTCCCCACTAGTATTAACAACAGGGATAATACTGACAGTACTTTCTCAAGTGACGCTTCCACTGATACCTCTAGGAATAAACTAAGGATGCCATTGACTTTTGCCAGCAATGTGCATGTAGCATGTGATATTAAAAAGAACTGGGATATTCTGTCTACTGTACATGAGTTGAATGGGGTCATTGGCACACAGCCAGATTTTGCTTTTAGAAATAATAGATCACTTGAGAGTCAGCTCTGTTATCGATCCTTTAATACTAAATCAACTATAATATCTGATAGACTTGGTACATATATGTGTAGGAATTGCATGGCCTGTACACATATACACATTGGTAATCATTTCACACATCCCACTTTGGGTTTTAAGATAGATACTGCTTTTTATTCAGATTGTCGAACAAAAACTGTTGTCTGTTTTTGCTATTGTACTATCTGCTTCTCATTTTACATAGGGCAAACAAATAGGGTGTTTAAGGGTAGAATACTTGAACACCTTAGTGATATTAGGAATGTTAAAGAAACCAGCGCACTATCACTACATGTAGCTAAAGAGGGTAAAGAACATAAATTTAGCTTTATGGTAGTAGAGATTCTGCATAGTACCAAGAGGAGGTGACAGAAATAATAGAACAGAATCTAGTGAACAGAAATGGATTTTGCGTTTTCAAGCTGATAAAACCTCCTGGTTTAAACAACAGAGTTTCCCTGAAACCCTTCCTTAAAGCACGGCCATTAAAGCATTGATTTCTCTTTTAATATTTTATTATATATATTTCAATAGTCCATCTTTTATTATTTTTAAGTACATATTGTTCATTTAGTCTGTTTTTATTCAATTTTTTAAAGATCTATATATTCTACAGATATATTTTATCACATGGCTTTTTAGCTATGATGCACATTTTATCTGATTTTTGATTGGATGTTTTAGTGTTTAAAAATGTAGCTCTTGTTCTATCTTTGTTGGTCTGATGAAGCAGATGTTATTCCGAGAAAACGCTTACCTACTACAATAAAGGACATATTGATTTTCACTGCTGTGTGGAACCAGATTATTTTCCTTTTTCTTGACGTTCCAGTTAAGTTGGTCATCGGCCCACTGGTTCTCAGTGAGGCACTTTCGCAGCCCCGGCAGTCTGCGGATGTTCAGCTGCAGGCCTCTGCTGAGACTCTTTCGGAGTCCTCCATGCCGCAGGCTTCCACTTCGTCTTCTAACCTTCTGTCAGTTGCTACCTTCAATGGGTCCGGAGCCGCTAAGCAGACTCCGGCTTCTGTGGCCTCTTTTCTTCGGCCTGAACCCAGACTGACGACCTCTGTTCAGACTACCACTGTTGCTAGACCTCCCGAGTCCCTCCTTTCTAGCAGACCTTCCAGCCGCAAATTTACTCAAAAGCAGGCACCGGCCTCCCCTCAAATTCCTCAGTCACAGATGATTAAAATGGCTAGTGATCTTTTGACTGTTATCCGGGGCTGTCAACCTCCTCCTCCTAAGAGGGCTAGGGAATTGTTCCCCGAAGTTTTGTCTCCCTCAGGTTCTGATGTTTCCAGCAATTCTGCTGATGAAGAGGAAGACACTCAAATTTATTCTGGTTTTGAGGATTCTGATGCAGAAGAATCTATCCCTTCTGCCTCTCCTCCCGAAGATTTTTCTTTTGGAGAATACTCTGTATACTCTTAGAGAGCATTTCAAGTGGGAGAGTCAGGACTATCCTCAGTCTAAGAAAAAGGATTAGGGAGTTCTTGGATTTACCACAGCATAAGCCTCTGGCTATCCCTCCGGTGTTGGAAGTGGATGATGATTTTTTTGGAGAATTCTTTGACTCCTAATTCTGTTCCTCCTTCTCCCAGGAAATCTGACAGGTATTATAGAGTTCCTGATTCTCATCACTTTCTTTTTAGGAATCCTACGGCTGATCCAGAGACCATTTCTCAGGGCCCTAAAGGTGTTAAGGCTACAGTTGCAAAAAAATCCTCTTCCGTCTGGTAGAGAATCTAGGGCCTTGGACAGGTGGAGAAAAAAGGTTTATACCTCTGCCACCCTTGCTATTAGGTCTGTTAATTGTTTCCTTCATATGCTTAAGTTTCAGCAGCATACAATGGAGGCTATTAAGGGTAAAATTGCTAGTGTTCCTTCCCTGGCGGAGAGTAAGGACATGCAAGATTTATTGAATTCTGCCACTCTTGTGACTAAACATTCTTTACACTGTGGTTTTGACAATTTTTAGGCTTCTTGCAAGGCAGCAGCCACTGGATCTGTTACATGCTTGGCTCAGGGAACAACCCCTTTCGGTGCCTGTTAAATCTACATTACTGAATGTACCTTTGCATAAGAAAATAAAGTTGTATAATTAGGCATAACAGTCATACACACTGTAGTATATGTCTTTTGATATATATACTTTTAATAGAATGTTTTTAACTGATAGGGATATATATGTTCTTAAATTGTTTCTAGTAATTATGTGTTTTTTAAGGAAGGCGTGTTCAAGTTAATAGTTGCTAACTGATGATTGGTTGTCTTTTAATTAATATGGATATATAAGAGTTGGATGTTTCATTAGTAATAGGTCTGATGAAGTGGTGTATCTATGCCATGAAAGCGCTCACCAAATAAATTTGTTGCAGATTTTATTTACTTAGTGGTTCATTGAATGTTCCTGTGGAAATTTACTGCAAACTTTATATCTACAAATACACACAGGATTTAGGCTTGATTGTACTTCCTCTGATTCCCTCTCTGCAGACAGAGTTTCTTTGGTGGGTGACAGCTTGTTCACAGAACAAACGCCTGCCTTTTCAACCACTTCCTGCAAGCATGACTCAAACCACAGATGCCTCGGACTATGCTTGGGGAGCACATCTAAATGGCAGATACATGCAGGGGACTTTGAGCAACCAACAGATTCACCTGCACATAATTCTGAAAGAATTGATAGTACTCCAGCAGGTGTTGCTGGCTTTCAAGCATCTTCTTTCTCCTGGAACTCTTCTAGTCAGGACAGACAACACCACAGTCATGTGATACATCAGCAAGCAGGGAGGGACTCACTCTTGCCCCCCTGTGCAGACAAAGCATGATTCTATGGTCCATAGCAGCCTCCATGGGCCTACATCTGATAGCGCAGTTTCTTCTAGGCAGACTCAACACCTTGGCAGATCGATTGAGCAGGCAGGTCCTGGATGCTCACGGGTGGCAACTGAACAAGACAATCTTCTATCGCATCATTCAGCGTTGGAGTTCTCCCCAGGTGGATTTCTTCTCATCTCCGAACAACCATCTTCTTCCAGTCTTTTGCACCTGGGAACATCACGACAAAGCCTGGAGATTGATGCTCTGTCCTTCCCCTGGACACAGCATTCAGTTTATGCCCTTCCCTCCTCTGCCTCTTCTTCTCAGAGTGCTGTTGAAGATGAGGGATGAAAAACCAAGGGCCATTATCATAGCTCCAGACTGGCCCAGACAGCATTGGTATCCACTGCTTCGCAGTCTTGCCCAGTCTCTTGGCATCTTCCCCTGATACCAGATCTTTTGGTTCAGGAAGAGGGAAAATTTCTGCATCCTCATCTTCAGACTCTGCGTTTGGCGGCCTGGCTCATAGTATAAATCTATCTCAACAGGTGGTTGAGGTTCTTTGTGAGGCCAGGAGGCCCAGCAGTAAGAAATCTTATGCAGATAAATGGAAAAGATGCTTAGTGGTGGGCTTTCCTTTTCTTCAATCAAGATTCATGCCTCAGCGATTTCTGCTTATTGTTCCTTTGAACAACCCATCTTCTCACATCCTTTGATGAAGCAGTTCCTCAGGGGGGTTAGCAGTTTAAAACCTGCCAGAAGGCCACCTACTCTCTGCTTGGGATCTTAATTTTGTGTTTGAGAAACTTACTCTGCCTCCTTTTGAACCAGCTGCCTCAGCAGATTTAAATTTTCTTTCATGTCAAACTGACTTTCTTTTGGCCATTACTTCAGCTAGAAGCGTTTCTGAGCTGCAGGCCTTAAAGGCAGTAGAGCCTTTTATCTTCCATGCGGATAGGGTTTCCTTAAGAACCAATCCTTCCTTTATGCCTAAGATGGTTTCTAGCATGACTCTTAATCTATCCACCTGCCTACCTTCTTTCCTAAACCTCACAATAGAGGTGAAAGACTTCTGCACTCCCTTGATGTGCATAGACAGCTTCGATTTTATCTGGACAGGACTAAAACCTTTCGGAAGTCTGACTAGCTGTTGGTCAGTTTTGCATCTGGAGCTCAGGGCAAAGCTATTTCTAAACAGACAATTTCTAAATGGATTGCCCATTGTATTAAATTTTGTTACTTGCAGCATGACAAGGTTCCTCCACAGAGTATCAGGAACCATTCTTCAAGAGCACCTTCCACCTCAGCAGCTTTTTTGAGAGGTGTACCTACTAAGCACATCCTGGAAGCAGCTACTTGGACTTCTGTTCACACTTTTACAAAGCATTACAATTTACCTTTGTTTTCTAAATCCAGGGCTGGTTTTGCCACTGCAGTGTTGCAGGGCATCCTTACCAACCCTTAAATAGTGGGTATTCCTCCTCCACTTTTTTCTTTGGGCTTTGGGAATCAACCCATTTTGTAAGGACTGCAACAGTGAAACATGATGAACATAGTACAGCTGTGTACACTTACCATAAATGTAGATGTTCGAGTGTATTCACTGTTGTAGTCCTGGTTTCCCCCCCTCCACCCCCATTTTTTTCCTAGGGCACAGACTATCTATTTATTTTGTGGATGGTATGTTTCCAGGGATCTTCATTTCCTGGTCTAGCCTTCTTGCGGGTTCCTGACAGTTATGACAAGAAAAACTGAGGAAATGGCGTTGGCTGCCTTCCTTTATACCTGACGTCCTGATGTCAGGTTTACGGCTGAGGGCAACCGACATACCAAGGATTTGGTATTCTGGCCGACTGTGGGCTACTGGGATATGGATAACCCATTTTGTAAGGACTGCAACAGTGAATACACTCAAACATCTCTACATTTATGGTAAGTGTACACAACTGTACTTTCCTCTTGGCTTCTTTTATTTATGTGAGGTCATGTAAAGCAGTCTGGCATATTCATCTATTAAAGCCCACCTATCAACCATTTCAGCCTTTCTCTCACCCCTCCTGTTATGTCCAGGCTTGAGACCAAACAATTTGTAAAAGGAGTACTACACTTAACCCCCCCCCCCAAGTACACCTGTGCCCTACCTTGGGATCTCAACTTTTGAGACAGAGTCTTTTACTTTCAATTTCTACACCTGGAAAACTATTCTGTCGCTGACTTTCACTTCTGCTAGGAGAGTCTCAGAACTGCAGGTACTTATGACTGTCCCACATTTCCTTACTTTTCACAAGGCCATAGTGACAGTGAGGGTCAGCCACTCTTTCATACTTAAAGTGGTAAACGAGATGTCCCTCAACTAGGCTATCAATTTGACTGCTTTCTTTCCCAATCCACAGAGCTGGGATGAAAGACTTTTACATTTTCTAGATGTGCACAGACCGCTAAGATTTCACTGGGGACAAGAATGCGAAGGCTATTTGTATGTCAGACTATTTGTATTTGTCTCTATCATGAACTCTAAACAGGGACAGGCAGTATCTAAACAAACAGTTGCAAGCTGGATTTATAAGTCCGTTTCCTTTTGCGCGCCTTCCCACAGGGTCACTCTACTAGAGCAGTAGCCTCTTTATGTGCATTCTACAAAAGGAGTAGGTTCCAAGACAGTCCTGGTGGCTGCTGCCTGGTCTTCTGTGCACACTTTCACTAAACACTCCAGAATAGATGCTTTTTCAAGGTCCAGGGCTGCCTTTTTTGGGACAGTCCTTTCTGGATTCTTGTCACCTTTCTCAGCCATCCTCCCTTTTCATCCTTAAAGCTTTTCAAATCACACATCTGTTTGGAATTGTGCAATGGCAATTTCAGTCAGGGCATAGTACAGTTCTGTAAGAACGTACCATAACAGTAGATGTCCTACTGAGCATTGCACTATTACTTCCCACCCTCTTTCCCCTTTTCGGTCCTTTCTGTTAACACCTGCCCTGTCTGGCAGACCCTAGAACTGAGAGGGCCTTCTTCTGTTTCCTCTCTTCTAGCTTACTACGTCTCTGTCAGATGTCTTCAGGCTGTTTGCTTACAGATAGATGTGTGAGTGTAAATCTTCAGACTATTGATGTACTCCTCATGCTTGCGAGCTGAGGTCATATGTTGGACATATGCTTCTGGGAAGTTTTAAGCTTTGGTACCCCAGCCAGATGTCAGTGGTGAAAACCCATCTGTTTTGAGTACTGCATCAGTGATCATTAGGACATCTACTGCTATGGTAAGTTCTTAAACACTTACACAATTGTACTTTCCTCCACCTCCTGCCTATCCATGATATGCAAGATAGAAGCTGGGGTAGCAGATAAAATTTTGTAAGGTATCCTGACCAGCCCTTCCCAAGTATCCCTGAACATCTGATAAAGTTCTGGGATCACTCCTACTTCTATGAGAACTGTCAATTTCCATGCTACTGTATATGACCAATTAAGTAAAGCCAGAAAGTACTTGCAGTATTCTTGCTGTTATGTGGGTGTCTATCTTTGGCAGCCCCAGATGCTGATGAACATCACGCACATATCCAATGCTGTAAGAAATTTAAGGGTTCTTCCCACCATTGAATAAACAACCTGGGGACTCTGAGTGTACCTCAGTTTTATCACAAAAAGTGTTCCATTCTCCTGCTCAAACTGCAGTCTCTTCCTGAAATTCAACCCATTGACACAGGAGGCACAGAAATACATTAGAGGTTGTGGCAAGAGGATGTAAACATTCAAAACTATAACTGGTCTTCTACTTAGCACCCGTTTTACCATAGTATACATCCACTCTGGGTTTACTAATTGCACAACTGTCTCAAAGTTCATCCCATTTATTGTTAATATTGCTAAGCTTCTACCATTGTGATAAGCAGGTAAAATCCAAAGTACACAAAAGCCTTCCTACTCAACATTCTCCCACATATTCAAGTGAGTTTTCTTAGTAACAGCAAATTTTGGGGTTATTTGTTTAATGTATGCAGTTACCCAGGCCATTTTAACCATGCTATTGAGACCATTAGCATTCTACATTATCCATTTATATATGCTCATGGGTTACACACATACCAGTCTTGAAAATGAATTGTTTCCTTAGACAAGTTATAGAAGAGCACATTGGAGCAACATGAACAGTTAAACAAAATGGTGATATTGAAAAATTTTAACAGTTTAAAAAACCCTTAAACGTACAATAGGAATGACGCACACAATTAGTCACAAAATGTCTTCCATGTAGAGGGATACATCCCATTATCAAGCCATCCAGATTAGATGCCTGTTTATTATTTAACTCATAGGGACAATTCCACAAATTATTATTGCCTTCAATGGGATTTATATCATAATGCATCATTAAGCCCCTATCCCAAACTCAGCTTTACAGGCTTCTCACCCTTAGCATACAGGCTCACTCCCAATTATTTAACACATGAATGAAAAGAAAAAACAAATATCCTTTTTTTGTAAGTAAAAATAAGATGCACATTCATTCTGTACTTTATCAGCCAACTGCTAAGAAACTTAGTCAGCTTTTGGAGAACCTTAAAGAGGTCAGATGGCAAAAATTTTAATCATAAATAGTTCCAATTAGTTACCAGCGACATTGCCAAATCAAGGATCAAGTACTTCCCTTTGTCATTGGGCAGGTGTGGTTTTAAACAATGGGAATGGCTTGAAGTTCCTATTAGTAGGTGTAATATCCAAGGTGTCATTACTGCATACAGAGGAACTAGTTGATATCTGTTATACTGTTAGGGTATCTATTGATATATAGAGCATAAATGGACTATCGTCTCCTGTGGCAATTCAAATGTGTGAGAACCCCCAAGCAGCCATTAAGATTAATGGGCTACAGCAGACAAAACCTACATTTGCTCTATCTACAAATGATTGCAGCCTTGAAGGCTGATCTATGTGCCCTTGACTCAGGGTACAATTGTTAGCAGTTCAGACCTTCACTTGATTAATGTTACTTATCTTCTCTGGAGTCCGGAATGATGACAGAATCCATTCTTTAATAATATAGTCTGCAGACCACATCATGATAGGCATGGGGAATGTTGCTCGTTGTGCCTTTTGTAGAAAGACCCTGTATGCATGACAAATGGAGAATCCTGCTCCAGCAGACTGCACCATGCCACCTGTTCAGAATGCAGATTGTTTAGGTCCTCCACTCCCTCAGGTACCACCATGAAACAGATATTTTTACAGTGGCTGTGATCCTCTAAGACTACTAATTTGACTTCCATGTATTAATTATGCTTCAGATGCTGCTAATCTTTGAAGTGTTGCTACATCTGGCATATGCTGCTGGGCCTAATCCAACTGCTCTGTGAGGGCTGCTTTGATGCACATCATTTTGGAGTCTGTCTTTGACATATACTTTAGAAAAGGTATGTTCGTGTTCTACAGCTTGGCCACGAAGTAGACTTTTTATCTAAATTCTCTGTAGTCACATTCTCAGAAGCACATTGGCCACAGATGAATTGACTGGTTATGTGGAAGTACCATGGGAGCTGTTTTTCTTTGGTTTCTTCCCTTTAGAAATTCATGTTGTGTCATATGCAGTCACAATCAACAATTTTAGCAGTCCATTCCTAGGGGAAAAGTTGTTCAACAAAGACTATTAAAATAAGTTTTTGCAATCTGGACAGGAGAGCCTTCTAAAAGCAGTTCTTTCACCTGGCTGCCATGACTGGACATCAGCAGTGTTGTTGTTCTTAAAAATAAGATTATGTATAAGAAACAATTATATGGCAAAGCTTTTCCTTCAAAATAAAGCTGAAACCAGAGATCCCTTCCACCCAAGGTACCTTTAGAAATTTCTTTAAGACGGACTGTTTAATTCTATGTGATACATTAGCAAGTTTCAGAGTCCACCAACACAGTTGGCTACACCGAATATGCAGAAATGTATACCACCACATTATACCAGTATGTAAACAGCTGCATAGATGCAGCAGTACCCCACAGGAAAAAGTGCAAGGCAACCCCTAGAAACAAACCCATATGGTGGAACCATATTATTAACAAAGTTTTATAATAAAAGGAAAATAATTTTGACCAAAAATAAAAAGAGTAATTCCCATAATGTTAGATACCTTGTCACTGAAATAAACAAGCTGAAAAGCTTAATAAAGTCTGCCAGTGCAATGTTTGAGGATAAAATAGCTACCAAAGCCAAAGACAGTCTCGAGGTATTTTTAATTGTGTTCCTATTCTCAAAAACTCAACGCAGTAAGCACTGAGCTGATTTTAAATGATGTTATCTACACTGAGACTGAATATATAGCTAACCTATTGGCTGATAAATTAGTCTAACTTTGCCCCTCTCTCCCCGCTGTCTGTCCCTCAAGATATACCTGAAATTGGCTCACCTCCATCTATCACACAAGACCAAGTCCTAAAAGTGCTATCAAAAGCTAAAACTACTGCTTCAGTGGGTCCTGACAATATCTCTGAATGGATCTGAATTAGCATGAAGTACAATTTAGATACACCCCTAACAACACTGTTCAGTCTCAGCCTCCATATATGTTTTGCACCAAGCAAATGGAGAACAGCTACAGTCATCCTCCTGCATAAGGGAGGACCTTCTACAGACACAGGCAATTACAGACCCATAAATCTGTAGTGAAAAATGTACTGTGATTAATAGATATATTTTGGGCGGGTAATTATTCTGTTGGGCTTTAAAAATTAAGAGCATTGATTCATTTACGGCAAGAATCTAAAAAAAACCCATGATCCTTGGGCTTCAGGCAGCACTCAAATCAGTGTAATTGTAGGTGAGGAGAAGCTACTACACTACATATCTAGCTGCACTGACAGACTTTTTTTTTTTTTTTTTTTTTGGAGACTTCGTACCCTAGCCATCTTGATGTAGCCCCCATGGTCATCTGAGATTGAGACACCTTGAATTAAGGAATGAGTTATTCTGTGACATAACCTTTCTGACTTTTTGTCAGAATGTTTTATAAATGAATCTGGAATGTTTTTTTCACCATGAAGTGAGTTTATTTTTCAGTGTTTAAATATTCAGTTGAAAACAACTGTTTTGCAGTTTTAGACTTCAGAAGTTGTTGAAGAAAAAAAGAGTTGCGGACTTTTTGGGCAGCACACTGAAAAACAATGAGATAAAATGTATGGTTAAAGATGATTGTGGACTGAGGCATGAGGAATGTGGTTTTGTGTGTTGCAAATATTATGAAAAGCAACATTTGCTTAATGGAAGTATATGCTGCTGAGGACAGAATTGTGCACTGAAAAAATATAATCAGTGTGAAGTGTTTGGGTGTGCTATGAAATATTGTAAAGTACCAGGAAGTAGGTGAAGGAGGGATACCTGTACTTTGTTATTACATGGTGATAAGGAGGAGCTGGAAAGTGAAAGTTATAAAGCCTTCTGGTGGCATAGAGGGCCAAAAGTCCTAATAAAAGCTCGGATAAAGGTTTGATTAGTTACTCAGGTGACTGATAGGAAGTGAGGGTGATGGATCTCATCTGGCTGACTCTGCAGCTTCAGTAGAAGTGTGGTGAAAATCACAAATTGCACTATAAACAGCAGTTGGGCAAGGAGGGTTGTTCTTTTTGGATGCCAAAAAAGTGATAATTTCTGTTCTTATAGGTAAAGAACTCATGAGTGGGTGTGGTAGGGAGTGTATGCAGTCCTTGCAGTAGGCACAACACTAATAGGGTGTGGGTGTTATGTTTTACATATAGTGCTATTATGGAGAGCACAAAAAGACATCTGATTCCTACAAATATGACAGCAGCTGCCTGCACAAGTCCCCCCCCCCCCCCACGTGGGTGGACCTGTGGGAATTGGAAGTCCCCACTGCTAGGAAACTTGGGGGACCAGTGTACTATTAGGGAGGCTTGATGATAGGCAGATGAGGCAAAAATACAGAGAAAAAAGTGAAAGCGGTGAAATAAAGTGGAGAGAGAGCAATAAATAGTCAAGAAGAAGTAAAGATTCCTGGGGTATGGCCAATATGGCGGCTTAGTAGCAGCACAGTTTCTTAGCTGTACTATGTAAATACTAATTCTGACAAGACTTTTAAGTTTTAAGTGGTAGTTGGCTGATTATTTTAACATTTAACACTAAACTATTACTGAATCCTTTGGAAGACTGCCTTGGGACTTTTTATCTTCCGACATTTTAAATGTCCTATTTGTTTCAACCAGACAAGATACAGACTTCTCAGCTGTTAAGAATGAGTCATTCAAAAAACCCTTCACAGGACACTTCACTTAAAAAATAACTGCACTTTATTTTCTGATATTCAGGACTTACCATTAAAAATTGACAAAATGAATAACAAACTGTATGCCTTTAAAGATAATTGCTCTCAACAACTGGAACAAGTACAAGAAATAATTATGCAGCACAAATCTCAGATTGCAGCTATAGAAGAATCTCAATGATATGGAAGGCAGGCTTTCTGAAGAAAAACATCAAGTGGAATTTTTATTAAAACAAAATGCATCCCTGCTTAAGAAGTTAGATGACCTAGAAAATAGATCTAGGAGAAGCAGCCTATGTTATCTATAGGCTTCCTGAAAAATCCGAAGGAGACATGATTAACTTCCTTACATCTTGGATTTCCTCCACATTAAATCTACCTGAATCTCTTTCATATGGCATCAAAAGAACCCACAGATCCTAGCTGCTCCAGTAATATCTGCTAAGTCGAACACAAGAAAGCCTAGATCTGTAGTTCTTTTTTTTTTCCAGCCAAGATAAAGAACTCGTCTTAAAAACAGCTTGAACAAATTCGCCAGTTAAACTTCAAGACAGTTTAATTGGATTTGACAATGATTGTTCTGAGGATGTGGTTTGTAAAAGAAGATATTTCTTTCCTGTGATAAAAGCATTAAAAAAGAAGCAAGTTCTAGACTGAAAAGCTTCCTTTCTTAAGGAATAAAGACATTTGATTCAGTGGACCTTGGCTACACAAGATCTATTCACCAACAGCATCCTAGATCAAGTGGAAGCTATGGATTGGACTAGTAGTTCTTTCAAGAGACATGCTGAAAAGAATGGATGGAAAATTTCAGAATAGTAAAAGAAAAAAAAAATAAAGGACAAGTAAAACTTTAATTTTGTTTGCATGTTTCTAATGTTAAACTCATGCTGTCTTCTTTTTATGTCTTAACTTAGAAACAGTGTATAGTAATGTTACCACTGAGTTTCAAACAAAAGAAGTATATCCTTCAGAACATCAAGAAAAAAGGTAAAACAAAAACTTTTGTTTATTTTTTATGTGCTTAAACAGTTCTATTTCTTATATAATATATGCTCGTTTTCCAGCTAGTCATAGTAGAATTTTAACTCTTAATATGTATATAGAAATAATTAATGAAATGATTGAGTAGTTTCATTTACTTTGAGGCATTCTCGGAATTTATTACCTTCAATGTCTTTGAACAAAGTTTTAATGGCAAGCATCTAGTATGAATGTTTGTGCTATTCTAATAACTTAAGTAAGGTTAATTTCTCCCATTATAAAGGTATATCTCTCATTTTTTACAGTACTAACTTTTTAATGTATGCTTTTATAAAATGGCTGGATAAGAGGTTTTGTAGTGTTTACAAAGTTATTTGAGTTAAATGGGTCCTTAAATATTAAAAATACCCAGCATTTGCCTTTATTTACTTGGATTTTCTGTGGTAAATCTGTGTCCCTTGTTTTGCACTCAAGACACACTTTCCCCCGGATTTACTAATCTGCCGTGCAGGACTAAACTAGTCCTGCACATAAGCGGCAGTTTAAGAAGAAGACGGCAGCGCACCATGCATAATAATGAAGGCATGCTGCTGGAGCTCCAAATCCTACACTGAGCGTGGACAAGTTCAGGGGGCGTGTCTGAGAGCAGAGCTCTCAGAATAAACACGCTCCTGCAAAGTAGAACAGAAGAAAGTGTAAATAAATGAGCAAAACCGCTCATAGGTGTCCGCATATCTCCAACAACAGTCCCCATGTGTTCAGCAGCAGCAGTACATTGAAATAAAATGAATAAACACTTGTATAAAGTTTTTTAAAACCCTGAGTACAGCTAACCGTAGGTGCACGGGTTTGCCCATCGCTTAGCTACAGTTAAAGCAGCTGAAAACGCTGAAGAGGATAACAAGGAATAGTGGAGTGGTTAGAGCATCTGCCTAACGAACAGGCATTCCCGGTTAGAGTCCCACTGCAGCACAAATCATTTTCCTTGGGAAATCTGTATATGAACATAATTTTACATTGTTTTGCTGTATAACCTGCATAATAACATTTAAATGTGAACTGGAGTACTGCATGAAATGCACATGTGAAGTGTTAGTGTCATAATGAATAAGGCACAAGTAAACAGGTCTAAGCACAAGTAAGCAGCAGTAAGCGTGTCCAAGTGGGTTTGTGCAGGGGTAAGCATTGCCCACACAGATTAAGCAAAGTAGGAGCTAACTGAGTGTAAGAAACTGTAACTGGATGTTAGCAGTGCTTACCATCTCACAAACCCGCTTACAACCACTTTAAAGTGCCTTAATCACTCTGGATCCAATGGCCCATGTTCTGACCAGCAACAAAATAAACTGCCTCTACAAAGCTCAAACCCAGGACCCTGTACACTATAGTCACAGTAGTTAACCACTAAGCCATCATAGCAATAGATAAGCAAGATTAAGGCCATACATCCCATACATCCACATGGTTTTAGATATATATGCAGCAATATACAGCAAGATGTATATATATATGTGTATATATATATATATATATATATATGTGTGTGTGTGTGTGTATGCAGACATATACATATATATAAGTATATATATATATATATATATATATATATATATATATATATATATATATATATATATATATATATATATATATATATATATATATATATATATATATATATATATATATATATATATATGTATGTATATATATATATATATATATATATATGTATGTATATATATATATATGTATATATATATATATATATATATATGTGTGTGTGTCTGTGTGTGCGTAGATATACACAGATATATAGCTATGATAAGAAACGGCACACAAGAATGACATATGTTCACAGGCTATGCCAATGGAAGTGAGGGGCCCAAGCAAGAATAATGTAACACGTAGCATGACTCCCCCCAGCTGGACAGAGGAAACATACACACAAACCCACAAGCAATGTAAATAGTCCACTTCTCCCCAGTCCGCAGGCAGGATACAACCGGGGGGGGGGTACACAGTGGACCCGTGAAACCTAATTTTGGAACACAGACAGGAGTGTCCCTTGTGGGATGCCCCAAAAATTGTCATATTATGGGAGGGAGCCAGTGCAGCGACCTTTTTGGGCAGGGTGTGTACATACCTGGAATACAAGGGTGGGAAAGCCTGAAGACCCATGGGTCGGGACAGCATATGAGATTGGTCCCGTGAGGTGGAGAGTGGACAGCGTGTAGTGGTGGGATCAGACCTGACCTGCACCCAGAGTAAGGATGAGTGCTGTAGAGGAGGTGCGGGTAGGGGAACTATTGTTAGCTAGTTATGGGTCTAGGTGTGCAGGTGTTGGCTGTAGTGGGTCTATATGGACAGCCCCAGGAATGTAAGAAAAAGTGTTCATTGGGCAGAGGCGTCGCCCAATGAGCAACCACACCCACTACAAGTCCCACTGCAGCAATGTCTAATCTACATGGCAAAGAACAGAATAACCAGATGTAGATGTATGTATGTAGAGGTATGTGTGTGTATATCTACAACCAAACATGCTGCTATGCGCGTAAGTCAATGCACGGCCAAAGTATTCCATATTAACAACAGGAGGCCAGCAGAAAAATGCGTCAGCTAAGGAAGAAAAACACTAAGAATGATGCATACGTATCAAACTATAGATAACTTTATTATGCAGACCAGTTTCGGCAAAACAATGCCTTCTTCAGTGTAGAAAACAATTAAGAGTGCAACAGTAAACCACATGAATATTTATAGACCACCCCCACCAATGAGATCCAAAGTATGTTCCCACAAGTGCTGATACATGCAGGAAAATCAAAAGAAAAACACAAGACATGTATAAAATACAAAAATGAATATAAAATGACCATTTGGGGACAAGAATGCCAAATTACCCTCCTGTCTAGCCAAATACAAAAAGGTTCAGGCACAACAGACAGATGATCATGATACCAAAAGCAGACACTTATGTAGAACAAAACCAGAAAAACAGAGAGAAATAACTGTTCAAAGTGAAAAAATATCAACCCAGGAGAAAAACATATATATATGCACTACAAATGTATAGAAATTTCCTCCAGAACAATGATTTCCCCAGGAATAACATGTATACAGTATTAATGGGCAAACAATAAATGAAACCGAATCAATCAAGAGATTGCCCAAATACTATGCCAAAAAATAAATAGGCAACAGAAAAATGATCCATTCGTAATAAATTGTGGTTATAAATGGTCATTAAGACCTGATAAAAATAACGCACCCAATGTGATGATCCAGTATTACATGTATACACAATTAATGGGCAAACAATAAATAAAACCGAATCAATCAAGACATTGACCAAATACTATGCCAAAAAATAAATTGGCAACAAAAAAATGTTCCATTCATAATAAATTGTGGTTATAGATGGTCATTAAGACCTGGTGAAAATAACGCACCCAATGTGATGATCCAGTATTTTTCCTTGTGATTGAGTATATTGTGCCATCCCTGAGGATTGCTACGATCACTAATGATCCTGTCTATAACCATGAAGGTAAATTGTGCATCGGGGTTTTCAATGTATGGCGATACAACGCATTGGTTTCCTTCTGGGTTTTAATATCCGATCTGTGTTCGTTAATTCGTGTTCTGAGTGGTCTAGAAGTTTGGCCTACATAAAAGGCTTGACACCGACAGGTTGCCAAATAGACCACCCAGCTACTACTGCAGTTAGCAAACATTTTACACTGTTATACTCTGCTAGTATTGCGACTAGTGAACTGTTTGAGTTTACTAACTTGTTTACATGAGCCACATTGACCACAGGGGAATGTACCCACTAGTTCATCACCAGACATAGTCAACTGTTTGTATATGGCTCCCCCACTTTCTATTGTTTGAAATGAGAAAATATGGAACCCAGTGTTTTGCCTCTTCTAAATGAAAATCTACACTGTGGGACCCAGTAAGGACCTCAAGTATTCATTGGCCATAAGAATGTTCCAATGTCTGTTGACAATTCCCCTAATGGCATTTGAATTTCTGCCAAAAGTGGTAACAAACCTGACCATAGAGTCCGGGGTGTCACTGTCATGTATTTTATATTGTAGTAGAGTATTTCTGTCTATGTTGGTAGTCCAGGTCCAAGCCCTAGTAATATCCAAGTGTCTGTATCCTCTGTTAGCAAATCTATGGTAAAGATCTGAACTGGCACAGTCATAATCCAATTGTGTGGAACTTAAACGTTTCATACGCATAAATTGTGACTTTGGGATGTTGCGGATGGTGCGGCTTGGGTGCATGCTAGAAGCATGCAATAAGGTGTTATATTGAGGATATTTACGGTAAATCTTGGTGTTCAATGTATGATCCCGATTCCTAATGACTGTAACATCCAAAAAATTGATGCTTTCTAGATCAAATGTAACCATAAACTCAATCCCCCAGATATTATGATTGAGGTATTCAACAAATTCCTGCAGATACCTAGCATCTGCCTGCCACACCATCCAACAATCATCTAAGTATCTGCGCCAAATATCAATTTCCACTAAATAGATATTGTGTAATGGATCATAGATCATGCATTCCTCAAAGAATGCCATAAACAGATCAGCATATATAGGATCAAATGATGCTCCCATAGCCGTACCCTGGAGTTGCCAAAAACATTGTCCTTGAAAGTAAAAGACATTCTTGTTGAGAACGTGTTCAGTCATACAAATAAGTAGGGTATTGAACCCAGGTGAGTAGAGGGCAGCTCTGTCTAACCAGTACTGTAAGGCCTGTAAACCAGCCCAATGAGGAATGCTGGTGTACAAGGCCTTAACATCCAAAGAACACATAAGCCATCCAGGCACAAGTTGGCTATCCTGAATAATCTGTAAAAATTGGGTCGTGTCCTGCAGTCTGGCCCAGACCAAGCCCAAGAGGGGTTTAAGATATTGTGTAAGGAAGGCAGATAGTGGTTCTGTCAAGGAACCAATACATGATACAATTGGTCTACCCGGAGGATTTGTAATAGATTTATGTATCTTTGGAAGCAAGTAGAGGATTTGTTTCTGAGGATCTTTGACAGTAAGTTGCGGGACACAATTCTTGCTTATGATACCTTCCTCAAGGGCCAGACTCATGAACAAATCTATTTCTTGCTTGAAATTCTTGGTGGGATCAATGGTCATGTTCATATAACATCTATTGTCAGACAGTTATGAATTGCCCACACTCAAATATGCACTCATATTCATAACCACCACCGCCCCACCCTTATCAACAGGTAAGATAGCAATATTGTGATTGTCACGTAGTTTCTGCAGAGCTGAAATATCCTGTGGTGTTAGATTATGTCTCAATATATCATACTCCCTGTGTTCAAAGTGTAAATCCCTAAGTACAGATTGCATGAAAATTGAAACGTGTCTATTCATCGGAGGCTGAAAATCCGATTTGTTGAATCTGAAGTCATTGGATCTTTGAGACTCCCTATCCGCAAAACAGATTCAAATAGCAACATAAATTCATGACATCAGTGACAATATGATACTCTATAAATATTCATGTGGTTTACTGTTGCACTTTTGTTTTCTACACTGAAGAAGGCATTGTTTTGCCGAAACCGGTCTGCATAATAAAGTTATCTATAGTTTGATACGTATGTATCATTCTTAGCGTTTTTCTTCCTTATCTGACACATTTTTCTGCTGGCCTCCCGTTGTTAATGTGTATATCTACCCATAGCTACATGGAGCTATACCTCTCCCTCTCCGTAGTACAAATGTATACATACAGAGACAGAATACATATAAATACCCACATATAGATATATACATATGCAGGCACCCATATGTCATTTTTTATATATATATATATATATATATATAAATATATATATATATATGTGTGTGTGTGTGTATATATATATATATATATATATATATATATTAAATAAATATACAGCAGTATATAAATATATACATGTATGCATACATATACAGATATATCTGTGTATAGTAATGTAGATATATATGTGTGTGTGTAAATATACACATGCGGTGGTGGTGCTGCAGTAGCGTTGTCGCCTCACAGTAAGATGCTGTCCGGTTCGATTCTCAGCTAGGGCGTCTTCTGCGTGGAGATATGCGTGAATGGGCGTACCTTTGTTGAAGGTTGTGCGTCAGGGCTGGCAACTTGGCATGTAAAAATCAACTGCCAATCATTAGCGGACCGGAGTTCTGCTGTGGCGACCCCTAAACGGGAAAAGCCGACAGACACACACACACAATATAGCTAGGATATGATACAGCAGTTACGAATTACATATGTTCACAAGCCGTGCAAATGGGGGTGAGGGGTCCAATCAACAAACATGTAACACGTAGCATCAGCCCCCCCCCCCCAGCTGGACCGGTGAAACATACAGACACAATAAAAGTACACACACCACTGCTTCCCTGACAACAGGCAGGATACTACCAGTGGGAGAGACCCGCCAAGTCTAATCTTGAAACAGACATGCATGTCCCTTGTGGGACACCCAAAAATTAAAAAATTTTTGGGCTTCCTGCCATTACACCAATGTCGAACGGCAGGCCACGCATGTTCCCAGTGTGCAAGGTAGGGGAAGCCTGATGATCCATGGGGCGAGACAACATATGTGATGGGTCCCAAGAAGTGGGGAATGGGTACAGTGTACTATTGTGGCCAGACCCATCCTGCACCCTGAGTAAGGAAGAGTGCTGAAGAGGATGTGTGGCTTGGGAACTGTGGGTATGAAATTATGGGCCTAGCTGAGCAGGTATTGGATGGAGTGATTCTATGTGGACCACCCCAGGGATGTAAGCAATAGTGTGCATTGGGCAGGGTCAGCCACTCCCGCTACGAGTCCCACTGCAGCACAGTCTATTGTACATAGCAAAGAATGAAATAACCAGATGTAGATGTACAACTGTGGAGGTGTGTGTGTGTATATATACCCATACCTACATGGAGTGAAACCTCCCCCTCTCTGTAGTACAAATGTGCACATACAGAGACAGAATATAATTAAGTACCTGCATATAGATATATACATATGCAGACACCCATACATCCATATGTCGTTAGACATATATATTATATATATATATATATATATATATATATATATATATATATATATATATATATATATATATATACATATATATATATATGTGTGTGTATATAGATATGTAGAAATATGTATGCATATATGTGTGTAAACACATATATATAGCTAGGATATTAATAGAATTATGTATTTAAATTACATCTGTTAACCAGGTCTGGCTGAGCTTTTGGCTCATTTACAGCAGAGACCCGGGGAGAAAAGTTCCTCAGGACTAGAAAATAATTTATTAAATAGTAGTATACAGCAGATGTGTATGTATATGTACACCAGTTAAGGATTACATATGTTCACAGGCCGTGCCAATGGGGGTGAGGGGTCCAATCAGCAAACATGTACCATCATCCCCCCCCTTCACTTAGACAAGTGAAACATACAAACGCACGATACAAGTAAACACACCACTGCTTCCCAGACAACAAGCAGGATACTACCAGTGGGAGAGACCTGCCAAGTCTAATCTTGAAACAAAGACATCAATGTCCCTTGTGGGACACCCAAAAATTAATGATCATTGGAGTCGGTCCCTGTAATGATTTATCCAACCAGGCTGTGTACGTACACAGACCAGTAGGTTGTGCAAGCCTGATGACCCATGGGTCGAGACAATGTACGACATGGGTCCTGACACGTGGAGAGTGGGCAGTGTGTAGTGGTGTGGTTAGATCCCCACCTGCACCCACAGTAAGGATGAGTGCTGTAGAGGAGGGGCAGGTGGGGGAACTATAGGTATGCAATTATGGGCCTAGGTGTGCAGGGGTTGGCTGGCGCTGTTGTATTCGGACCGCCCAGGGGATGTAAGTAATATTGTGAATTGGGCAGAGCTTACACCCATACCTCTCAACCTCTAAGAGCAAAACCACTGGACAGAACCTAAACCATTGAGGGGACACACAGGGACACAAAGCACATATTCCACTTACAACCTTAGAAAGCTGATAGAATAATAGGTTATGCATTATCATGATTCATCTGAAGGATGTGGAGTCTTAAACCCAGTTACTTGTAAGGGGAACACACCAGTATTATGAAGCAAACTCTGGACAGGCCGCGGATTCTGTACAGTCGTTAGGCATGTTTTCGCCTAACGGGCAGCCATTCTCGATATGGGTCCCACCTCAGCACAGTCCACTTTACATGGCAAAATATGGTATAACCATATGTGTTGTTGCATAACCCACTACACAACACCTACAAACATATGGTTGCAACACACCACTGTAGGCATGTAAGCCGATGTAATAGGCATCATGGGGTATTATTGTAGTCCTCACCCCCACCCAGGGGTGCAAGTGTCCAACGCAAACACCAAATGCAGTGCATATGCACAGCTGTTGTCGTAGATATCCTGGCCAGCTGTGGACCTTCCCTGCATCCATCCTGCACATCCCTGGATAATCCCCCTACTAACACCCCCCTTTGTGCCCCATGCACACCATGTACCTATCAGCCCCTGTTCCATTTCTATTAATGTCTACGGGTACACGTAGGTGACACCCGCTTCTCCCACTATATTGCCAGTATGTGGAACCCCAACCCACATGTAGTATCACAGCTGTCCCACAGGGCACATGTAACTAACACATGAAGGAACACCACAAGCACACCTGGAGCAGCACTGGCACACCACCTTGCGAAACCCTCCCCCCACCTCACACACTGTACCACATCAACTAGTGATACCGACACCTCTTGTCCTGCCTCGCATACAAATCCCACCATCATACATACCTTCCCTATTTCTCCCCATTTAATTATACCTACAGGCTACTATACAGTTACAATGTCACCCCCACTACCTACCTACATACTCCATAGCTATTCTCCTCTACTGTACCACACAGGTATGGAATATCTACACCTACCCCGAATACCTGCATGTAACCTATCCAGACCTGTGAAACAGGTATCCAACTTTACCTTAAACTGACCTTTGTCTACAGTCATACCTGACATGTAAACCTGACCTAAGCATGGATAATACTGACAGTTTAATGTAAACTAAGCATGATTAATAATGGATTTAGCCATGTTATGTCTGTTACCCTCTATGAATGTGAACACCCTAGTATTAATTGCAATATGTAGCTGGGGTCAATGTGGAGCTCTACACCCCGGGCCACTGCTGACAATGAACAAGCATACAGTCCGAGTGTCCTGGTTGACAGATGTGAATAAAATTGCCTTAAATACACATGTGAAGTGTCATAATGACTAAGGCACTAGTAAGCACGTGTAAGCGCAAAACAGCAGTAGTACGCATGGATAAACAGTTGTAAGTGTGTGTACGTGTATTCGCGCGGGGGTAAGCATTGCCTACATAGATTGAGCTAAGTAGATGCTAGCTGAGTGTAAGGAAACGCAGCCCGAGGTTAGCATTGCTTAGCTCTTTGCAAACCCATGCACACCCACGTATGACCGCTCAAATGTCCCTAACTCACTCTATATCCGACAGCCGGTGTTCTGCCCTGAAACACAATATACAGCCTCTGGAAGGCCCATAACCAGGACACTGCACATCATACACTATGTGATTTACCATTAAACCATGACAGATGTACATAATCACTCATTTCACATAC
Organism: Protopterus annectens; assembly: GCF_019279795.1. Classification (NCBI taxonomy): domain Eukaryota; kingdom Metazoa; phylum Chordata; order Ceratodontiformes; family Protopteridae; genus Protopterus; species Protopterus annectens. Next base: position 956,263,672 of record NC_056747.1, read on the forward strand.
ATTTCATCCAGCACAGTCAGTCAAAAGCACAGGAAATGTAAGTAATAACACCCCACATAACCTCTTAATTCATGAATCTCGGACATAGTGTGCTATAATGTGGGTACATATAGGGATATCTGTCATATATTGCTCTAATACACTTAAAACGTTGCGAGTTACACAGTTATATGTGGTAGAACACACACATTGCTGGAGATGATACGTCTGAAACATGTACGTGTCGGCACGAATGACCTCAGTCCTAAGGTCATCCATGTCGATTGCCAAGAGAATGAGGTACAGGCCAGACATATAGGCCAAACATGCATGGACATATGGACAGCTGTACATCTGTAAATGTAGAGAGATAGACAGCTATAGGTGTATATATATATATATATATATATATATGTGTGTGTGTGTGTGTATGTGTGTATGTATGACTCACAAATAACCATATAACAGCAATCGTACATATATAACCATATAACAGCAATCGTACATAGAATAATATGTTCAGTGTATATATATATATATATATATATATATATATATATATATACACAGATAGACGTGTATATGATTTTCACATGGGAACGGACTCCTGGCCCACTCCATACTACATAACAGACCATGAGCACAGTTAATGGGGATGGGGGCACAAATGAGGGGCACCTGGTAATTACTGCTATGTAACCCCCCCCCCCAGCCCTAACGGATATGCTGTGCAATCCAGTATCCAGCACATGCAGTACTTGACAGCAGGACTCACCACAACACAGCTACAATGCTCCAACAGTTGTCCATGTCACCTGTACATGTCAGGGCAATATCTGTAACATATCACGCAGATACGCTATTGTACCTTAGGGAATGTACTATGTTGAAGGGCTACACATTACAACAGTACAGCGATGCACACACATCCATACACTGACAATCGTATGCAGATATATATATATATAATATATATATATATAATATATATATATTATATATATATATATTATATATATATATATATTATATATATATATAATATATATATATTATATATATATAATATATATATATATATATATATTTAGATGTATGGCATATATGGGTACATACACATATACACAGACAAAAGGTATTCGTAGCCATACATGTGTAGCAGTAGAGTGGACATACTGGGTGCAGTGTATATCCCCAGCCACAAGCCCTGTAACCGGTACCTGTGACGTGTGGTGTGGCAACCAGCCCCACAAAGGGCATACTTACATTGCACATATACCCACTCACAATTCAAAGGACATGACACAACACACAGATATGTATACACAGACAACCTTTATCTGTGTACCATACAATAATGTATGCCATTACTGACAGCACATGGATGTTGATGTATATAACCAGTGATGGATGCAAGGCCCACACAAAACAGTAGATGCAGACAGTGCGGATATGTAACATACTATGGTGTGCAGGCTAAGCCCTTCAGTTCGTACAACAGTTGACAAAGGATTTGCCTGCACGATACGTAACAGTCAACAATATCAGATGTAGTTCGGCAGCCTCCAATTACACCCTGTAGTCAAGCCCTAGGGGGACATTAATTACTTGTGGTAATGTCAGTGTATCTGTCACATGTATGGTCCCTGAGCAAGAAATGTTGTGGGTGTCCACGCTATGACTGAGATGGTGGTAGGAATGCTAGCAGTAGTTAATGATAGGCCATTACCTAACAACCCCTACCCATATCACAGCAGGACAAAGGTTGCCATATATGTGGAGGACAAAGGCGGGAACGCAGGCCCATACCCGCAATATTGCAGTTATATAACCTGGAACATGCTGGTGTTACAGGATGTTTTGCAACATACCCTTATGCAGAAATACGACATCAGGGACACAAATGGATATAGCCGTGTACTGCTATCATGCAATCCACACACTGCCAGTGTAATATCTGACACGGGACCTGTGTGGTGGACAGACAACACATGATAGGCATACCTCTGTGTCCAGCTAGAGGAGAGGCCCACAGTAGTGAGCTATGCAGACTGCAATACAAGGTAAACTAGTATGTACACACACCACACACACACACATATACACCCTGTAACACCAGTACTATGCAAACCATTACACCACTCTACTCACAGTCTGTCTGCATGTCCTGAGCCTCCTACATATATGTGGTTGCCTTGAGCTTGCAGGTTCTCCTGTCAGAGGTATTTCTACCTGCTGTCTGTAACATTGATGCCCACACATAGGAAGGATGTCCATCACACAGGGAATATACAGGGAATATGCCCACATCATGTAGGGATTCATAGTGGGTGGTTGCCATGACAGTGGTAACTGAAAGTACTACACATGTGTACTCAGATATATATATATATATATATATATATATATATATCTATGGCTATCCGGATAAATACATGTCCATAACGACCCACCATATGTCCTGGACATGAAGTGTAGCCCTACTCCAGCCCCTATAGTCCCATTGTAGTAGTGCAAGGGGATGTCTGGTATGTATAGCTGGTATATTAATAGACATTTGCTACTGTCATTAGGATTGTTGTCACAGACATGGTGTGTGTGGAAGGTGACATCTGCTCATAACTTGTGTGCCATTGGCTACTGACAGACATCCTAAGGTTATCATGGTACAGTACCTGTATATATAGCAGGCTCAACAGCCATGTCACAGCACAGGGTAGGATACAACTGTGTGACAGTGCATACCCACTACCAATGTGAACACAGCCACAGCCACATATGGTACCCTAGCATAATAGTACAGTATATGGACCATCTATCCTACACCATCCTCATATGTGCCACTCACAGAATGACCCTACATATACTGGGCTGCTACACAGTCTGGACTGATGGCCGTCTGTGGTATGGGACGTGTGTGTATGGCCCTACACACATGTAAGGTAAAATGGTACTATACAGTGGGGCAGCATGTAACAACAGATAGAAGGGGAGCTAGAACAATGACATCTACCACAGTCTGTACACAGGCCATAGTACATATTAACAATAACACACACTGCAGACATTTACCATCACTACACAGACCTCAGTACTGCACAAACGTCCACAGAATGTCCAGGGTATGGCATTAAGTGTAACCCCTACTGTACATGACATGTGTAGCACTCTGACATATCACTGGCGTGTTATCAGATATGATGACACTATTTATGGGGTACAGCACATATGCACCACTTCATGCACGACATATGTACAAAGGTTGACAGAGGTGTGGCTGACAGCACATACACAGGGCCAGTATAGACATGTTGCTGTGATACCCTCATTAATCTACCATTGTAACGGGGTTTGTTGCAACATATGTCCAATGAGGGATATGTATTCAGTAACTGTCATGGCCTTCACCATCAACAGACTGCAGTCCTCACACTACCTTCTGCATTCCAGAGATAGATGCATCATGGCTAACACATGACACCAAAGGCACAACACTGCCCAGTCCGCAGATGAGGATTCCTGATGTACATGGAACTGACATGGCAGGTATTGAGACATGTACGACAGGCATATCCAGACAAACACTGTTAATCCAACATTACTCCATATGCAGTATAGCCGCACGTACAGTTTGTAGTCAGGTCAGGCACATCCCCCTCCTGTTTGTTGCCCTCTTCCCACAGTGTATGTTGTTGGAAATAAATCCCCAACCCATCTAAAATGCTGTTTGCCAAACGACAGTTCTAGCTCCTGCTCACAGTGACAGACAAGGGCCAACACCACCAGGATGTTCCCAGGTATTGGAGTGCATTTCCATTCAATTGGCTATGGGAATGTTACCACATGTGTTCCACATACAATTGGCTAGGGGAAGGGCTTCAATTCGTGCAGAGGCCATCAGCTGATCATGAGCATCACTTTAAATACACATGCTGCTGCCTAAGCAATGCAGGTGTGGCCCTCCACATCCGCCAGAGAGGGAGTTGGGGAGGCAGACAGAGGCGAATACATGTCAGGGAGGGATGGGAGGGTAAGACTGACGCATGTTTGTGTCATACACCTACCAGCACAGGGTATCAAACACCCGACAGCTATGTAGTGCTATCACAGTTCGATACTGTTATTGGATGCGCCACATGGGTTATCTGGTGGGGAGCACTCAGAACATATATGTGATGGTGAGTGACATCTGCAACAGGGATACAGTGGATATACAGTAGATGACATCCACGTGCCTGTCTGCATGAACAGGTGCCAGCATCAGCACAGGCACACTCACACAGAGACGCACACACATTAACACACTTGGCAGGGCCAGGAGTGCAAGTCGTCACTAGTGGGATTGCCACAACGCATCAATGTGCAGGGAACACATGCACCACATGGGTGATACGGAGGTCGTATGGGCAGTGAGTATGAGGGGGTGTCAGACATAAGGCGGCATGCTTCACTGTGCCCTGGGGGGAGTAGTGCATGTAGATGTGGACATACGCACCATACAACACACACACAAACACAAAGGGTCCAGTTCGGACATGCATGGGTGCATGTCTGTATGGGTGTGTGGTGGCCAACAGTGCCAGCAGGCAATACAAGGGTAGGCGATGGGTATACCTTGGCATCAGCCCATATAACAATGGTCTGCATTGTGGCACAGGCCTGTAGCTTCTGCATTTGCCCACACAGGTGGATATTGCATCCGTCTTCCAGTCACCTGGGTGACTATTATGTGTGGCCAGTGCTGTGCATCACTTGCCATGTATGTGTTCTCTAGTCCATGACTTGGATGGTGTCTAGGATGTGTACACCTCCCACATGCATGTACAGTGACATGTGAAACTGTACCTGGGATGTCTGGCCCATGCTGTGAACACAGCTTATCATCAGATGTGCCAGTTTTGCCCAAGTGTGGCAGGGAGTGGTACTGGTCAGCAGATTTACCCTGCACCTACATTGATAGCATGCTAACAGCATTTCCTGATGTCAGTGTCTTCTGTCCATACAGGCCATATTGCCAGGCATGGTATGTCTGATGTGAGTCGCATGTGAAGGCACATTGGGGTTGCTAACTGTGATTGGCAGGCCTTGATGTCACATGTATAGGTATGACTTTGCACCCCAGCCTCTCAGCCATTTAAATCAGTTATTCCTGTGTGGTTGACATTGTGATATATAGTAGGGCCCCCATAAATGAAATTAGCAAAACCCCTCCACATTGCCCACAGGTGTCTCTGACTCACAACCACCTCTACACAGGATATGAGTTACAAACACACACACACCTGTCATGTCTGGGAGCAGAACCCCTACCTAACAAGTTTACTACACTACAGCACTACACAGTTATATTACGCGCCATGGACATTACTGAAGTACATCTTCCCCAAAGGTGTATTTCACAATTAATGACATCAGCAGGACTACCAAAGTAGGGCATTTGTAATGTACTGTGAGTGAGTAGCCTATAATGCATTGCTCCATACACAGACACTGAGACACACATCACATCCGGAACTTGCATTGATGGAGATGGAACACTACCACTGTTCTAAATCACACTACGCAGGTACATAACACGCTGCAGCGATTACTGGACTATCCGTTTCCCAGAGGTGTACTTCTAGGTGAGGGACATCAGCAGCCTTGCCAAAGTAGAGTATTTGTATTGTATGGAGTGAGAGTAGCCTAAAAAGCACTGCTCCCTACCCAGTCAGACACAAACACACATAGTTGACAGGGCTGGGGTTCGAACACCTGCCTAACTAGTTTATCACAGTACAGTAGTACGCAGTTACAGGACACGCTATGGTGATTTCTGGGCTATCACATTCCCAGAGGTGTACGTCTAGGTGAGTGACATCAGCAGCCTTGCCAAAGTAGAGTATTTGTGTTGTATGGAGTGTGAGTAGCCTAAAAAGCATTGCTCTCTACCCTGTCACACACACACACACACACACACACACACACACACACACACACACACACACACACACACACACACACACACACACAGTTGCCAGGGCTGGGGTTTGAACACCTACCTAACTAGTTTATCACACTATAGCAGTACGCAGTTACAGGACACGCTACAGCGATTACTGGGCTATCACTTTCCCAGAGGTATACTTCTAGGTGAGTGACATCAGCAGCCTTCCCAAAGTTGAATATATGTATTGCACAGAGTGAGAGTAGCCTAACAAGCATTTCACTCTACATAGTCAGAGGCAGACAGGCACACACAGAAACACACACTCACACAATTGACATGTCTGGGGTTAGTACTACTACCTAACTACTCTGTCACTACAGCAGTACGCAGTTATGAGACACACCGTGCATATTACTGAGCTATAGCTCTCCCAAAGGTATAATTCACATTGGATGGCCTCAACAGGCTTGTCATACTACTGCTATGGGGAGGGCAATGTGTGCATGGACCATACCCCATTCATGTAGGGGTTGACATGCCACATGTGGGCGCACACTGGGTCACAGGTGCGTGTGTACAGCTACTAGATGGCTGCTTCCTTGTACAGTCTTGTTGCACAGCTGGCACATACAACACATGGTCTATCATGCTGACAGGTTCTGGTGGCTAGTATCTACAGTGGGTTACATCCGCACCTCATGTGTTGGGGGCCCTTTGGCTGTGTGCCAGTTGGGACAGCCCCGCATGGCTCCTTTTCACAGTACCCTCTTCCACACATCTATGCCCCGTGTACCTGTGGCTTATTATAGTGTGTTGTCCTTGCATATTTGTCTGTATTCCTATCTACTGTGTGTGCAAAGCAGGAGTGGTACATACTGACATGTGTCCGCACTGAGAACTGCAGATATGTCTAGTCTACTGGTGTTTGCAGACATGGCCTTCATGTGTTTGTCTGAGAGCATGCACAGTATGACCTCTCAGTATGTTGTTGACTGACATTGCCTTCATTCCTCCAAGTGTGTGAACATGCCCAGTATGGCCATCTGTGTTGCATGTATGGATCACGTCCAGGTTGTTTGTACTGTGGTGCTGACCTTTTGTTGTACCCAGACGGGTAGCATGCTGTGTCTGCAGGGTATCCATCAGTCATTTGCCATTGACTGTTGCTACATTTCTACATAGCGGGGGGGGGGCACATAACTGTTTCTACTGTTCTACATAGGAGTGGGGGGGACACACCTGACTTACTGTCTGTATACGTTGGATGGGGGGGGGGCACACCTGACACTTGTACACATTTGCTAGGACTGCCCTGGTATGTCAGGTACTCCATTTCAGTCTGTAGTCTTGCCTATCCTGCTGGCTAGGGTTTACCAGTGTAGTACAGATCCTGGCTTTGTTTACCTAAATATTAGTGTCTGACTTCCTAGCCTTCACAACTTACATCCAACTGCCTGGCCTGCTGAAGTCTGTCTGTGTAGGTCCGGGGGAGGGGTTAACCATAGGGCATATTCATAGGCCATAGTACAGCATTTGTTTGTGTTTGTCTTCATCTGTCCTGCTGGCTCAGACTATCGTTGGGTATGTGATCTTTCCTGACTGGCATGTGTGGCTCTTATGGACACCCCTGTCGCTCAGGCCATTTCCTGCAGTGGGTTTTGTCACCCTGTGTAGTACTGACTATTATGGTGCCTCCAGTATGTGTTACAGATCTCATGCTGCCACTATGGGTGTCTACTTTCTGCTGCCTTGACATCCGGCCACCAAATTCCCTTGCATGTTCACATCCATACTGTAGCTACAGGTAAAAACACATTCTACTCCATTTGGCAATTGGTAGGTTGGTTGACTTACCTTGAGGGTGTGCCAGACTTGAGGATGGTGCTGGAGGGCTGCCTATATCAGATGCACATATTACACTCCCTATACATGGTTGGGCACAAGTAGTGTCATGTTTGGCATCCCTTTTACTGTCTGTGTGAGTCAGAGAGAGGTGTCATTGCCTGGGGCCCTACTGTGCCAGTGCATATGCTATGCGTTGCCTCTTTACCAAAGGCCAGGGCATACTGGGCACGCCCCCTTCTGCCTACTGGGGCAGGCTCAGGTTGTTCTTCCTCTGAGTCACTCTGTACCTGTTCAGGCCTTGGCATTGGTGGGGGCTGTGTGGCCCTGCCCCATGCTGCTCATGCTGCAGCTGTTTCCACAGGATCATATTGTGTAGCATAGCACATACCATTACTATCTGGGTACATGTAGCTGCTGAATACTGCAGGGCTCCACTGGATGTGTCCAGACACCGGAACAGTGAACTGAGCATCCCAAACACATGTTCTATTATATGTCTGGCCTGTGCGTGTGCATCATTATGACATTGTTGTTCAGGTATGTGTGCATTTCTGATGGGTGTCATCAGCCACGGCTCCAGTGGTACCCAGCATTCCCCACTAGGTGACCGTAGGGGATGTCCACATCAGCAAATCTTTGGTACAGCTGCGGCAGTTGCCATATGTGTGAATCATCATAGCTTCCAGGGCAGCCAGCACACACATTCAGTATAATGCCCTGGGCATCACAAATGGACCTGGCAGTTGATGGAAGGGATGCCCCTGCGGCTGATGTAGGCCCTACCCTGCTCACTGGGTGGTGCTTTGCGTAAGTGCCTGTAGTCTATAGCACCCACTACCCCAGGGTAGTTAGCTGTTTGGTGGAAGAGACGCATATTGCGGGTCAACACCTCACGTATATTGAGGAAATACACGTGTTCCCTGGCATGTGCTGACATGGCATCCAGGAACTGGTGGAATACTCTGTATGCTGATGCCTGTGAGATGCCCATGTTATCCCCAGTTGTAGTTTGGGAGGTACCTGTGGCTAGTATACCTAGGCCTACACATACCTTGGTATCCACTGGGATGGGTTCCCCTCAGCCACTGTGGTGTGTCAGGAGTGACCTGCACAGCTCAACGATTTGGTGTAGGAGGTCTCTGTCCACCCTATAGCACTTCACTATCTCCAGCTCATGTAGCCCCTGGTAGGTTACCCTGGGTCTGTACACTCTTCTCTGTCTCTTCACTGTGGGTTGTTCAGCAGCATTGACATCCTCACCACCCTCAGCCTCTTGCACATGTTGTTCTATGTTGCCAGCTGCAGCCCTTCTCATTTTGTAGGTTTGGTTTTACAATTTCCCCGCTTGTGTACACCGGTGGTGTAGAGTGTGGAAAAACCAGGGAGCTAGGTGTTTGCTTGGTTTATAGTGGTGTTCTGGGCTGGGCTGCTTCCTATGTGATTAGCTAATTCTGATACATTTCACCTGGCAGCTCAGTTTTCCCTTCCCATTGCCTCCCTGTTTAAGTCTGTGTGCGCGCCGTTCACACAGACTACTCAAATGAGCACACTGCTGCTATTTCCTGGTTTAACTTCCTTTTTCTTCCTGTAAAACGCAGTGCGCAGCGCGCGCACCCGCTTACACTTTGTAAAGAGTGCTAGGCAGGTTTAGACACACCCCTAGCTTAGCTGTGCTAAGCTAGGAGCAATCCCAAGCCCCAGGTCTCTAGTCCACTTACAGTATGCCTGACACACACACCCATGATGTCATCTATATCCTAATCTTGCACCCAGCTATTTATTCTCTTACACTCTTGGGACCTGCCTCACACCCTGGGAAAATCTGGGATTCACTAACCTTTCCCTCATTTGCATAGGATTGCCTGCTAATGCATAGTTATATGTCCCACACTGAGCCTCCCCCCTTAGCAACCATTACTCACTGGCCTGGTAGTCTTCTGCCTTTTATTGACTTGCGTGGCAGAATACTGATTTTAGTTAGCATGCTTATTTTAGGTTTACTTTATTATTTCCCCCCCAATCCAGTTTGCGTGTTGCTGCCCTATGCTTAACCAGGCAAGATCAGCGAAAAAAAAATGAAAAATTGTTTTTTTTTTTTTTTTTAACAGTTTGCAGTGCCAATGGCCTTCTACTTTGAGATTGGCATGCTTCCTCAATGGTATGCAGCCTTTATTTGGAGCTGTCATAGCTCCATTTTGTAGACTGCATAACTGTACTCTGTTACTAACCAAGTACATTTCTGCACACTGCACTCGTCCTGCATGGACAACTGCCAGCTTCCTGGATCACATATTAGCCTCATTTGCATGTTTTTCACCTGTAAATGAGGGTAATTTGCATACAGGAACTCGGTCCGTGCAGGATTTGCCTAAGAGCTCACGTGCACGTCCCAGGAGCTTGTTCCTGGATCGCACGGTCATATTGCCGAAAATAGCTCTTAAACTAATCCTGCACACTATAAAGGGCTTCGTAAATCCGGGGGTTGGTTAATTTCACTTTGCCTACTTACATCCCCTTGGATTCCCACCAAGCTCATTCTGGTCTTCTGAATCCTTCTTAGAACAGTTTTAATTACTCTTGGCAGTGTGAACTACTCCAGGCGCTTCAGATGCACTAGAAATAACATCAACTTCAAGATTAAAGGTTGCGTCTCTGACATTCAGTTCCTGTTCTAATTTGGAAGTATACAGGCTTCCGAAACAATATTATTTACTCATTTTAGCCAAGAATGAGTAAGTTTATCACTAAATGTTTTCCAAATGATTGAAAGTAGGGATGTAAAATAAGATATTATTTTGATTGTTTATATTGGCTATATTTTATTATATCTGTACAGTTATTAATACAACTTATAATTACTAATGCATCATTTAAACATTACCATCGTTTATTTTTGGTCAGATTAAATTAATCTTGCAGTTTAGCACTCAAGTACAATAACTATATTATTTTGTAGGATGTTCTGTACTTTAAATAGCCATGTTTAACAGCAAGAATGTATTAAACTGTACTAAGAACCTTATGGTAGTATTATTTTAGGCCTTTTACAATGTGCCTCTTTACTTTGGACACAAGGACAAAAATGTTTTTCTTAGTGTGAAATGTATCTTGTTCTTTGCAAATGCTTTGGGGTGAATGTGTGTGGATGCTTTATAATTATTCAGTAGAGGTTGTTCAGACTTATAATGCGTTGATTTTTTTTATATTGCACTTGGTTTTGATTTTCTTTTTAGGATAGGAAAATTGTAAGCTGGTGTTTCAGGAAGATTGTGCACAGGTGAAGAAAATAGTGTTTAGTTGAAATCATAAGAAGTTTTTGTCTCTAATTCTGTTCTGTAGATTAATATTTCAATGTTTTCAGTATTATACTGTAAAAAAATATTTTCATTATTCACCTCAAGACAAACACGTTGGTTAGAAGATGCTGAACTGTGAAATGTGCTGAACGATTTTACTGTGATTTGCTTTCCTCATTTTACCATGTTTTTTGCAGATGTTCTTTGTGTTTCACTGTTGCAGTCATCACATTTGGGTTATCTGCTTGCAGTAGCCCTCAGTCGGCCTGATTAACAAAGTCTTGGGTCCTGCATCGGTTGCTGTCCCTTCTTCCATGACGTCAGGTCATCAGGGGTATAAAACATGCAGCTGACACCATTACATCAGTCTTTCTTGTCGTGCAGTGCCCGAAGCAGAAGCAGTTCACAAGTGCCGGTTGGCCGACTCATGAAATTTTCATTTTCTAGTTTCAGAACCAAAGTCTTCAACTAAAAGCCAAGTACCCTGTTGGGGAAACTTTTTCTTGCTCTAAACCGATGTCAGTAAAAGTAAATAATTGCATTACTTGTGGAAAGCAAATACCTCATAAAGATTTTCCTTTGTACTGTATTCCTTGTCTAGGCTCTGACCACATGGTACCACGCTGTCAGTTTTGTGCCTTATTTAAACAACGAACTGTCCGTCGTCGGTATATTTACGCTTTTAAATATTTTGGTGCTCGGTTCAATTATTCTGATATGTCTTCGGTAAGCCGTCCGACTTCCGACATTCTGAAAAAATGCAAAGATAAAGACAGAAACAGGCTGCCTAGGTCCAAAGCTGCCAACGACGCTTCTCCTAAGCCTGTCGCCAGTTCGCCGGTACTTAGAGAGGTGCTTTCTCAGCCCCTGATACCCGCTACTTCTGATTTGCAGGCATCTACTGAGACCCATTCGGAGTCGGGTATGCCGCGAGATGTTTCAGTTGTGGAACCTGTGGATCTCTCTACCTTGAATGGGTCTGGAGCCGCTGTGCATGCACCGGCTTCTGTGGGTGTATTCAGGTCTACTGACTTGCGTATTAATCCAACGCCATCTTCTTCTTCAAGGCCTAAAACTCGAACCATGCCTAGAAAACTAACTCCCAGACTGAATGGACAAGCCTCTATGCCTAAAAAAAACAAATAAGAATGGCGGAAGACCTTATTACTTTAATCTGGGAAGCCAACCTTCCCCCTCTAAGAAACCTAGGACTGAGTTTGTTTATGATACTTCTGACCAGAATTCTGAATTTTCTGTTTCTTCTGATGACCAGGATTTACCCTTCTCTACCTGTGAGGATTCTGATGCTGAGGACTCTATTCCCTCTGCCCCCCCTCCCCCCAGTGGATTTCTCTTTTGGTGAAACCTTGCATACTCTTAGGGAGCATTTTCGTTGGGAAAGTCAGGATTTCTCTGATTCTAAAAAGAGGCTTGGGGATTTCTTACTCCTGCCCCAGCACAGGCCTTTAGCCATACCTCCTGTACTAGACATTGTTGATGCCTTTTCGGAATCTAGATTGGCCCCTGACTCTTTACCTCCTTCTCCCAGGAAACCTGATAAGATATTACAGGGTCCCTGACTCTCACAAGTTCCTTTTTAAAAATCCTACTGTGGATCCTGAGACCATTTCACAGGGACCCAAGGGAATTAAAGCTACTACTGCCAAAAATCCTATCCCCTTTGATAGAGACTCCAGGGCGCTGGATAGATGGGGGGTAAAAAGGTATACACTTCTGCAACTTTGGCCATTAGGGCCTTAAACTGCCAATTTCATATGTTAAAGTATCAGCAGCATATTATTGGATTGCTCAAACAGAAAATGATGATGATTCCTGATTGTGCTGAAAATAAGGATTTACAGGATTTACTGCATTCAGCTGAACAAGTTGGAAAACATACTTTGCAGTGTGGTTTTGATTCACTAGAGGCATCTTGCAGGGCTGCTGTAACTGGGTCTGTACTTAGAAGGCATGCTTGGCTTAAGGAGCAATCCTTGCCAGATCATGTTAAAGCAAAATTACTGGATGCTCCCTTAAACCAAGACCGCCTGTTTGGCAACAAGGCAGAAGAAGTTCTTAAAGAGATGGCGGAAAAAGCTAAATCTATGCAAACTGTTAAGGAATTTTTACAAGTACAACCTCCAAGGTTCAGTAGGCACTGGCCTTCCAAAAATTGGTCCTTTCCTGCCTCTTCCAGACCTTCAGTCCAAACCCAGATCCAGCAGAGCTCCCAGGCTTCAGTCCCAGGGTACGCACAGGACTAAGCAGTGGGGGGGGGGTCTCCACTCCCAAATCTGGGAGTAATAAAACTCCCCCCTATGGTAAACTGCCTCAATGACTTCTTTTTAAAAATTCCAAGCACTTCTCAGCTGATTGCCCCTTTGGGGGGAAAGATTGCTCTTCATACAAAGAACTGGGAACTCATTACCCAGGACAAATGGGTTTTAAACAGTGTCTCAGTGATACATATTTCACTTCCACACGTTACCAACACCAAGTGGGTGGCCAAATCTACCCCCAAATCAGTGGGCAGAGGCCCAAAACCAAGTACTCTTTCTCTTAAGCATGGGGGCTATTCAGTTGGTACCAGAAGAGGAAAAGGGGCAAGGTTTTTACTCAAGACTTTTCCTGGTACCCAGAAAAGACAATACATGGCATCCTATCCTGGACTTGTCTACTCTAAACATCTTTTTGGTGATTGCAAAATTCAAGATGCTGACTCTTCACCAGTTGTTCCCTATGCTAGGCAAAGACGCCTGGTTGGCAACACTAGATTTAAAGTAAACATACCTGCACATCACAATCGGGGAATCTTGCAGAAGATACCTACGCTTCAAAGCAGGTTATACGACTGCACCCAGGGTATTCACAAAGTGCCTAGCCCCAGTCATTGCTTTTTGCAGGCAAAGAAATATTCAGATATACCCATACCTGGATGATTGTCTACTTCAGGCAGAAAGCCAAAACATACTTTTGAGTCATCTGGCCTTTGTACAAAGGGTGCTAACTTGTCTGGGGTACACCATAAACAAAAAGAAATCACAACTAGTACCCTGTCAACAAATGATATTCCTGGGAGCAAGCTTGAATACAACTTTCCAGATGGCTTTTTACGCCAGAGAAACAAATTCATTTAACAACTTACTTCAAACAAGTGGCCACCAAAACCCTGCTATCTGCAAGGCAAATACTTCAAGCCTTGGGGTTCATGGCCTCCTGCAGTCTTCCAATTCCATATGCAAGACTGCATATGAGGAAACTGCAATGGTATCTAAAAAGCCTATGGTGTCAACATTCTCAGGATCTAGAAGCAATGATTCCTGTCATACCTTGCCTATGCCTAGAGTTCCTTTGGTGGGCAGAGGCCTGCCACCAAAACAAGGGACTACCATTCACACTACCCCCTGCCGCCCAAACCCTAACAGACGCATTAGACTATGCATGGGGGGCTCACCTAGCAGGGAAGTGCATTCAGGGCAAATGGAGCCCAAGTCAAATTCACCTGCATATCAATCAAAAAGAAATGTTAGCTGTACAGATTGCTCTGACAGCCTTCAAGGACCACATTTTTCCAGGACAATTAGTGGTAAAGACGGACAATACTACTGTTATGTGGTACATAAACAAGCAGGGGGGAACACATTCTTACCCCCTCTGCAGACTAGCTATGGCCTTGTGGAACACAGCTTTGAGCTAACAAGTGCATCTGCAAGCTCAATTCCTGCCAGGAAAACTAAATACACTGGCAGACGAACTAAGCAAGAAACCACATGGACTCACACGAGTGGAAACTGGAACCAAGGATTTTCAAATTGTTGACAAGCAAATGGAGGAGCCTAGATATAGACCTGTTTGCCTCCCCCCAGAACTATCAATTGGACAGATTTTGCACAAGGACTCCCCACAAACAAGCTTGGAAAGTGGATGCTCTGTCCTTCAGCTGGAAAAACCTATCAGTTTATGCCTTCCCTCCTCTGCCTCTGCTCTCCAAAGTACTACTAAAGATCAAACAAGACAAACCAAGGACGATTTTGATTGCACCAGACTGGCCACGCCAACACTGGTACCCCCTGTTGCGCAGTATGTCTCTGTTGGCCCCATGGCACCTGCCTCAGGCTCCCACACTATTGTCTCAGCAGGACAACAAGATTCTGCCACCCCAGCTTCAAACACTGAACCTAGCAGATTTGGCTAATTACCTAATCTGTCCTTTACCATCCCTCAGTAAACCAGTGATGGATATCATTTTAGAGGCAAGGAGGCCTAGTACTAGAAAATCTTATGCCGAAAAATGGAAAAGATTCTGTGCCTGGAACCAGTCTCAAGGAATGAGCACAGCAGTGCCCAATTTACCTCAGATTTTACAATATTTAACTGAGATGCTTCACAAGGGCCTGTCTTTCTCCTCCATCAAAATTCACGCCTAAGCCATTTCAGCTCATTGTAACACAGAACCTCCCCTCTTCTCTCATCCACTGCTCAAGCAGTTCCTCAGAGGGGCCAAAAATTTACGACCATCCAGGAGAGCTCCAACCCCAGCCTGGGACCTTAACTTTGTATTGGAAAAACTCACTCTCCCTCCTTTCGAGCCAGCTACTACTGCAGACTTAAAATTCCTTTCTTGCAAAACAGCTTTCCTTTTAGCAATCACTTCAGCAAGAAGGGTATCTGAATTACAGGCCCTTATGGCAGTGGAGCCTTTCATCATCTTTCATGCGGACAGGGTGTCCTTTAGGACCAATCCCTCCTTCATGCCCAAGGTGGTATCCAGTGTGGCCCTTAATCAGTCCATTCATTTGAAATCCTTCTTTCCTATTCCAGAGAACAAAGGGGAATGGATACTGCACTCCTTAGATGTGCACAGACAACTTAGATTCTACTTGGACAGGACTAAACCTCAAAGGAAGTCTGAACAGCTGCTGGTGGTATTTGCTGCAGGGACAGAGGGGAAGGCTATTTCAAAGCAAACCATCTCTAAATGCATAGGCCATTACATTCATTTCTGCTACAAGCACCATGGAAAACCTATCCCACAGGGGATCAGACCCCACTCAACCAGGGCTGCATCTACTTCTGCAGCCTTTTTCAGAGGCGTCCCTACCAGGGACATCCTAGAAACTGATACCTGGAGTTCTGTACATACTTTCACCAAGCATTACCATTTGCCAGTTTTCTCTAAATCCAGAGCTGCTTTGCCACTGCAGTCTTGCAGGGCCTTATAGCTGATCCTAATGCTGTCTAAATACCTCCTCCCATCCTTAACTTTGGGGAATCTACCCCAATGTGATGATTGCAACAGTGAAACACGAGGAACATAGTACAGTTGTTTACACTTACCATAAATGTAGATGTTCAAGTGTATTCACTGTTGCAGTCCTGCTTACCCTCCCTCCAGCCCCCTTACTACTTTTGGCTATACCGCTACCCTCCTTTACTATGCTCAAAAGCTTTTAGGTGTTTTTGCTGTTTTGTTGGAGGTATAACCTTGTATATTTATAGATTTAATTGCTTCCCATTAGGGGGCACTAATATCTGGGGCAAAAAAAACTGATGTAATGGTGTCAGCTGCATATTTTATACCCCTAACGACCTGACGTCACGGAAGAAGGTACAGCAACTGACAGGACCCAAGACTTTGTTAATCAGGCCAACTGAGGGCTACTGCAAACAGATAACCCAAATGTGCTGACTGCAACAGTGAATATACTTCAACATCTACATTTATGGTAAGTGTACACAACTGTACTTTCCTTTTTTGTTGCTGTTTGAATTATTCAGTATATTTTTTTACATCATATACTTATTCAAGTACTTAGGATATAAACATTTACTTTTTCTTTTAAGAAGTTTATAGATGTACGTAGTAGCATGCTTTATTTTAATATTCAAAAGTATTGTACTGGATTCATTTTATGCTGATCTTACAAAATATAGTAATTTAGATGTCTTACTACAGTGTAATGTCTTTTAGATAGATATGGCCTCTGATGAAGATGGTAAAAATAGGTAAAAGGATTCCTTGGGTAGTATTTCATTCCGCATATGAGGTTGTATATCTGGCTGTTGGGCTGTTTAATCGGTACACTACGTTATGTTCAAGTTAATACTGTTTGGTGTCTGCCATGATTGTTATTGTATCACATGTTTGTTTAGCATTTTCTAATCTCGTATATAATTTTCCACAACTATGAATATCTGTGGCTGTTAATAATTCATAGCATAATATGAATATGAAGTGTTTATCTATTAAAATTAATGGACTAAACAATAATGTCAAAAGGAGAAGTTTATTTAAATATCTTAATTTACATAATCCTCATCTAGTTTTTCTTCAAGAAACACACCTTTTGCAAGAAGATATAAACAGGTTAAATTTTAACAATTACTCAGTATTAGTAAGCTCTCATTATAAACAGAAGGAAAGGGGAGTACCAATGCTGTTGAGAAATTCATTTTTAATACTGAGAATTATTAATACTTATTCTAATTCTACTGGTATGTTCTGTTTAGTGACTAGAAATAAATAAGAAGATTTATACATTCATCTTTATTGGATACCTGGAATGGGGGCTAAAGCAGTTAAATATCATTTTGAAGACATTATTCACAATTCTAAAGGGAGTTTAATACTGGCATGTGATTTTAATTGCATTATGAATGATTACGATTCCAACATAAATTGCAAGCACAGGAAAACTGCCACCTCAAGAGCTCTCTTGAAATTTTTTGATACAATTGTTATCAAGGATATTAATGACTTTGCAGAGCCAAATTCAGTATTTTTTACATATTATTCACATTGTCATGGTACTCATTCTGAAACAGAGTATGTGTTTCCAATGACATAGTAACAAAGTTAGATATTACATGCCCATTGTCTGATCACAATGTAGTTTTATTTGATTTAGAAATTAATTCAGTTCATACTTTGCCTGTTACCAGAATTCCTTCATATATAACTAACCTGAAATAATTTAAAGAGTTTTATGTAAGTGAAATAAAATTTTCTTGATATACATATTACTGATATTTCTGAAATATTTTAAAGTCTTACATTTGTGGTAAGGTTTTATCTTGGTTTATTAAAAAGAGAAAACAATGGGACAAAGATATATTAGAACTAATAATCAAAGTTGCAAGAAATCTCTTGGTATTAAATATTAGTCTTTCCCTTGATGAGAAAAATGCTGTCAGGGAAGTTAATAATCAAAATTTAAGAATTATAAAGGCCAACAAAGGGGTTGGGCTGGTCTTAATGGACCAAGACAAGTACGTTGAGAATATCGAGAAAATGTTAAAAAATGAGTATTGTCAAGTAGATGGTTTCTGTATTAACAACTGTTATATATATATATATGTGCGTGCCTTTTTACATGACAGTTTGTTAGAAAAAAACATTGACAAATTCGCATTTAATTTTTGTAATGTTAAGAACCCCCAGGTTAGGGATACTGTTTGGGATTCCCAAGTTATATAAATGTGATAAAAATCCCCCCTTTAGGCCAATTGTTTCTGCTCCCAACTACATTATAGAAGGGATTTATTTTTTGGTTGACACTATTTTAAACCCTTTGGTTAAAAAAATTGGAGTAATTTGTTTTAGATTCCTGGGACGTTTTGAACTAGTCGTGAATTTAACCATGTCTACAGTATAGTTCTGAAGTTAATATTATGTGTACCATAGATATTTGTTCGTTGTTCACTGCTATTCCTCATGAGGATGGAACAGAGTACGTCAGAATATATTTGACTAAATTTACTGATATTTATACTCAAATTAATTTTTATTATTATTTGATTGCAGTTTTATTGGACAACTATTTTGTTTTCGATAAGCGATTTTACAAACAACAAAGAGGTCTGGCTATGGGTTCTCCATCTGCACCATCTTTTGCTAATATTGTTTTGGGGGTGGGAAAACAGTTTTGAAGCATTTGAAGGATTCTTTCAAGGTGTGCTTTTTACAAGCACTTTGTTGATTTGTTTTTTTTTTTTGTATTAGAAGGTAGTCAGTTAGACTGTCAAAATCTTTTGAAAGAACTGAATGAAAGGTCTGTTTTCTTGAAGTTCACATTGGGGGACATCGGTCAAGTGGTGAATTTTCTGAACGTTACGTTACTATGGAATGAATGTAGTTCAGAATTCGTTAGTAAAATACGAGGAAGGTAACTTTAACCAATAGTTACTTGCATCACAATAGCAACCATCCACCATTTATGAAGAGAAATTTGCCTGGGGGACAATATATTAGGGGTAGCCATTGACCACTGACAGTGTTATGTTAAATGAAGAATTTAAATTTATTACCAAATTATTTGTCAGTAGAGGTTATGAAGAAAAGTTCCTGAGGCAGTTAGAGGAAGAAATAAAAAGCAAAAGGCATTCCTGTTTTCTTCCAATATTAAAACATCCTTTTATTAGTAACAGGGTAAGGAATAGTAATAGTAGTAGACTTGAAGACAGAAGGACGGCCCTTAGTTTTGATATGACTTTTGATAGTGGCAACATTCGCTCGATTGTAACAAGTAGTTGGAAAGTTTTACAGGGGAACAAAGAGTTCAACATAGTGGGAGATGTTCCCAAGTTTGTTTACACCAATAGATACAACTTAAAAATTCTTTTACAGAAAGATAACACCAAAGTTATGGGCAGTTTGAATTTTAAAAAAGAAAAAGGGATGTTCAAATGTGGACAGTGTAACATGTATCATTACATTCTTGAAAGACCATTCATTATGCTGAGTGACCCTACCTGTACCATTACTTTAAGTTATTTAGTTGCCAGACTAGGGGTGTAGTATATGTAAGTGTATGTTCAGGATGTCCAGCCTTCTACATAGTGATGACAACTAGACGTTTGTTAGAACGAGTTAACGAGCACCAGTATTATATTAAGAAAAAAGATGCAAAAAGCTCCTTGTATAAGCACACCTTGAGAGGTACACATTTTAAAAAGTTTTTTTTTTTCTGTTATTGAACAAGGACATATGGATCTAAGAGGGGGAGACTTAAAATCTTATTTAGAACAAAGAGAAGCTTCATGGCAGATTAAGTTAAAATCTGATAGGAGCCCTGAGCTCAGTGATGCTGTAAATATAAAGTGTTTTTTTAAGGAACAAGAGAGTTTATGTAAAGAAGTCTAGTTAGTCACCTTAAGTGTTTTTATTGTTGCCAGTTAAATGCAATTGATTGTTAATGAAGTGCTTTTTAACTTGAATTTGTATTCTGATGAAGTCTTTCTGATGAAAGTGGTTATTAAACAGTGGAAGCTAATACGGAGTGATTTTTTTGCCTACATCGAGTGGATTTCTTGTTGCATTTCAGCCTTTTGACATTTTTGTTGCTTGTGGTGAGATTTCCTCAGACTGTGGTTTGATTTGGTAATAATGAAAGTTGATAAACTTAAGATAGAAATACAAAAGGAAACTCCGATATAAAAACAGAACTTGAACAAATATTTAGAAACACTTCATCACAAAACTAGGATTAATCTTGAAGAAAAATTACATTCTTACTCTATGAACCCTATCAATCAGAGAATTCTAGCAATCAGAACAAAAAAATAAATAAATCCAATCGAATAAAAGAACTTTACAGGGTCCAACAAAGCTTCTGTTTTATCTAGTATCTGAAGACATTTAGGCTTCATCTAAATACACTTTGTTTGTGTCTTTCGGCTTTTCCCGGTTAGGGGTCGCCACAACGGAACTCCAGTCCGCTAATGATTGGCAGTAGATTTTTACATGCTGGCTTGCCGAGCCTAACGCACAACCTTCAACGAAGGAACGCCCATTCACTTATGTCGCCACACAGAAGACGCTCTAACTGAGAATACATTTAATTTGTCTAATACTGAGATTATAGCACCAAATAAATCAAGATTATTCCTTAGAAAGTTTATTGGTAACAAACTAGCACAAGTACAAATAGAGCTTCTAGTTAAACCAATTACAATGATTGAAATTAAATCACAAATTAAACTGAAAAAGTAAAGCTCCAGGCACTTAAAACATTTTACCTGAAATATTTAAATTGGCAGGGGAGGCCTTAGCCTTCTTGTTAAAGTTCTGTACCGATCATGGAAGTATTCTTTCATATCTCTGATTCTCAAGTCTGATAAAGATGAAGAAATATGTACTTCATGTAAGCCTTATATCCTTGTTAAATATAGATTACAAAATGTTCATGATATGTGCTAATGGAATAAAACATTTTCTGCCTCTTTTAATATATGAAGATCAAACAGGTTTCATAGAAGGGAGAAATACATATGACAGTGTTAAAATAATTCTTACATTCATTGACAGCATTAAGTTTCAACAAAAAGAACTGACCATTGTGAGCTTAGATATTAATGCCTTTGACTCAGTCAATTGGAAGTATTTACCTTTGGTTTTGTAGGAATATAGATTACCAAAAACTTTTTTCTAATTTAAGTAAATCATATGAAAATGTTTTACCCTGTATTAAGTTAGGCTCTCACAGGTCTAGTTCCATTACAATTACTAAAGGAGCCAGACAAGGTTACCACTGGTCTCCTTTGTTGTTTTTATTGTTGATATAACCTTTTGTGAATTGTGTTAGAATGGACTCCATATTAAGGGTGTGCAGTTTCCTATAGGTTTGGATCTGAAGCTTCAGCTGTTTGCAGATAATATTTTATTGACTAACTGACAACAGTCCCACTTTACAAGCTTTATTTAATACAATGGCAAGATTTCAAAATATTTCTGGTCTATAATTTAACAAAAACAAAACTAAGATACTACGTATAAATTGTACTTAGGATTCTATAAACAGGAAGTTCTCCAGAGGCATTGTTTCATACAGCAAAATTATTTATCTAGGTGTTTTTGTGACAGATGGCTTGAATGACAGACTATTAATTGAACTAATATTTTAATTAAAATCAAATCACTTATGGTCAATTGGAATAGATTTTTTTTCAGTATGGAAGATAGGTTGTTTCTAATTAATTTATTTTACATTTGTTGACTGGGAGTGTCCGGCTGAGCTATTTTTCTTTTTCAGCAGAGACCCGGGGATAAAAGCTCCAAAGATATACAATGCAATAAAAATAGCAATACAGGTACATTTCAGTAAAAATAGCAATAGAGAATTTTGGTAGTTAAAATACGTAAGCTACATGCATGTATATTGTTGACAGATAAAACACCACTATAAACAAAAAAAGAGAATGTTAAAAAAGTAGAATAACTTGTATGTTTTGGTTTAAAAAGAAGAGTTGAGTAAAAGAGTTGAATTTAGTAAATATAAGGTTTTGTATGCAGAGTATCAGAAACTTAAAAGGTTGCATAAGAATTTCAGGGAGCAGAGTATAGAAGAAGCTTTGGAGGTTGCATAGGATGAAGTAGTTAATGGTAAGTTTTAATAAGTTAGTTTGACTGTACTATAAAAGGTAGGTAGTAATCAGGAAGGGTGAGTACAATGATAAGACCAGTGCTTTTTAAAGTGGTCTTTGGTTGCTAGCAATTAAGGCAATTGTTTTTCCTAAAATGCTGCATTTTATTCAAAAATTTTCTGTCCGCCCTCCTAAAAGCATTATATACGAATGTAATAAAATAATATTGTGTTTTTGTGGTTTCCAAACAAACCTAGAATTGCTTTAAGTAATCACTTATTGGACTGGGAAAAAGGGGGAATTAATCTTCCTGATATTGAAGTATATGCCCTGTCTTCTATAATTAAAAATGTAATATAGATAAATTCAGCTTACTCATTCATTTGGAAACAAATACATGAACAAATCTGGTTGGAATCAAATATCAGAATTATTCAATAATTTTATCAAATCACTTCTGGATGACAAGAGACTATATTTTAGAGAATAAACGTAAACAAATATTCTGCAAATATATAAGTAACACTTATTTAAGAACTATTTGAACAAGAACCCAAATTTTAAGGCTTGGTCTTTCTTGAACATATAATAATATTGACACCTTTGATATTAACAAAATGAATATGTTTAGAGACAGAAATTAAATTTTTTGGCATCAGCTAACAGATTCTTGTAGAGTTCTCTTTATTCATCAAATAATGAACAAATAAAATATAGAGAATGATCTCTGGTTAACTTTACAAGCTTCAAGACAATATGTCAAGAAATTTGGAGTTAATGCAACTATCAGTTAAGCAGGATGTTTCAAACTTTATCATTATACTTATAACTAATCAACCAGTGCAAGAAAATGGTCATCTGTCTAATATATACAAAATCACTTGGGATACAAAAATGTATCATAAAAATAATTTTTGGGATTATTTTACAATGGTTAATCATCCTCCAACAGACAGTGATAAAAAATGTTATACTTATGTCTTCAGAACAAACAATATCATTACAATGGCATTTGTTTTCCTGGAAATGTATTCATAGAAGTTATCTTACTCCTCATAAAAGAGAATTGATGTTTGGTAATGAAAATGGGTATTGAAGATGTAAATTAAAATTGAAGGCAGACTGGCAGCATATGTTTTATGATTGTAAATTACTCAATACATACTGAGGAAAAATTATTTCTTCCAGACTGCCTTCAGTGATAACTTTCTGTTAACCAAAGTTAACATTATTAGTGTTATTTAATACTGCTATCCCCAAATGGGTTCCTAGGAAAAAGTTTTCATTTGTTTAGACTTTGTTAGCCCTAGCTCGCAAGATCATCACCATCAACTGGAAAATTGAGTCATTAATGAATTCAAGAATTTAACATCATTATAGAAATACAAAAACAAAATCCAGGGGTAACACCACAGCTGAAGCAACAGAAACTTTAATGAAAAAGAAGTTGGCGCTTTCTCTTTCTCCTACTGAATGCTTCTTCAGACAATAAAAACCAAGTCAAATCACCTCACTTAAATACAGTAAAAAACAATGACACGCTTGTGTTAATTAACTAATCAAAACATTTAAAGTAACATCTACTAGTATTAAACACTCACATACATAAAAATGTCTCATACAAATAGATGTATAATATGTCCTGCAAGAAAAGTTTTTAAAAGACTAAACATTCCTTAACTAATTATGATAAAACACAATAAAACCAATATATGGACATTAAAATTGTATCAACATTTGTGACATAAACTGTTGAAATGATTTAGCAACCAAAAAAGGTTTAATGGAAGCCTTGTCATTAAGGCCATAACCCCTATCTGCCTGCAACCTAATAACCCACTTCATCTCTGCTTGTTCTGTCAAATTCCTAAGATTCCCTAGCCTAAGACTTCTGTTCATTAACTGTAATACTAAAAATCTAAACTTATGGGAGAGGTGAATGCTAGAAGATATGACCACATATGAATGTCTTGCATATGAACAACTTAATAAGTTGATACATTATGTACATGCTGAATTGTATAATTTGTTAATGTGCAGTGTGATCAGTATTGATCTTTATATTTCTGGTAGAAACTCCATGTGTTCCTATGATTCGTGGTTTGCCCAAAGTACACAAAGATGTAAAAAAAAAATAAAAAATACCGTAGACCCGTAGTCTCTAGTAAAGGGTAGTTAACAGAATCCATCTCTATATTGAGAAAAAATCTGAGAGAAGTTGTTAATGGAATTGCCACTGTTACTAGGAACATGCAACATTTTTTAGAAAGTTTCTCTTCATATGTGCATTCAAGTTGCTATAAATCTAGTGTTTTGTTAGTCACTTTAGATATGAAGGCACTTTTTACAGCGATTCCCAATTAAATTGGGTTGGATTACATCAGGCTGCTTTTAGCTAATAAAGGTATTTCTAATGATAGTATATTGAGATATACCCTCCTGTTAGACTTGATTTTGAAGAATAATGTTTTCTTTTTCGAAGGTAAGTATTATTTACAAGTAAAAGGCGTAGCCATGAGCACTCTGTGTGCAAATTCCTACACAAATTTAGTAATGGCACATTGGAAAACTGTATATGTACATAATACTGAGTTTGCCAAGTCAATCCCTTACTATACTCTTTTTGTGGATGATGTTTTTATGGTTTGGGATGGTAAGACAGATGATTTTGAGACTGATATTGTCACTGCAACAGCTGATTTTTTAGAGTTTGCTGCAAATAGTTCCTATAATAAAATTGATTTTTTAGATGTGATCATTTGGAAAGAGGAAGGTAGGATAGAGACAGGGTTGTTTAGGAAAGAGTGCAGAAAGAATAATTTGTTACATAGAGAAGGTATGCACCCTACCCATGTGTATAGGAGTATTGTACAGAGCCAGGGAGTACATATCTCTAGGCTGACTACCGCAGATGACTTGTGTGAAGGAGCTTTGAAAGACTTGGAGAGAGATTTTTCATGGAGGAGGTATAAGGACAAAGAGTTTTTTGTTAAGGGACACTAATGTTAAGAGTTAATAAAGGGAAACCTTTTTTTTTTAATAGGGAGAAAAATACAGTTAGGCTTGCAAATAGACCCAGAGATTTTCATAAACAAAGTATTAGAATGGTTATTCCCTATTCGAATAACAATAAGAAGACACATGAAGTTGTTACTAAGAATTGGGGAATATTGACTGTTGATAATAAGCTTAGTGATATTATAGGAGCTAGTCCTCAATATTCATATAGAAATACTAAGTCCTTGAAGAGATTACTATGTTATGAAAGGGATCATCAGGGTAGAATACAGTCAGATCAGAAAGGTACTTTCTCATGCAGGAATTGCAATCATTGTGCCTACATTTTGAATGGTAATACGCTCGACCATCCTACGACACAGAGTTTTTAGATTTGATCATTATGCTGACTGTAAGTCACAGGATTTGGTATATCTCGCTACTTGCAGCAAATCTGTTTGTTTTTATGTAGGAAAGATGAATAGGACCCTGCGGGAGAGAGAGTTAGGGAACATATTTATGTGATAAATAAGGAAGATGAGACAAACGCATTAGCATGGCATGTTTCAAATAATAACCTCTCCCATAAGTTTAGATTTTTAGTATTAAAGTTAATGAATAGATGTCTCAGGCTAGGGAATCTTAGGAATTTGACAGAACAAGCAGAAATGAAGTGGGTTATTAGGTTGCAGGCAGATAGGGGTTATGGCTTTAATGACAAGGTTTCCCTTAAACCATTTTTGGTTACTAAACCATTTCAACATTAGTTTGTCGTAAATTTTGACACAATTTTAATGTACCTATATTAGTTTTGTTGTGTTTTATCATAATCAGTCAAGGAATGTTTATCCTTTTTATAAAAATTTCTTGCATGATTCATTATACATCTATTTGTATGAGACACAGTTTTATATATGTGAGTGTTTAATACTAATAAATGTTTTGGTTAATTAACACAAGCATATCATTGTTTTTATTGTATTTAAGTGAGGTGATTTGACTTGGTTTTTATTGTCTGAAGAAGCGTTCAGTGGGAGAACGCGAAAGCGCCAACTTCTTTTTCATTAAAGTTTCTGTTGCTTCAGTTGTGGTGTTACCCCTGGATTTTGTTTTTGTAATGGATTGTTTTTCCAGAAGCACTTTATCCTCCAGCTGCTACTACTTTTTTTATGTAATTTAACATCATCAGTTGCTCGCATGGAAATTGCTGCTTTAAAGCTCAGAACTGGTAGAAGTACCTCGGACTACAATTCATGGTTAACAGCAGTGGCAATGTTAGAGAAGATAGACTCTAGTTTATCATAAAAAGTTATGTGATCAGTATAAATCAAATAACTTATGTATTCTGGCTGGACACCTGTGTAAATAGTTGTCTTTTTATGTTATCTTAGTAGTTTGCTGTTCATTTTTAACTTCTTTCTTATTCTTTACTGTATATTTGATTAAGTTTTATATATTGCTATTTCTAATTGCTGTTTTAAAAGCTATATTTGAAATGCAATCAAAATATTCGAAGGAGAAAAAAAAAGAAGTAAGGATTCCAGAAGAATTAGAAATGCAGGAAGTTGAGGTGAAGAGTAAGAAGTAAAGAAGAAAGAAAAGGAAGAATTTGAATAAAAAGGTGGTGGACAATATGTAGAGGTAGAAAATAGATATTTGGTATTGGAGGCAGATAACTAGCAGGAAGGAGAAGTGGATATGGCTTCAGAGAAAGGGAGCTTAAGGCAGTAGGAGGTAGAATAAAGGTAGGAAAAGAAAGCTGAAGAGGGGGAATGGGAAGAATGCAAAGAAGGGAAAGGTTTAATGTGAGAATAGTTTAATTTAATCCTAGTAGCACAGAAACTGTTGCATAATGATATATGATTGGTGTAAGGGAGTTAGAGGCAGAATTTTTTTTTTTGTTAGACACGATTTTTTGAGAGGAAAACATTTTTGAAAAATTATGGGAAAAGGAGCTTGATTCTTTATAAAAGGAAAACAAGTTAGAATTATTTCTTTAATGATTGATTAGTACTTGTTTATTGGGAAAATCTGACTGGGCAAAATTGCCTTTTTTCAGATGAGGCTTGGGGAAAATTCTCCTTGAAAGTTAAATGAGATTGCAGAGAGACAAATGTAGTATACACAATGAAAAACACACATTACATTGATACGTATGCAGCATTCTAAAGCGGTATATACTCATTGTGAAGATGAACTTTGTTAAGGGTAGAGTCATTTGCAGCAGGTTGAAGATTCACGTAGGTTGAATTTAGATGCAAAAAAATCACAGCATGAATATTGAGCAGTCAGACTATAAACACAGCTAACGCCATAATGAAAGACAGAGATGTGAATAAAGAGAAAATATTTGTGAATATAAAACAGAACTTCAGGTTGAAATTATTATTTTTTTTATGAAGAGTATACTGCTGGATAGGCAAGTGATTGTAATATATTGAAAGAGTGTATATATTTAAGGTATTTGGTTATCTAAAGGGGGTAGGTTTAAATAGTTAACAGGAGTAGAGGGGGTAGAGGGGAGTACAGGATTATGAAAGTGAGAAAAGATGCACATATATGCATCTGATAATAGTCGAGCACAAAACTAGTCACCATAGGCTTCTGCCATCCAAAGAAGAAAATCCTCTGACTCTTCACATGATTGTGTCAAATTTTCTGGCTTACTGCTCAGATAAGATCTATTTGGGGGCCCCCTTACTCTCATTTTATTATTAGATTTATTACTCTCTCTCTTTTTGTTTTTTTTTATTTTATTTCTGTTACTGTTTGCAGTAACTCCTGTGGAAATTTCTGCTTGTAGCAGTGTTTATTTGGTTTCTATATTTGACAGATATTTGTTTTTATTGGTTCTGGGGAAACTTTCAGTATTTCTGTCAGAATTGTAGTGTGTGCATGTGCTGTTAAGACACTAGGGACTGTTGTTGCTCTGCTTTATTTTCATCTTTTGACTGAAATATTTTAGAGAACTTGGCATTATACATTATTTACTTTATGTATGACTGTGTGTATTTAACATTGGATCTTGATTTTTTACCACAAATTAAGTTATTTGAATGTACTGTAGAGATTTTGTTCTGTCTGACAAGAAAATGTTTTTTGTCTTTTGGTAAGACTGTCATTCTGCTAAAAAGGTATTGCTTTCACATATTCTATAGGATAGTTCTTTTGAATCTATAGATTCATATAATACATAAGGCAACTGGGGCATGTGGCCATTTTCTTGTTGCTAGTATTCACCTTTAGGTCTTGCCTGTTTTTCTGTGAATACCCACCCAATTGTATAATTCCTTTTAAAGGAAGATTGTGACATTATTTGCACCAAAGAATGGGTAATTGTTGTTTAGCAAATCTTTCTCTGTACTGTGATTTATTTTCTGAAGCAGGTTCAAGTTTCTGGTCCTAATAGTTCATAGGGCTGTTTGATTTGTGGAGAAATAAGATGTCTTGGACTGATGGATCTGTAGTGGTCTGGAAGGCAAGATACAGATCACCGTCTAAAGTGTCTGTAGGACACCAAATAGTGTGACAAGGCATTTAGTCTCTCTTTTTAGCACAGGTCCCAGGATTTTTTTGTCAGGAATAATTGGAGTATTTCTAAATGCCTAATATATTTCATAAGATGCATCCCAAAGGGTACATTGTACTACTGGGTCAGTGTAGAATATAGAGGGGTCAGGTCTTCTATGGACCCAAATGAAATAGCTTTTGTGATCAGCTATGCCAGACTGAAGGATTTCCTTGACCACTATTGCAATATGATGATCAAAGGAAGGAGGAGTTATCTACCCATGTTCCAAGGTCTCTCTTAACTTCTTCATTTGGAGTGGGGTGTTTTCAGTGCTGAAGTGGGGTGGAGGGTGTATTTGTCAAATGCAATAATATTACAACTCCTAGCATTTACTGTAATTGGATTTAGTTCAAAAGATCTCCAATTTAAAACTTCAAAACCCATGTAATTGAGACCATATTGCTGACATTTTAAATCATCGAAAACCCACAAACTAGACAAAACAAAGTTTTTGTATGGGGCAACCCCCCACCCCCTGCTAATTTTATATATATATATATATATATATATATATATATATATATATATATTATATACACACACACACACACACACACACACACACACACACCAGTTCCAAGATCACACTGCAGTGTGGCAAAGGGCACATTCCCTGATCCCCACAGTACTACAATTTCGACCAAAAAAGTGGTTCAGCATTTTAAAATGTTGACTGAATGATCTTGATAATATGGGTTTCAGCATCTTTTGTTTGCTGTCTTATGAACTAGACCCATTTTATCCCATTATCAGTGCACTAGTTATTATCATGTGCAAGTTCACTTTGGTAGCTTCTGAGTATCAGAAGGGGATTCAGGTATGGTACACAGTTTTAGTCAGCAAACTTGGTTAACCAGAGTTTTTGATTTGGAGATCAGAGCTGTATGTGCAGAATAGCAAAAAGTCGTATTACAAAATCCTGTGGGATCCCACTAGATGTTCATCGTGTTTCACTGTTGCAGTCATGACTGTAGGGTTCTCCCCTGCCGGCAGGCAGTCCTCGGTCAGCCAGAATCCCAAAGTCTGGGTCCGGTGTCGACTGTTCAGCCACGCTCCCTGATGTCAGAGCGCCAGGAGTACAAAGCTGACAGCCGACGCCATGTTCTCCAGTCTTTCTTGCCGTGCGGTGATAGCAGTTCGCAAGTGCCGGTCGGCTGACTCCTGACAATTTTTTATAAACGTACTTCAGTCTGAAGACTTTCTTCTCCTACTCAAAGCTAAGTACCCGTTGGAAACTTTTTCTTGCTCCAGTCCGATGTCAGAAAAAGTTAATTGTATTTCATGTGGGAAGCAAATACCTCATAAGGATTTTCATTCTTACTGTATTCCTTGCTTAGGCCCTGACCACGACGTAGCTAGTTGTCTGTTTTGTGCTAGATTCAATCAACGTACGATTAAATGAAGGTACGATTTTGCATTTCATTACTTCGGTAGGCGTTTTAATTATAAAATGTCGTCTGATACGGTTCCGGCTACCGGAGTTCACAAACGACGCAAGGATAAAGACAGGCCTCCGTGGTCCAAATCAGACGATGTTGTACAAGCAGAGCCAGCTTCAGGTTCGGCCGTCGTCAGTGAGGCACTTTTGCAACCCCTGTCGTTGGCCATTTCGGAACCGATGGCCGAAACGTACTCCCACGAGGAGCCAACTAGGCCTTTGAATATTTCTGTTGCAGGACCTTCGGACAATGCTCCTTCAGATGGGTCCGGAGCCGCTGTGCAGGTACCGGCTTCCGAAGGGGTTTTCAGGCCTACTCAGCTTCTAATAAAGGCAAAGCCAAAGACAAAGGCAAAGACTCCTTCCAAATCAAAGACTGCAGCCCAGGCCTCTTCTGATCCGGCACCCAAGTCTCAGAAACAGTTACTTAGGATGGCGGAGGACTGACTTACTATGATTAGGGGTTCACATCCCCCTCCAGATAAAAGGCCAAGGCAGGAAGTTTATTATGACTCCTCTGATCAGGCTTCTGTTTCTTCAGTTTCTTCTTCTGACAAGGAATATTCTTTCCCTCCTTATGAGGATTCTGATGCTGAGGAATCCATTCCTTCAGCTTCTCCTCCTGAGGATTTCTCTTTTGGGGAAACTTTGCATGAAATGAGGGAACATTTTCACTGGGAAGGACAGGAGTACTCGGAATCTAAGAAAAGACTAAGGGATTTTCTTCTTCTTCCCCAACATAGACCCCTGGCTATTCCTCCTATTTTGGATATTGTGGATGATGCTTTTTTGGAGGCTAACTTGACTCCTGACTCTTTTCCTCCAGCTCCTGTTAAGCCAGACAGATTTTATAGGGTTCCTGATTCCCACCAGTTTTTTATACAAGAATCCTTCTGCTGACCCTGAAACCATTTCTCAGGGTCCTAAGGGGGTTAAGGCCACTTCTGCTAAAAACCCCATTCCCACTGAGAAGGATTCCAGATCTTTAGAAAGATGGGGCAAAAAAGTGTACACTTCTGCTACTTTATCTATTAGGGCTTTAAACTGTCAGTTTCATATGCTGAAATACCAGCAATTTCTCCTGTCTGTTTTAAAACAAAAGCTTACTTCCATTTCTGCCTGTGCATATGATAAGGAATTACATGACAATGCATGCCACTGAACAAGTTGGGAAGCATGGTTTACACTGCGGATTTGATGCCTTGGAGGCTTCTTGTAGGGCTGCTGCCTCTGGCACAGTCATTAGTAGGCATGCATGGTTAAAGGAACAAAATTTGCCAGATCAAGTAAAAGCTAAATTGTTGGATGCTCCTGTTCAGCATAATGTTTTGTTTGGATATAAAGCTGAAGAGGTGATAAAGAAGATGGAGGACAAGGCAAAATCCATGCAAACAGTTAAGGATTTCTTACAAGTACAGCCACCCAGATTTAGTAGGAATTGGCCTACAAAAAATTGGTCCTTTCCCAATTCAGACAGGCCTCAGAGGGGTAGATGCAGACGCTCCCGAGGAAGGCCTCAAACACGAGCCTCTTATAGACCAAGACAGTGGACTGCTTCCACCCCTAGGGGAGGAGAGGACAGGTCGCAAGCTCATAGAAAACAGACTCAATGACTCCCTCTGTTGGGCTGCAGGAACTTCTTGTCTGGAAGCCCCTCTCGGAGGAAAACTTTCTCTTTTTCACCTAAATTGGACTCGTATAACCCAAGACAAGTGGGTTCTGGATGTGGTTTCAAGAGGTTACAAATTCCATTTTCATACCCTACCAAGACCAAGCGGATGGCCAGATCTTCCAAAACATCAATGGTTAGAGGCCTTAAACCAGGTGGAAGCTCTCTTGGCTATGAAAGCCATAGAACTAGTTCCACTTTCAGAGATATGGGACAAGGTTTTTACTCAAGGCTCTTTCTAGTCCCCAGGAAGCAAAATTCATGGAGACCCATTCTGGATCTGTCAGTCTGGAACACTTTTCTCGAGATACCAAAATTCAAGATGCTTACTCTACAGCAGCTACTTCCAATGCTGACCACAAATGCATGGATGGTAACTTTGGATTTAAAGGAGGCATATTTACACATTCCCATCAGGCAGGAATGCAGAAAATACCTCAGGTTCAAGCCGGATCGAAGCACTATCAATTCTCTGCGCTGCCCTTTGGATTGTCTACTGCGCCCAGGGTCTTCCCCAAATGCCTGGCTCCAGTAGTAGCTTATTGCAGACTCAGGGGAATTCAAATTTACCCTTATCTGGACGACTGTCTTATTCAGGCAGGCAGCAAGGATGTCTTACTCCAGCATCTAGAGTTTGTTCAGAATCTTCTCAAGTTCCTGGGATTCACTGTAAACATAAAAAAGTCAAATTTGACACCCTCACAACAGATAATTTTTCTGGGCACTGCTCTAAACACAACAACCCAGATGGCATTTCTGACATACGAAAAACAATTACAGCTGGCTTCAACTTTCAAAACCTTGGCAACATTAACTCAGCTATCTGCAAGGAGATTCCTGCAGGCTTTGGGTTACATGGCCTCCTGCATCCTTCTCGTACCATACGCAAGACTACATATGAGGAAAATACAGTGGTACCTAAAAAGTGTATGGGTCTCAGCATTGCCACAGTTTAGACATACAGATCTTCATCCTGCCTTGTCTTCAAAAGGAATTCCTTTGGTGGTCCAAGGCATGTACTCTAAACAAAGGAAAACCCTTTTGTCTGCCTCCTGCCACTCGGATACTAACCACGGACGCCTCAGATTATGCATGGGGAGCCCATTTTCAGGGCAACTGTCTGCAGGGCCTTTGGACAAAGGATCAGAAGCACCGGCATATCAATTTAATGGAAATGTTAGCCATTCAGAAAGCTCTATTGGCCTTCAAGAATCTTCTACAACCAGGACAACTACTGATACGGACAGACAACACCACAGTTATGTGGTACATAAACAAGCAAGGGGGATCTCATTCCTATCCCCTTTACAGACTAGCCATGAATCTTTGGAACACAGCTCTAGCTTGCAATCTGGACCTTCAAGCTCAGTTTCTACCAGGGAAGCAAAACTTCCTGGCAGACAGTCTGAGCAGAAACCTGTCGGATCCACACAAATGGATGCTGGACACGGAAATATTCAAGATGATTACAGCAGTCCTGGGGATGTCCTCACATAGACCTCTTTGCATCCCACCTCAATCATCAACTACAGATTTTTTGCACCAGGACATTCCACGAACTAGCTTGGAAAGTGGATGCCCTGTCATTCAGTTGGAGAAACCTCTCGGGGTATGCCTTTCCACCTCTTCCTCTTCTTCCACGGGTATTATTAAAGATCAAACAGGACAAGCCCTAGATGATAATCTTGCTGGCCCCAAATTGGCCTCGACAGTTTTGGTACCCAACACTGAAAAACCTTTGCCTGGTGTCCCCTTGGGTTTTACCACAGATTCCGAACCTTCTGTCCCAACACCAGGGTCAGGTTCTGCACTCCCATGTCAAAACTCTCAGCCTGGCAGCCTGGTTAATCCAGGGTCTTTAATTCATTCTCTCCTATCCAAGCAGGTTATGGATGTCATTTTAGAAGCCAGACGTCTTAGCACTAAAAAATCTTATGCAGGAAAATGGAAAAGATTTTGTTCCTGGATGCAGGCTCAGGATTCTGATCCTCTTATTCCTAACATTCCTTTGATTTTACTTTACCTGACAGACCTCTTACATAAGGGTCTCTCTTTCTCTTCCATAAAGATACATGCCTCTGCTATTTCTGCTCATTATAATACAAACCCTCCAATCTTTTCCCACCAGCTCATGAGACAGTTTCTCAGAGGAGCTAAGAACTTAAGGCCCCCTAGATCTCCTCCCATTCCTGCTTGGGATCTCAACTATGTTTTGGAAAAACTCACCTTACCTCCCTTTCAGCCTGCTACCACATCTGACATCAAGTTTTTATCTTGGAAGACAGCTATCCTGTTAGCTCTGACCTCTGCCAGGAGAGTTTCGGAGTTGCAGTCTCTCATGGCTGTGGAACCTTATATTATTTTTCATCAAGACAGGGTGTCTTTAAGGACTAATCCTACTTTCATGCCTAAGGTGATTTCCAAAGTGGCTTTAAATCCAACTATTCACTTGCCAACTTTTTCCCCACTCCTCAAAATAAGGGGGAAAGGATCTTGCATTCCTTGGATGTACACAGACAACTACGTTTTTACCTGGACAGAACCAAGGACATCAGGAAATCAGAGCAATTGTTTGTTTCTTATGCTTCAAGTTCCCAAGGTAAAGCTATTTCAAAACAGACCATTTCCAAATGGATTGCTCATGGAATCAGATTTTGCTATTCACACCATGGAAAGCAAATCCCAGGGACTATAAGGACTCACTCTACCAGAGCTGCTGCCACTTCAGCTGCCTTCCTCAGAGGAGTTCCTACCAAGGACATTTTGGAAGCTGCAACTTGGAGTTCAGTGCATACTTTTTCTAAGCACTACAATCTACCTCTTTACTCTAAGTCTAGGGCAGACTTTGCTTCTGCAGTCTTGCAGGGCCTTTTAGCCGCCCCCTCTACTTTATGACCTCCTCCCTTTTATTCTGCTTTGGGATTCAACCCTACAGTCATGACTGCAACAGTGAAACACGATGAACATAGTACAGTTGTGTACACTTACCATAAATGTAGATGTTCGAGTGTCTTCATTGTTGCAGTCTGGGTTTACCTCCCTCCTGTCCCCTCTTATTTTTTTTTATGTGGTTCTTTTTTTCACCCTTCTTCTAAGGTGTATTTGCAAAGAGTATGGGATCTTACTCATTTTGGAACTCCTGACATCTGGGGCAAGAAAAACTGGAGAACATGGCGTCGGCTGTCAGCTTTGTACTCCTGGCACTCTGACATCAGGGAGCGTGGCTGAACAGCCGACGCCGGACCCTGACTTTGGGATTCTGGCCGACCGAGGACTGCATGCCGACAGGGGAGAACCCTACAGTCATGACTGCAACAGTGAAGACACTCGAACATCTACATTTATGGTAAGTGTACACAACTGTACTTTACGTTACTTCTCATTTTGTCTGAAACCGGCCATGCCAGCTTTAGAGTATAGGGTCTGTCACTCAAGCAATTAATTGTAGAACTACATATGGATTCATTTGGAGCATATTTGTTTCCAACTTGGAGCTTACATGAATACACAAATGCTTGTCATGCTGATCTTGTATGCAGTTGCATCTTTTCATTATTCTTTTAACCCATGTCATATTTTCTAAAAACTTTTTGCTTCAGTCAAATGTTAAAAAAAAAAAAAAAAAGCTATATGTATTTTTAATCCCCTAACCCCTTTTAACTGCAGCAAACACCCAAAACTATATGCACTGTCTAAAAAAGGAAGATGTTCTTCGTGTTTCACTGTTGCAGTCATTACATTTGGGTAATCCTGCTGGCAGGTTGCCCTCAGTCGGCCTGAATTCCAAAGTCCTGGGTCCTGCATCGGCTGCTGACACCCCTTCCCTGACGTTAGGCCGTCAGGGGTATAAAAGATGCGGCCAACGCCATTTTCTTTAGTCTTTCTTGCCGTGCGGTGCCCGAAACAGATGCAGTTCACAAGTGCCAGTCGGCTGACTCCTGAGATTTTCGTGTTCGAGTTTCAGATCCGAAGTCTTCAATAAAGCTAAGTACCCCATTGGGGAAACTTTTTTTTGCTCCAGACCGATGTCAGAAAAAGTTAATTGTATTTAAACTATTTTGGACGCCAGTTTAATTATCCAGGAATGTCGAATAGCCATCCGACTACCGGAGTTCACAAAAAACGCAAAGAGAAGGAGAGAGATAGACAACCGAGGCCCAAAACTGACGATGAAGCTTCTCCTAAGCCAGTCGCCGGTTCTCAGTGAGGCGCTTTCGCAGCCCCTGATGCCCACTACTTTAGAGTCGCAGGCCGCTACTGACTCCCACGTGGAGTCGGCCATGCCGCTAAAAACTTGTGTATTGGAGCCTCGGATACTATTCCTTCAGATGGGTCCGGTGCCGCTGAGCAGGCACCGGCTTCTGAGGGTGTATTCAGACCCAAACATCTTTACATTAAACCAACCTCAGCTTCAAAGGTAAAGACTAAAGCACCTTCTAAAGCAAAGAAACAAACTCAAGAGCCACGTGGACAGGCCTCTATGCCCAAAAAATAGATGCTCAAAATGTCCGAAGACTTAATTACCTTGATCAGGGGTTTCCATCCCCCTCCTGATAAGAGGCCTATGCAAGAGACTGACTATGAATCTTCAGGTAAGGTTTCTATTTCTTCTGATTCCTCTTCTGATCAGGAATATTCTCTTCCCCCCCTGAGGATTCTGATGCTGAAGAATGTATACCTTCAGCTTCTCCTCCAGAGGACTATTCATTTGGGGAAACCTTACATACCATGAGGGAGCATTTCCACTGGGAGAGCCAAGATTTTTCAGAATCTAAAAAGAAGCTCGGGGGTTTCCTTTTACTACCTCAACACAGGCCACTAGCCATTCCACCTGTTAGATATTGTAGATGTGTTTTCGGAGTCTAGTCTTACCCCTGACTCCTTATCTCCAGCTCCTGTTAAGCCTGACCGATATTACAGGGTTCCTGACTCTCATAAATTTCTTTTTAAAAACCCTGCTGCAGACCTAGAAACTATTTCACAGGGTCCCAAAGGAGTTAAGGCTTCTGCTGCAAAAAACCCTACCCCCTCTGACAGAGATTCTAGGGCACTGGATAGATGGGTAAAAAGGTTTACACATCTGCTACCTTGGCTATAAGGGCCTTAAACTGTCAGTTTCATATGCTCAAATATCAGCAACATGTCATGGCATTGCTTAAACAGAAAATGTTATTAAACTGTGAATGTGCAGAAAACAAGGAAATGCAGGATTTATTGCATGCAGCTGAACAAGTTGGAAAGCATACTTTGCAATGTGGTTTTGATTCTTTGAAGGCCTCCTGCAGGGCCGCAGTTACAGGTTCTGTAATTAGGAGGCATGCTTGGTTAAAGGAACAAAATCTGCATGATCATGTCAAAGTTAAATTATTAGATGCACCTTTACAGCATGATACTTTGTTTGGTGTTAAGGCAGAGGAGGTGTTAAAGAAAATGGAGGACAAAGCTAAATCTATGCAAACTATCAAAGATTTTTTACAAGTACAGCCACTTAGGTTTAGTAGACACTGGCCTACAAAGAATTGGTCTTTTACTGTGTCAGACAGACCTCAAAGGGGCAGATCCCAGGCGCAAGGTTCCTACAGGTCAAAGCAATGGGGTGCTTCTACCACCAAAGTTGGAGAAGACAAATCACAACCATACAGGAAACAGTCCCGATGACTTCCCCCTGCCTGCACCAAGCACTTATCTCCTGGCAGCACCCTTAGGGGGAAAATTAGCACATGTTCATCGTGTTACCCTGCTACAGTCATCACACTTGGGTTATCCTGATGTCAGGCGGTCCAGCAGTCGGCCGGAATTCCAAAGTCTTGGTCCGGCGTCGGTTGCTGTCGCTTCTTCCCTGATGTCAGTGCGCGCCAGGGGTATATGCCAGATCTTCCAAAAAAATCAATGGGCAGAGGTACAAAAACAAGTCTCATCCCTCATTCAACACGTATCAGAGCAAGAGCAGGGACAAGGATTTTACTCAAGACTGTTCTTGGTACCCAGAAAGGACAAGACCTGGAGACCAATACTGGACCTATCTATTCTGAACACATTCCTGGATATACCAAAATTCAAGATGATGACTTTGCAGCGGCTTTTGCCCATGCTGGGCTAGAACGCTTGGCTGGTGACTGTAGATGTAAAAGAGGCATACCTGCATGTCCCAGTCAGACAGTTATGCAGAAGATACCTCAGATTCAAGGCTGGCTCAATGCACTACCAATTCTCTGCACTTCCCTTTGGCTTATCTACTGCGTCCAGGGTCTTTACAAAGTGCCTGGCACCAGTAATTGCATTCTGCAGACAAAGAGGAATACAAATATATCCTTACTTGGACGACTGTCTAATTCAAGCAGAGAACAAGGACATTCTTCTACAGCATCTGGCGTTTGTGAAAAGACTTTTAACATGCCTAGGGTACACAGTCAACAAAAAGAAATAAAAATTAGTACCCTCTCAAGAGATGATATTCCTGGGTGCAAGCTTAAATACAACTGCCCAGATGGCTTATCTCACGCCAGACAAACAAAGGCAACTGACTATCTATTTCAAAATGTTGGCAACAAGGGCCCAGTTATCTGCAAGAAAAATTCTGCAGGCTTTGGGCTTCATGGCATCCTGCATCCTACTAATTCCATATGCAAGACTGCATATGAGGAAACTTCAATGGTACCTAAAAAGTGTTTGGACTCAACATTGCCACAGCCTGGAAACATTGGTTACTCTCATTCCCTGCCTACAACAGGAGTATCGATGGTGGGAAAAGGCTTGTCACCAAAACAAGGGACAGCCATTCGCATTACCCCCAGCCAGGCAGACACTAACAATGGATGCATCAGATTATGCCTGGGGGGGTCCACATGGCAGGAAGATGCATTCAGGGGACATGGTCCTCAACCCAAGTGCATCTACATATCAATCAAAAAGAGATGCTAGCTGTTCAGAATGCCCTGACAGCCTTCAAGAACCTACTTCATCCGGGACAACTACTGATAAAGACAGAGACAATACCATGGTCATGTGGTATGTAAACAAGCAGGGGGGCACACATTCTTACCCCATTTGCAGACTAGCCATGACTTTGTGGGATATATCATTAACTTACCAAGTACATCTCCAGGCACAATTCCTGCCAGGAAGGAAAAATACTCTGGCAGACGAACTAAGCAGAGACCTCATGGAGCCCCACAAGTGGCAGCAGGATCCACAAGTCTTCAGCATGATAACAAGGAAATGGAGATGCCCGGACATAGCTCTATTTGCCTCCCCTCACAACTACCAACTAAAAAGATTCTGCACAAGGACTTATCACAGACAAGCATGGAAAGTGGACGCCCTATCTTTCAGCTGGATAAACCTATCAGTATATGCCTTTCCCCCACTGCCTCTCCTCCCCAAGATACTCCTAAAGGTCAGACAGGAGAAGCCAAACATGATACTGATTGCCCCAGACTGGCCCCGCCAGTGCTGGTTTCTAATCCTAAAGAACTTGTCTCAATGCCCAGCTTGGACCTTACCTCAAATACCTCATCTACTGTCCCAGCCAAACAGTCAGATCCTGCACAGCTAACACAGGACTTTAAACCTGGCAGCATGGCGGATAATGTAGTCATACAAAACACACCTGTCAGTAAAGCTGTGATGGGTGTCATCTTGGAGGCCAGAAGGCCTAGTGCTAGAAAATCTTATGCTGCAAAATGGAAGAGATTCTGTGCTTGGAACCAGGCACAAGGAACTGATACAGCTGTGCCAAATATTCCTCAAATTTTGCAATACTTAACTGAAATGCTTGACAAAGGCCTATCTTTTTCATCTATTAAAATTCATGCCTCTGCCATTTCGGCTCATTACAATACAGAGCCACCAATCTTTTCTCATCCCTTATTAAACAGTAGCTCAGAGGAGCCAAAAATTTAAGGCCTCCAAGGAGATTACCAGTGCCTGCATGGGACCTCAACTATGTTTTGGAAAATCTCACCCTGCCTCCTTTTGAGCCAACTGCTACTGCTGATATAAAGTTTTTATCTTGGAAAACAGCTCTGCTCCTAGCAATAGTTTCTGCAAGATGTTTCAGAGCTACAGGCACTCATGGCTGTGGAACCTTTTATAATTTTTTATCTAGACAGGGTGTCTCTGAGGACAAACCCAACATTTATGCCTAAGGTGGTGTCCATTGTGGTTCTTAACCAAACTATTCATCTGCCAATTTTTTATCCAAATCCACAGAACAAGGGGGACAGAATTCTGCATTCTTTGGACATACACAGACAGCTTAGATTCTACTTGGACAAAGCCAAAGTTTTCAGAAAGACAGAGCAATTACTAGTGGCATATGCTGCAGGGTCACAAGGAAAGGCCATCTCAAAGCAGACTATTTCAAAATGGATAGGCCACTGCATTCATTTCTGCTACTTACACCATGGCAAGCCAGTGCCCAAGGGCATTAAGCCACATTCAACCAGAGCTGCAGCCACTTCAGCAGCTTTTCTCAGGGGAGTACCAACCAAGGACATTTTAGAGGCTGCTACTTGGAGTTCAGTGCACACCTTTACTAACCACTGTCATCTGCCACTCTACTCTAAATCCAGGGCCGGCTTTGCCACTGCAGTTCTGCAGGGCCTCATAGCCGCTCCTAATGCTGTTTAGCTCCAGCCTCCCATCCATACCTTTGGGACTCTACCCAAATGTAATGACTGCAACAGTGAAATGTGAAGAACATAGTACAGCTGTGTACACTTACCATAAATGTAGATGTTCGAGTCTATTCACTGTTGCAGTCCAGGTTACCCACCCACCATCCCCCTTTCTTCTGATGGAACCTATCTTTCCTTCTCTGATTTATACAACGTATGTGGTGTATTTGCTGGTAGATGAAGGTAAAGTTTATATTAGTGCATGTATTTATATATATATAAATTTTGCCTACCCTTTTAGGGGGCACCGGACATCTGGGGCAAGAAAAACTAAAGAAAATGGCGGCGGCCGCATCTTTTATACCCCTGACGTCAAGGAAGGGGTGACAGCAGCCGACGCAGGACCCAGGACTTTGGAATTCAGGCCGACTGAGGGCAACTTGCCAGCAGGATTACCCAAATGTAGTGACTGCAACAGTGAATACACTCGAACATCTACATTTATGGTAAGTGTACACAACTGTACTTTACCCTTTCATATAGGGTAATTGCTCCAGGGCAGACAGCTGCACATCACACATATACTACCTGTTCTAATATTAGATTTAATCTTGCTAGAAACCTAATATTAAGGCAAAACCTGTGTTAGCCCCTGCGTAGATACCATCTGTTCTTGGCCTTTCTCTGCTTCCCTCCCAGATGTGAAAAACAGCTTTCATGCTATCAGTAAACTAAGATTTAGCATTAAAAAGTGCAATCGCTACCTTAAAAGGAATACATTAAGTTGTGCACTGTTAATATCTAGTGCCTAGAGATGGAACTACAAACCAGAGTATTCACTTCTGACAGTTTCAGGCTTTGTTTATTTTCACTGAATTGCTTGCCATTTCCCCTTTAAATGCTAATTATAATGTTTCTTACACAGACTGACTCAGAGCATATTGGTCAGTCCTTTTCTTTAATTGCTTTTGTAGCAGTAGACTCACTGTTTCCTGGATTAGGAGCTTGAAAGCTTTTGTTGATTGGGGAAAAATAATTTACAAATGCAAGACAGGACTCTTAACTCCTTACACCTATTTTGTTCTTTACTTTAACTAAAAAAAAAAAAAACAGGTTTTAATTGAAAAATAGATCTTTTAAAATGTTAGAATACTGACTGCAATTGTTCATACTTTCCATTTTCTAGTCTGTTTGCTAAAATAAATTTTTCCTTTTCTGCAGTGTAGGCTAATGACATGAGTCTAGACTTCCCCTCGGTATGAAACAGGGGAAGTTATCAATACAATTTTACATCCCAGCTTATAAGCAGATGCTGCATTTATCCAGCCTTTGTCTTGTTACAGTGTAATGCCTGAATACCTTCCAGTAAAAAAGTGCTTTTGTTAATTTAATTTCACTACCATAAGCAGCAATCACTGATAAGACCCCTCCCCCACATTTAAAATACGTGTACATACTATACAGAACTACTTTACAATATAACATTAAATTCATTTTGAGATTTTTTTTTATATAAATATTACTAACAACATTTTTTTTACTTATTGCATCTTCAGTCTCCTCACTGTCCTTCTAAACCATAATGATAAAATGGAAATTATGCTTTGGAGTCTTCCCACCAATTTAACACAGTCAACAGACTCCCAGGCTTTTTCACTCGCTTCCTCTTCCATAAGCACATATGTCATGTTTAAACTGCATCGAATAGGAATGACACCTTTGTTTTTCACTAATTTCACGTTATTGCCAGTCTTCCTCATCATCTCACCCTTCCAAAACTGGTCAGCTTCTAATTCAAGGTACTACTTAATGTTTATCTGTTCAGCTCCTGGGCTTTTTTCTTCTGTTGCTTAGTCATTTCCTTTTGGAGTAATGTTCTCAGAAGAATGAGAAGCAGAGTCTCCCTCAGCTTGCTGACTCACTCTTTTTTTAACTAAATGTAATTTCCTCTTTAGCGTTTTCTGCTTCCAAAAATTTCTTTCTTTCTTGAGGAAAAATATTCTAAAAACAGTTGGATATAGCAACTTGAATATCACACATGCCTGTTGTCATCCCCTGCATGCAGGGAAAAACTCAATTATTTTCTGACTGATGCACAGTGAATAATTATTTTCCACAATCTGTCTAGTGTCCTTAGTTTTTAATACCGTTTCCATTTTCCACATAGCACAATTTTGTCAGGAGCAGCTTTTTCTGCTGGTATGACTCTTACTAATGTAGGCCTTGGCTGCTTTCAAATGGCCATGTGGAGTATGTACGTGATGTGCTGTTTCATTTAACAGATTTGAATACCAGTCCATTTGCTTATTGTACTTCCATAAAATTAATGCAGGCTATTCCTTCCAGCTTCTCTGGTATAGCAAAAAATATTGTTTTTCTCTCTCTGTAAGCAATCTTCTAAATCTGCTATATTTTGAAACAGTTATTCATGAGAGGCATCATATTCAGCTAGTTTTTCCTTCATTTCATCTTCTGATTTCTGAAATTTTTATCAGCTTATCTAAATAGTCAACATCATCTAAATAGCCATTTAAAGTTACTTCTCTTCTTTCCATCCTTTTATTTGACTTTGTATAGTCCCCCAGTGTCTCGCTTATTTAAAATGCTTCAGTGCATTTGATTTATTTTTTTCCTATTAATTGCTGGGAACCACCTCTTGTACCAAAGCTGAAATCTAACCTGCATTTTGCTGAAGAGCAGCAAGCGTCTTCCCAAGCATGTTTTTTTTTTCTTATTTTCTGGTTGATTTTGCTTACTTTGTTCAGACTTTTTTTTTCTGACATCCTGGCAGTGTTGTAACTAATCTGTAAATTAAGTATACTCATATTAATGTCTAATGGCGTTGTCATGCCATTTCCATTCTTCACACTGGGAGACCTCTGATCAGCTCAGTGTTCAAACATATTTGAACCTCTATATACAAGCACTGGGTATGATTTGGAGGTTTGAGGCATTAGTTATTTTGTACAAAACCCAACTGCCAGTTATTCAACTGCAACATTTCTGTTTGAATAGCTTTTTTTTGTTTTATTGATCTGTTTCACACACGTGGTACTGTAGTGGGAGCTTTTTTTGCGCATCTTAATGTCAGCCTCTGCATCTTGTGGTAAAACATTTTATATACTGGTGGGTTCGTTAAAAATAATATACTGTTATCTTAACTGACAATGTGTTTGTGGTATGC
Organism: Protopterus annectens; assembly: GCF_019279795.1. Classification (NCBI taxonomy): domain Eukaryota; kingdom Metazoa; phylum Chordata; order Ceratodontiformes; family Protopteridae; genus Protopterus; species Protopterus annectens. The sequence goes on from NC_056747.1 coordinate 956,307,559, forward strand.
AAAGAGCATCCCCTTTGGGAAAAACAAAGTGCCCACAAATTACCACATAGGTGGTAATCCATTAAGTATGGAAGAAGAAATTAGGGATTTGGGGACCCAAGTAGATAGTAACCTCTCCTTTGACAATCACGTTGCCAAAGTGGTTAGAAAGACCTTCTATATAGCCCACCTTATCACGAAAGGATTCACATCTAGATCAAGAGAGGTCATTGTGCCCCTCTACTCATCACTCATCAGGCCCATAATTGAATACAATGCCCCATTTGGGATGTACCTTACCCGACACCTGCAGCAACTGGAAAGACCCCAAAAGTACCTCACCAAGAGGATCAAGGGACTCAAACAGATGCCCTATGCAGTTCGGCTAAAGAAACTCCAGCTCTACTCAGTTGCTTACCGCCTACTCAGAGGCGATCTGTGCCTGACGTATAACACCATGTCCAACCCAGAATTAATAGACATGCTCCACTTCAGTAAATCCAAATCCCTTAGAGCTACACGCTCCAGGGACTTAAACCTCAGCACAGGAATAAATAGGACATGCTGGAGGGACAGATTCATATCCCAGAGGCTCACTCTGGAACAAAATCCCAGTCCAGGTTAGGCAGAGCCCCTCACTGACCCTCTTCAAGAGAAATCTTGACGAGTGGATGGGAGATCGTAAGTTTACCCCCGGGATCTCTTCTGGGTCCCTGCTAGACAGAGGCAAAATAAACTAACCGTTAAAGGGATATCTTATGTGACCTACCATCCAAAGGCACAGTCTAATATTCTAAAAGGGTGGCGAAAGCCAAACACACTCGGGCTAGGCTTATAAATGCCCTTGGGCAGATAGCCTAGAATCAACCTATGAACCTATAATGCCTCTACTTTTATTCCAAGATCTTAACAATAAATTTGTTTTAACATTTGTATATTATGTTCATGTGAGCCGAGTGAATATATTGTATTAAAAAGCTGTCATAACAGTAGCGTCATAGCTAAGCTTTACAGAAAACTAACCTCTATTACTATACATTAGTTACGACTACCACTTGCGGCCATTTTCTGTCTGGAGAGAGCATTAGTTCATACTCCCATCAATGTAAAAACAGGAGAAATTATATTTCAATACACCCGTAATATGATCAATAAAGATTTACATTCTCTAGCAGCCCAAGATCACAACAGATAGGCTTGATGTCAAAAGACAGATTTTCCTGAAGAAGAATGGAATATTATTGATAATTTCCTAAACAGTGACTGTAATAGTCATACAGACAAGCTTAACATGTAGTAGACTGATAGAACCATTAAATTACAAGACTGCATGGACCTATAAAATACTGACAAAGTGGATATTTCCAAACTTTTTGCTACATAGTCTTAGGAAAGCATCTGAGTTGAAATGTAAAAGACAAATTTTCCAAAGGCAACCAAAAGGTACACAGTCATTACAAAAAAAGTCTAATAGAGGTGCACTTAATTTCATGCCTTGAGATGTTCTTGCAACCTGTTTTCCTTAGAGCAGACTAGCTAGGTTGCAGAATTATGTAAAAGACCTAAATCACAGTAAAGAATATAACATTATAGCCATTCATTTTATAGAAAGGCATGACCGTAATATTACTGTGTTACACACAGTAGTGTTGAGTATGCATTTCAACCACGGAGTGAAGACTTTGATAACAGTCATTTATTGTATAATCAAACATTGTTTATTTTAAAGTTTAATGCACTAAAACCATGTAATTGAACAGTGAATGCTGCTGGAGGAATGTGTTTTTAATGAATGATGATTTCCTAGGTTTCCTGTTCAGGCTGTTTTATTTAACAGTATATTTTATTCGTTACTGATGTATTATATGATTTTATTGGCTGTTAGTTTAATTGTTTTCTTATTTAACTCATTCAAACCTAGAACACCAGTAGCACTTTCCATCTTTATGCTTGCAGCAGTAGTTGAGTGTGCTGCTTTGCCCTTTCAAGGATACCAAACTTGAAATACAAGACCGTATGCAGTGCTGTTGTTTTAACTCATTAATACCAGCAGTACAAATTACTCTGTAATGTTAATCACTCTTCTAGTGCTATTTGTGTGTAATGCCTTTTCCTATTCAAGCTGATAGCACATGAAAGACAGACCCCATACCGCACTTTTATTTTGTTGTCTGTGCCTCGATTAAGAGCATTAAGTGTGAGAAAATTACTTTAGCTGAAAAAAGAAATCCAAAATCTGCCTTTCTTATAAAGTTGAAAGATTTTGTCATATACAGTATTTCTTTTGACTTTCAGCTTCAGGTTCATATGTGAATACTAGACTAGCTGGCCTTGCAAAATTTTTTAGCCTAGCCAGTTTCCCTTTTTGTGCTTGAGACAATCTATCCCTTTAGATTATAGATTGGCCTTACCCATCCCATGGTCAGTTATGTTACCCCTAATGAGAATAACTGAGATCATACCATAGATAATTTGAGGGGACCCATGCAAGGGATAAAGTATTTAGGAGCTGCCTCTTGTCTGTTAGGAGTCCAGGTGGCAGTCCACAGGTACGTTTTCTGTTTCCCATCCATAGATTTAAGTTGCACTTGAATATAAATGGGGATGAGCTTTGTTTTATATGGGTAAGGAATCTGTCCCAGAGCAGTGGTATCCTCTGTGAGATGTACCTGTCCCTTCAAACCTTCTATTGATGTTGCAGAAGAGGTTCAGATTTCTAGACTGAGCATTTCTGTTGCCATTTGACTTTCTGATGTGCAGTAAATCCATCAGTATTGTGTAGGAGGATGCCTTGTATACCAGACACAGGTCACCTCTTAGTAGTCTGTAGGATATTGAGCATAGCAAAAGGACTTAGTTGGTCCATGTAGGACATATTGTTTAGAACTTGTATTCTTTTAGGAAGGTATCTCTGTAGGCATTCCAGTTGTTGCACATCTGTGGACAGATAAATGCAAAAGGGGGCATTATATTCAATGACTGGCCAAATGAGGGCTCAGTAAAGGGTGACAGTGACATCCCTAGATCTTAACACAATCCCTTTGTTTATAATCTGTGCATATAGAAGGACTTTCTTACAGCAATAGACACATGTTGGTCAAAAGTTAGGTCACTGTCCACATAAGTTCCCAAATCCTGAACAGTTCTTTCAACTCTTAGGGTTATATTGTCATTGTGGTGGTTCCTTGAGGTAGGTGACTTCCCAAAGGCTACAGTAATGCATTTTTTGCATTTAGTTTCAGTCCCTGATTTTGGCACCAGTTATTTATTTGAAACAAACCTTTTTCCAAGATGGCTAAGTCATTTGGGGATTCAATGACTGCTCTTAGCCTGCAGTCATCTGCAGACTTGATCAGAAATAGCCCTTTAGTATTGGGTTTTACTTTCAGAAAGTAGATGCCCAATAGGAAAGGTCCCAGCACAGAACCCTATGGGACTCCACTAGCAAATGGTCTCTTTGTGGAGGTAACTTCCTCTATTTTGATTGTGTCCTGTTTATGAGCCAGTTGGCAATCCATCAGGTGACATAGGGATTTATTCCCAGTTTATTTAGCTTTTCTGCTATGCCTGATTGGGGAATTGTGTTAGTAGTTTTGGCCAGGTTGAGGTATGCAGTATGTACCATTTTGCCTTTATCCATTGCTTTGGTGAATTTTTCAAAAACATCCACTAGGTTGAATAAGCATGGCCTATACTTGACAAATCTAAACTGAGACTGGTCCAGTGTTTGGAGGTTCTCTGTGTCCTGATTGATTAGTTCCTTGTTAAGTCTTTACATGTCTTTGCATTTGAGGCTGGTCAGACTTATGAGTCTGTAATTACCTGTGTCTGTGGAAGGTCTTCCCTTGTGCAGAGGAACGACTGTAGCGGTTTTCCATTTGTTTGGTGCAAAACCTGTATGCAGGCTGAGATTGAATGTTGTTTGGGGTGTGGCTAAATTGTGCTTCAAGTTATTTAAGATGCATGCAGTGATATTGTCAGGACTCAGTGCAGTATTTTTAGCTTTTGATATCACTTTTAGGACTTTGTTTGGTGTGCTAGTAGGAGGCAAACTAGTTACAGGTGTATCTGAAGGTACAGATGGAGGAGAGAGGAGGGGTAAAGTTAGAGACAAATTTATTTGCCAATAGGCATTCTGAGCCAGCCTGCTGGCGGTTATCAGTGTCACACTTGTTGATGCTTATCGGCAATCAGTTAATTGACTTTAGACAAAAGGCTGCTTACCTGTTCAGCTTAAAAGATTGTTGATGTATTTAAATTTCCTGTGACTCTATGCTATATGTAAAAATGTTTTATAGCTTGCAAGCAGCCATGAGTTTGACACCTCCTTAACTGACTATCAGTAAGTGTGAATGAGTTAAATTAGATTTTTTGGTTGTGTAGGCTTCATTACTCCATAGAAGACATTAGCTGAGGCACCAGCTCCTGCATAGTATTTTTATGTTTAAGCTGTGTTTAAGTACATATTGTCTTTCTGTTATAATGAACCTGTATCAATGAGACTGTGCCTATCAGCCCTTGTTACTTATGCAAGTGATTCTGCAGTTTCTCAAGTCTTCACTGTGTAATAGACCCCCCCCCCCAAAAAAAAAAAAAAAAAATGCAGCTAATGCTGCATTTCCTCTGGTCTACACTGAGGTGATCTGTCATCATTAGTGAATACCCTCCCCCCAACAAAGTCATCCAAGCATTCTCATTTGCCCCCCACCACTGTGGCCTGTCCTCCTTTTACTAGTGAGCCTGTGTGAAGATATGCCAACCTTCTGAGAGGTAGACCTCTTCCACTTGTACTAATGTTATGGTTGAAAAAAAACTTTTTTATTTTTACTGCATTCATTTTTTCCTGCATATGTCATCATTGCTAGTTAATTATTTTATGTTTTTTGTGCATTCTTTATTATATTTATTGTCTGACTTGGTATTTATATGTATATTGCATTACACTAAGTATGTTATTGCTGACTATATATTTCATGCTTTTTAAAGTTGTGGATTCTTTTGGCTAGTAACCTTAGTCTGTTCCTAATTTTTCTTTAGGAATTAGCTGAAAAACACCAAAAGACACTGCAACTTCTTCGAAAACAACAAACAATTATTTTAGATGATGAATTAATTCAGTGGAAACGTCGACAGCAACTGGCAGGAAATGGTGGCCCATCAGAAGGCAGCTTGGATGTGCTTCAGTCATGGTGCGAAGCATTTTGTGATTTTTTTTTTTCCTAACCAGTTTTTGCGATTTCTCTTATGATCATTTTTTTTTGTTTTTAATTTTTAACAAGTTAAATTATAAAACAAGGTAAACACCAGCGAATGTTGTTTACAATCTAATTTTTAGTTATGTAGGTTCACAACACTTCCTTGGGTAGCCCTTTTTTGATTCTTATATGCAATATTTTATATGCTCTACTAATTATCCCATTTTAACAGTAACATATAAATTTGACTAAAACCTCTACCAGAACGGGTCTTTCACTTAGGACTCCCCTATCTCTTTCTCTTTGCCTATATTCTTGATATCAGTTCAAGAGATGGAAGGCAGTCTCTAACCTGCAGTCCAAACTACTTCATGGCCTATTTTCACTAATTTACCTTTCCCTCTCTAGTCATTTGCTTACAGTACCTTGGTTCATTTGCCAGTTTTCTCCAATAAATTGTAGCTCCCTTTTGCCTGTTTTTTGTATCCATACTTGCAGCCATCCCTGTTGGCAAAATCTGTTTTCTCCATTCGTATGTCAGCTTGATTTTTAGAATATGTAACAAAACCAGATCTGTTGGCAGGAAAGAACCTCAGCTTTATTAGAACAACCAAACTGACTAAGCGCTTTCACCCACAGTTGGGCTTCATCAGAGTCAGTGTAAAACAACCCTAATAACATTTATATATAAATTAGTTCAAATTAAACAATTAAACTCTAAATTGTTAAATGTTTAACTCCCTAGCATCCAGTTCCCTTCAATACTGAAAGTAAACACCTAGTGTACAAAAACTTACACAAAAAATACAAAAACCCTAGGTGTTTACTTTCAGTGCTGAAGGGAACTGGATGCTAGGGGGTTAAATGTTTTTAACAATTTAGAGTTGAATTGTTTAATTTGTACTAATTGATATATAAATGCTATTAGGGTTGTTTTACACGGACTCTGATGAAGCCCAACTGTGGGTGAAAGTGCTTAGTCAGTTTGGTTGCTCTAATAAAGCTGATGTTCTTTCCTGCCAATGGATCTGGTTTTGTTACAAGGTTTGAGTTTTACTTTTTGTCAGTAGTTCTTTATGGGTTTGTTTGCTTGGTAAGCTACACCGGCTTTTATTTTGAAATGAAAAGCTGCTTGTTCTCATTGTAAATTTGTTTAAGCTGCAATAGCTTTGTTTATGATTTTTTTGCCATGCTAAAATGCACTGGCTTTTACTTTGAGCTGAAAAGCTGCTTGTTTTTATTTTTACCTTGGTTAAGTGGCAGTTGCCTTTTATATGCACTTTCCTGCTACACCATTGTTTGTTGTGGGTTTTTGGTAGTGGATAGCTATACTGGCATTTGGTTGGAGCTGAAAAGCTGATCATTTTCTTGATTTATCCTTTTGAGCTGAACAGCTCTTATTTTTTGTGCATTTTTTGCTTGTTTTTGGTGCACAGATTGTATGAACACTATGGAGTGGTTAATAGCTCAATATACAGAGCTATCCAGACAATTTTTTTCATTGCTGCAAGCCAATGACTCCAGTAACCTTTGTGACAATAGTAATGTTACTATTACCAGCTTCTAAGCCGAATTATTGACACTACATACACCACCAGGTACCAGCGGCTTTGGTGTAACAAGGGCTGATGCTAGAGGGATTAATGGAGAAGACAACAATGCCAGTTACGTCTGAAAGAGGTGTTAGGAACCTGTGTTACCCGATTGGGAAACACTTCTTGCACCCCCAGTTTTATGTAATGACCTTTCCTTGAAGCAAAACACAAACTTTGGCAAATTTAATTCACAGCTACAACTGTTCGATAAGCTTGCCAGGAAGTTTAAATCACTGCAAGTGGACAGTTCCTTCCTGGAGCATTCTATTGAATTGAATCAGGTGCCGAGGGGAATTGGAGTGTTTGTTAACCATGGGCATACAGGAGAACACAGAAGCATACCAGGACTTGTTGGTGTTATTTGATCGAACAGGTATGGATTTAATGCGGATAATTATCTGCGATAATACTGTTAAATTATCCAAGTTAAAAAATGAATTGTCGACTTTAAAGCACAGCATTTGTAATGACTTGTTTGATATTAATAAGGCACGTTTTGACAAAATTCTGGTGGATATTGATAAAATTGTCAAAACGGGGCTGGAAAGGCAACAAAAGAAAATTGTCAGAGATACTCTTGAATATTAAGAAAAAAGAGCTTACCCTTCTTCATGAAGGGATGACAGTATGAGTAGAGACACTGTGAATAATGAGGTAAATGGGGCTCTAAATGAGGAACTGCAGGTTGTACAGACAGATACTTGTGACAATACGGACAATTTTTTAGACAATCAACCACCATTAAGGAGCTCTGATCGGTTAAGGAACCGTGCGCAGTACCAGAACTTTGCAGACACGAGACCTTCAAGAGGATAACATTTTCAACAAAGGGGGAAATGGGGGCACCACGTCAACAGAGGTACAACAACTGGCAAAACCGGCAGGAGAACTACAATCATTAGATTTGGGTCCAAGATGTAGTGATGATATGCACAGTGATGAGTCTTTATTTGACATATTTTCTATTAATAATGATGCTTATGATGATATTGAATATATTGATACTGATACCATGGGTATTACTAAGAATTTTCCACAACATGGTGGCAATGATTTTAAGATTTATAATTATTGTGATTTCATGATTTCTGAACATTATGTTAGCCTTTTTAAAAGAGGGTTTTATTTATTCCTAATTTCAGATATGAGATTGGGAGATTGCTTATTAATCTGAGACTATACACCAGACTTTTGAATTTAAGGTTATTTTTTTTTGGAAACAATTCTACTTTGGATGTTGACAGAGGGCGACGGAGCCTTAAAAGAAGTAGTGTGTTTATACCACCATATAATCCTTCTTTTAGTGTTTGAGCATCTTAAAATACAGATTTGCATTTTAAACAGATGCCATCTTCTTCATCCAGACCTAAAACTCGACCCACGCCTAAAAAAACGACATCCAAACTGCATGGTCAGGCCCATATGCCTAAGAAACAAATGCTTAGAATGGCTGAAGACCTTATTACTTTAATTACGGGAAGTCAGCCTTCCCCCTCTAAGAGACCTAGAACTGATTTTCCTTCTAATCAGGATTCTGATATCTCTGTTTCTTCTGATTACCACGATTTGCCCTTATCTACCTATGAGGACTCTGATGCAGAGGATTCCATTCCCTCTGCTTCCCCTCCAGAATATTTTTCTTTTGGGGAAACCTTGCACACACTTAGGGAGCATTTCCGCTGGGAAAGCCAGGATTACTCTGACTCCAAAAAGAGGCTTAAGGAATTCTTACACTTTCCTCAACAAAGGCCTTTAGCTATCTCTCCTATTCTGGATATTGTAGATGATGCCTTCTTGGAATCTAGCCTGTCCCCAGACACTTTACCTCCAGCTCCCAGAAAACCTGACAGATATTACAGAGTACCTGACTCTCACAAGTTCCTCTTCAAAGAATCCTACTCCGGATCCAGAGACCATTTCCCAAGGACGAAAGGGCATTAAGGCTACTGCTGCCAAAAATCCTACCCCTTCTGATAGAGATTCTAGGGCCTTGGACAGATTGGGTAAGAAGGTATACACGTATGCTACTTTGGCCACTGGGGCTTTAAATTGCCAGTTTCATATGTTAAAGTACTAGCAGCATATAATGGGACTACTTAAACAGAAAATTATGTTGATTCCTGACTGTGCTGAACATAAAGAATTACAGGATTTAATGCATTCTGCTGAACAAGTTGGTAAACATACTTTGCAATGTGATTTTGACTTTTTAGAAGCATCTTGCAGGGCTGCTGTCACTGGGTCTGTACTTAGAAGGCATGCTTGGCTTAAGGAGCAAAATTTGCCAGATCATGTTAAAGCTAAACTACTGGATGCTCCCTTAAACCAAGACAGCCTGTTTGGCAACAAAGCAGAAGTCGTCCTCAAAAAGATGAAGGAAAAAGCTAAATCTATGCAAACTGTTAAAGATTTCCTGCAAGTACAGCCTCCCAGATTTAGTAGGCATTGGCCTTCAAAGAATTGGTCCTTTCCAGTCTCTTCCAGGCCTTCGGTCCAAACCCAGGAACAGCAGACCACCTAGATTACATTCTCAGGCTACACACAGGCCTAAGCAGTGGGGGGCTCCCACTTCCAAAGCAGGAAGTACCCCCCCCCTACGGAAAAATGTCACAATGACTTAACCTTAACCCTTCCAAGCCCTGCTCAACTGCCTGCTCCCTTAGGAGGAAAGCTCGCCCTGCATGCAAAAAACTGGGAACTCATTACCCAGGACAAATTGGTTTTAAATATAGTTTTCCAAGGATACAGATTCCACTTCCACACCCTACCAACCCCAAACGGTTGGCCAGACCTACCCCCAAATCAGTGGGCCAGAGGCTCAACAGCAGGTTCTCTCTCTTCTGAGTATCAGGGCTATTCAACCTGTCCCAGCAGAAGATAGGGGACAAGGTTTTTATTGAAGACTTTTCCTGGTATCCAGAAAAGACAGCTCCCGGCGACCCATCCTGGACCTCTCTGTTTTAAGCACCTTTTTGGTAATCCCAAAATTCAAAATGCTAACACTTCAAAAGCTGCTTCCTATGCTAGGCAAAGATGCCTGGTTGGCAATCTTAGACTTAAAGGAAGCTTACCTGCACATTCCAATAAGAGAATCTTGCAGGAAATACCTACACTTCAGGGCAGGCTCCATGCACTATCAGTTCTCTGCGCTTCTCCTTGGCTTATCTACTGCGCCCAGGGTATTCACAAAATGTCTAACTCCAGCCATTGCATTTTGCAGGCAGAGAAATATTCAAATATACCCATACCTGGACGATTGTCTGATTCAGGCAGAAAGCCGGGACATGCTATTAAAACATCTGGCATTCGTAAAAAAAACTACTAACCTCACTGGGGTACACCATAAACGAAAATAAATCTCATGTAATACCCTGCCAACAGATTGTATTCCTGGGAGCAAGCTTGAACACAACTTCCCATATGGCTTGCCTCACGCCAGAGAAACAAGTTTATTTGACAACCTACTTCAAACTACTGGCCACAAAGACCCAGCTATCTAAAAGGAAAATTTTGCAAGCCCCGGGGGTCATGGCCTCTTGCATTCTACTAATTCCATATGCAAGACAGCATATGAGGAAACTACATTGGTATCTAAAAAGCCTAGGATGTCAACATTCTCAGGACCTGGAATCAGTGATTCCTATCATTCCTTGTATAAAGACAGAGTTCCTTTGGTGGGCAGAGGCCTGCCACCACAACAAGGGGCTCCCTTTCAATCTACCCCCTGCCGCCCAAACCCTAACAACAGATGCATCAGACTGTGCATGGGGGGGCTTACTTGGTAGGGCAGTGCATTCAGGGCAAATGGAACGCAAGTCAGATGCACCTGCATATCAACCAAAAAGAAATTTCCTGATAGCCTTCAAAGACCACATCCTTCCAGGACAATTATTGGTAAAGACAGGGACAACACCACAGTTATTTATGTGCTACATAGGCAGGGGGGACCCACTCGTACCCTCTCTGGTGACTAGCCATGGCTCTGTGGAACACAGCCTTGAGCTACCAAGTGCACCTACAAGCTCAATTCCTGCCAGGCAAGCTGCATTCACTGGCAGGATACCTAAGCAGAAATCTCATGGACCCACACGAATGGAAACTGGAACCAAAAATATTCACCCTCTTGAGGAACAAATGGGGGAGTCCGGCGATAGACCTGTTTGCCTCTCCCAAGAACTACCAATTGGACAAATTCTGCATAAGGACTCTCCACAGTCAAGCTTGGAAAGTGGATGCCCTGTCCTGTACCTGGGAAAGACTCTCGATTTATGCCTTTTCCCCTCTGCCTTTCCTCTCGAAGGTTCTGCTAAAGATCAAACAGGACAAACCAAGGACAATACTTATTGCACCAGACTGGCCTCGCCAACACTTGTACCCCCTCTTGTGCAGTATGATACTGCTGGATTCATGGCACCTGCCTAAGACACCTTCCCTGCTGTCCCAGCAGGTGGGCCAGATTCTGCACCCTCAGCTTCAAACCCTGAACCTTGCAGCCTGGCTAATTCCTTGAGCTCTCCAATAGCATCCCTCAGTAAGCAGGTGCTAGATGTCATTCTGGAAGCAAGGAGACCTAGTACTAAAAAATCCTATGCTGAAAAGTGGAAAAGATACTGTTCCTGGAGCCAGACTCAGGGGGTGGGCACTACAGTGCCCAGCTTACTTCATATTCTTCAGTACTTAACAGAAATGCTGCACAAGGGCCTATCCTTCTCGTCAATTAAAGTTCATGCCGCTGCCTTTTCAGCACATTATAATACTGAACCACCCCTCTTCTATCACCCCCTGTTAAAGCAATTCCTCAGAGGGGCAAAAAATTTAAGACTCCCCAGGCGAGCCCCGACTCCAGCCTGGGACCTTAACTTTGTATTGGAAAGCTCACTCTACTTCCATTTGAACCAGCTGCATCTGCAGAGTTGAAACCTTTCTTGGAAAACAGCCTTCCTTCTAGCCATCACTTCAGCAAGAAGAGTGTCTGAATTACAGGCCCTCATGGCGGTGGAGCCCTTCATTATCTTCCATGCAGACAGGGTTTCCCTTTGGACCAGTCCTTCCTTTATGCCTAAGGTGGTGTCTAGTGTGGCCCTAAATCAGTCCATTCATTTGCCTACCTTTTTCCCGAATCCACAAAACAATGGAGAACGAATTCTGCACTCTTTGGACTTGCACAGACAACTTAGATTTTATTTGGACCGGACTAAGCCTCTCAGAAAATTTGAACAGCTACTAGTTGGCTTTGCTGCAGGGGCAGAGGTGAAGGCCATTTCAAATCAAACCATTTCTAAATGGATAACCCATTGCATTCATTTCTGCTATAAGCACCATGGAAAACCTACCCCACAGGGGATAAGATCACATTCCACCAGGGCTGCATCTACCCCTACAGCCTTTCTCAGAGAGGTCCCTACCAGGGACATCCCAGAAGCTGCTACCTGGAGCTCTGTACATACCTTCACCAAGCATTACCACATGCCTATTTTTTCAAAATCTAGGGCTGGTTTTGCCACTGTAGTTTTGCAGGGCTTAATAGCTGGTCCTAATGCTTTCTAACTTTTTTCTCCCTTCCTTAGGTTTGGGAATCAACCCAAATGTAATGACTGCAACAGTGAAACACAAAGAACATTGTACAGTTGTGTACACTTACCATAAATGTAGATGTTCGAGTGTATTCACTGTTGCAGTCCTGGTTACCCTCCCTCCAGCCCCCTGACTTCTCTTGACTCTACCTTTCCTTCTTGTTTTAAGCTTTCTGGTGTATTTGCTTTTTGATGGAGGTGTAACATAACATATAATTGCTTCCCTTTGTGGGGGCACCTGACATCTGGGGCAAGAAAAACTGATGTAATGGTGTCGGCTGCATGTTTTATACCCCTAACGACCTGACGTCATGGAAGAAAAGACAGCATCCGACGCAGGAATCAGACTCTGGTATTCAGGCCGGCTGAGGGCTACCTGCAGACAGATAACCCAAATGTAATGACTGCAACAGTGAATACACTCGAACATCTACATTTATGGTAAGTGTACACAACTGTACTTTCATAATTCAGAGCAGAATTCATTCTCTAAGACTGCATTTCAGACAGATTCTAGATCATCCCTACACTCCTGTGAGATTGGTCCTTCAAGGCTTAGGTTCCAAGGCTGCAGAAATCACCCTATTACCCATGTAAGATTTCACATGAGAATTTTCCATTGGACCTTGTCAGTATAATGGTAGATGATTTAGCATCCATTGAGGTATCTTATAAAAATTTCGTGAGCCTGCAAGGATTACCTGCTTTGGTGGATCCAGTGCAACAAGCTTTATTAGGGATGCCTGTTTACCTTTCCTCCTCTAAAGGCCTCACTGACCACAGATGCCTCCCAATTGGGATGGGGGGCATTTCTTGAGATGGAAAAGAGACCAATTCTACATATCAGTGTCTTGGAGGTGAGAGTGGTCCTATTAGTGTTGCAGGCCTTTCAGAACTCTCTCCCTTTAGGTACAGTTGATGTCCAGGCATATACAGTATGTCAGTGGTTTGGTACCGCAACAAATGGGAGGAACCAGATCTTATCCACTTTACCAAGACGTAATGAGAGTTTGGCAGTGGGCAGTCTCCTCCAGCCTCTGTCTTGTAGCAACTCTCATTCCTTGGAAATCCACCGTCTTAGTCGACAAGCTCAGCAGACGTATCCTGATGCCGCATGAGTGGTCTCTCAATTGTGTAGTGGTGGAAATGATTTTTCATCACTGTGGTCAACCTTGCTGCAACCTCTTTGCCTCTCCCCACAACAATAAGTGCATCAGGTTCTTTGCCCTAATTCCCCTTTAAGGGCAGTCACCGAGGGATGCTCTAGTCCATTTTTGTCCCCCCCCCCCCCCGTCTCCTTTATGCTTGTTCACCCCATCCCTTAATACCCAAATGTTTCCAAAAAGCACAACAGTTGAAGAGCAAGGTAGTCCTCATTGCTTCTTTCTGGCTTTGGCAGGTGGTGTTCCCATTCCTATGGTCTCATCTTCGATGTCTGCCTTGGGCAATGGACCCCAGCCCAGACCTATCATCGTACCTTCAGGGATGATTCATTCAGGAGATCAAGTTAACTGCATGGTTTCTCCATTTCCAATGATGGCTAGACAGCCCAGGCTTTCATCTCCAGTTCATCAGATTTTATCCTCATGTCAAAAACCCACTGCCAGGAAGATTTACAGGAGTAAATGGAAGTGATTCTCATATCGGGTGGAACAAAGAAAGCTGGATCCTTTCACAGCTCCATTTCCTGCTGTATTAGATTTTCTGGCTTCAGTTTTTCAAGACTGTGCTAGTTTTTCCACCATTAAAGTCCAGCTTGCAACAATTCCTAATTGCCATATAGGACATAATGCTTTTCCCGTAGCACCTTCAAAAATTTGGAAGGCTTTTCTTAAGGGGGCTGTTATGCCTAGACCTCCGGCAAGAGACCCTACTCCACTCCAAGCTTTAACTCAATCCCCTTTTCGAACATTTGGCCATGTCAGTCCTGAAATTTCTTTCTTGGAAAACAATATTTCTGGGTGCTATTATATCAGCAAGGCGAGTTTCTGTACTCCAAGCACTCTGTTCAGAACTGCCTTATTAGGTCTTGCACAAAGACAAATTTTGACAATAAAGGAGGATACATGTTATGTCCCTTAGATGTGCATAGACAGCTTAGTTTCTACCTACATAGAACAAAAGGATTTCAAAAAACTGATCAACTTCATGTTTCACTGTTGCAGTCATTACATTTGGGTTATCTGCTTGCAGGTTGCCCTCAGTCAGCCTGATTAACAAAGTCTTGGGTCCTGCGTTGGTTGCTGTCCCTTCTTCCATGCCGTCAGGGGTATAAAACATGCAGCCGACGCCATTGCATCAGTCTTTCTAGCCGTGTGGTGCCCAAAGCAGAAGCAGTTCGCAAGTGCTGGTCAGCCGACTCCTGAAATTTTCGTTTTCAAGTTTCAGAACCAAGTCTTCAACTAAAGCGAAGTACCCCGTTGGGGAAACTTTTTCTTACTCCTTACCGATGTCAGTAAAAGTTAATAATTGCACTTGTGGAAAGCAAATACCTCGTAAAGATTTTCATTTGTACTGTATTCCTTGCCTAGGCCCTGACCACGACGTACCTTGCTGTCGGTTTTGTGCTTTATTTAATCAGCACACTATCCGTCGTCAGTATATTTTTGCCTCTAAATATTTCAGTTCTCAGTTTAATTATCCAGAAATGCCGTCAGTTAGCCATCTGACTACTAGGATTCCAAAAAAACGCAAAGATAAAGACAGAGACAGGCCGCTGAGGTCCAAAACTGCCGATGACGCTTCTCCTAAGCCAGTTCGCCAGTACTCAGTGAGGTGCTTTTGCAGCCCCTGATACCCGCTACTTCTGATTCGCAGGCCTCTACTGAGACTCATTCGGAGTCCGGTATGCCGTGAGATGCTTCAACTATGGAACCCGCGGATGTCTCTACCTTGGATGGGACTGGAGCCGCTGTGCAGGCACTGGCTTCTGAGGGTGTATTCAGGCCTACGGACTTGCATATAAAATCAATGCCTTCTTCATTACTTAAGCCTAAATCTCGATCCTTGTCTAATAACTGACACCCAGGCCACATGCTCAGGCCTCTATGCCTAAAAACAAATGATAAGAATGGCTGAAGATCTAATAAATCTAATCAGGGGTAGCTAACCCCCTCTTCTAAGAGGCCTAGGACTGAGGTTCATTATGAATCTTCTGATCAGGATTCTGTTTTTTTCTGACACTTCTGATGATCTGGATTTGCCCTTACCTACTTATGAGGATTCTGATGCAGAGGACTCTACTCCCTCTGCTTCCCCTCCTGAGGATTTTTCTTTTGGGGAAACCTTACATACACTAAGGGAGCATTTCCACTGGGAAAGCCAGGAATTTTCTGATTCAAAAAAGAGGCTTAGGGATTTCCTTCTCCTACCTTAGCATAGGCCTTTAGCTATTCCTCTTGTACTAGCCATTGTTGATGATGCTTTCTCGGAATCTAGTTTGGCCACTGATTCCCTTCCTCCTGCTCCCAGAAAACCTGACCGATACTACAGGGTCCTTGAGTCCCACAAGTTCCTTTTCAAAAATCCTATTGCAGATCCAGAGACTATTTCACAGGGGCCCAAGGGCATTAAGGCTTCTACTGCTAAAAATCCTACCCCTTCTGATAGAGACTCCAGGGCGCTGGATAGATTGGGTAAGAAGGTTTACACTTATGCAACCTTGGCCATTAGGGCTTTAAACTGCCAGTTGCATATGTCAAAATATCCGTAACATGTTATTGGACTGCTTAAACAGAAAATGATGTTGATTCCTGACTGTGTGGAAAATAAAGAATTACAGGATTTAATGCATTCTCCCAAACAAGTTGGAAAACATACTTTGCAATGTGGTTTTGATTCATTAGAGGCCTCTTGCAGGGCTGCTGTTATTGGGTCTGTGCTCAGAAGGCATGCTTGGCTTAAGGAGCAATCTTTGCCTGATAATGTTAAGGCTAAATTGTTGGATGCTCCTTTAAATCAGGACCGCCTGTTTGGCAACAAGGCTGAGGAAGTTCTTAAAAAGATGGAAGATAAAGCTAAATCTGTGCAAACTGTTAACGATTTTTTTACAAGTTCAGCCTCCTAGATTTAGTAGGCACTGGCCCTCTAAGAATTGATCCTTTCCAGCCCCTTCCAGGTCTTCTCAAGCCAAACCCAGACACAGCAAAAACCTCAGGTTTCAGTCCCAGGGGACTCTCAGAACTAAGCAGTGGGGGGCCTCCACTTCCAAGTCTGGGAATAATAAGACCCTCCCCCATGGTAAACTGTCTCAATGACTTTCTTTTAAAATTTCCACGTACTTATCAACTGACTGCCCCTTTGGGGGGAAAGATTGCTCTTCATGCAAAAAAGTGGGAACTCATTACCCAGGACAGATGTGTTTTAAATATAGTGTCCCAGGGATACAGATTTCACTTGCACATGTTGCCAACACCAAGTGGGTGGCCAGACCTACCTAAAAATCAGTGGGCAGATGCCCAAAAACAAGTACTTTCTGTCTTAAGCATGGGGGCTATTCAACTGGTACCAGAAGAGGAAAAGGGGCAAGGTTTCTACTCAAGCCTTTTCCTGGTACCCAGAAAAGACAATTCATGGTGTTCTATCCTGGACCGTCTACTCTAAACACCTTTTTGGAGATTCCAAAAATCAAGATGCTAACTCTTCACCAATTACTTCCTATGTTAGGCAAAGATGCCTGGTTGGCAACACTAGATTTAAAAGAAGCATACCTGCACATCCCAATCAGGGAATCTTGCAGAAGATACCTACACTTCAAAGCAGGCTACACACACTATCAGTTCTCTGCACTGCCCTTTGGCTTATCTATTGCACCCAGGGTATTTACAAAGTGCCTAGCTCCAGTTATTGCATTTTGCAGGCAAATAAATATTCAAATATACCCATACCTGGACGATTGTCTAATACAGGCAGAAAGCCTGTATCATCTGGCCTTTGTAAAAAAGGGTGCTAACTTGTCTGGGGTACACCATAAACTAAAAGAAATCACACCTGGTAGCCTGTCAAATTATATTCCTGGGAGCTAGCTTGAATACAACTTCTCAGATGGCTTACCTTATGCCAGAAAAGCAAATTCATTTGACAACTTGCTTCAAACAAGTGGCCACAAAAACCCTGCTATCTGCAAGACAAATACTGCAAGCCTTGGGGTTCATGGCCTCCTGCATTCTTCTAATTCCATATGCAAGACTGCATATGAGGAAACTACAGTGGTATCTAAAAAGCCTATGGTGTCAACATTCTCAAGACCTAGAAACAATGATTCTTATCATACCTTGCCTATGCCTCGAGTTCCTTTGGTAGGCAGAGGCCTGCCACCAAAACAAGGGACAACCTTTCACACCACCCCCTGCCGCCCAAACCCTAACAACAGATGCATCAGACTATGCATGGGGGGGCTCACCTAGCAGGGAAGTGCATTCAGGGCAAATGGAACTCAAGTCAAATGCACCTGCATATCAATCAAAAAGAAATGTTAGCTGTACAGAATGCTCTGACAGCCTTCAAGGACCACATTCTTCCGGGACAACTAATGGTAAAGACGGACAACACCACTGTTATGTGGTACATAAATAAGCAGGGGGGTACACATTCTTACCCTCTCTGCAGACTAGCCATTGCATTGTGGAACACAGCCTTGAGCTACCAAGTGCACCTACAAGCTCAGTTCCTGCCAAGAAAATTAAATACACTGGCAGACGAACTAAGCAGAAACCTCATGGACCCACACGAGTGGAAACTGGAACCAAGGATTTTCAACATGTTGACAAGAAAATGGGGGAGCCCAGATATAGACCTGTTTGCCTCTCCCCAGAACTACCAATTGGACAAATTTTGCACAAGGACTCCCCACAAACAAGCCTGGAAAGTGGATGCTCTGTCCTTCAGGTGGAAAAACCTATCAATCTATGCCATCCCCCCTCTGCTCTCCAAAGTACTACTAAAAATCAAACAGGACAAACCAAGGATGATTTTGATTGCTCCGGACTGGCCACGCCAGTACTAGTAGCCCCTCCTGCACAGGGTGTCACGGTTATCTCCATGGCACCTGCCTCAGACTCCTTCCCTGCTGTCTCAGCAGGAGAACCAGATTCTGCAACCTCAGCATCCAACACTGAACCTTGCAGCCTGGCTAATTACTTAATCTCTCCTTTACCATCCGTCAGCAAACCTGTGAATGAATATCTTTTTAGAGGCAAGGAGGCCTAGTACTAGAAAATCTTGTGCTGAAAAATGGAAAAGATTCTGTGCCTGGAACCAGTCTCAAGGAATGAGCACAGCAGCACCCAATTTACCTCAGATTTTACAATACTTAACTGAGATGCTTCACAAGGGCCTGCCTTTTTTCTCCATTAAAATCCATGCTTCAGCCATTTCAGCTCATTATAACAAAGAACCTCCCCTCTTCCCTCATCCACTGCTCAAGCAGTTCCTCAGAGGGGCCAAAAATTTTAGACCACCCATGAGAGCTCCAACCCCAGCCTGGGACCTTAACTTTGTCTTGGAGTAACTCACTCTACTTCCTTTCGAGCCAGCTGCTACTGTAGACTTTCTTTCTTGGAAAACAGCTTTCCTTTTAGCAATCACTTCAACTAGAAGGGTATCTGAATTACAGGCCCTTATGGCAGTGGAGCCTTTCATCATCTTTCATGCGGATAGGGTGTCCCTCAGAACCAATCCATCCTTCATGCCCAAGGTGTGGTATCCAGTGTGACTTTTAATTAGTCCATTCATTTGCCAACCTTCTTTCCCAATCCACAGAATAAGGGGAATGGATACTGCATTCCTTAGATGTGCACAGACAACTCAGATTCTACTTGGACAGGACTAAACATCAAAGGAAATCTGAAAAACTGCTGGTGGCATTTGATGCAGGGGCAGAGGGGAAGGCTATTTCAATGCAAACCATTTTTAAATGATAAGCTATTGCATTAATTTTTGCTATAAGCACCATGGAAAACCTATCCCCCAGGGGATCAGACCTCACTCCACCAGGGCTGCATCTACCTCTACAGCTTTTCTCAGAGGTGTCCCTACCAGGGACTTCCTAGAAGCTGCTACCTGGAGTTGTCTATATACTTTCACCAAGCATTATCATTTGCCAATTTTCTCTTAATCCAGAGCTGGCTTTGCCACTGCAGTCTTGCAGGGCCTTATAACTGGCCCTAATGCTATCTAAATTCCTCCTCCCAACCATAGCTTTGGGAATCTACCCAAATGTAATGACTGCAGCAGTGAAACACGAAGAACATAGTACAGTTGTGTACACTTACCATAAATGTAGATGTTCGAGTGTATTCACTGTTGCAGTCCTAGTTACCCTCCCTCCAGCCCCCTAACTTCTTTTGGCTATACCTCTACTTTCCTTTACTATGCTTAAAAGCCTTTTTGGTGTATTTGCTTTTTTGTTGGAGGTATGTCTTTGTGCTTTTATGTTTAATTGCTTCCCATTATGGGGGCACCTGACATCTGGGGCAAGATAAACTGATGTAATGGCATCAGCTGCATGTTTTATACCCCTGACGACCTGACGTCATGGAAGAATGGACAGCAACCTGTGCAGGATCCAAGACTTTGTTAATCAGGCCGACTGAGGGCAACTTGCAAGCAGATAACCCAAATGTAATGACTGCAGCAGTGAATACACTCGGAACGTCTACATTTATGGTAAGTGTGCACAACTGTACTTTTGTCTCCTTTGCTAAAAACAAATTGGGAAAACAAGTTTCTTTAGTCACTTTAGCTAAATGGATAATGGATTGCATTTCCTTTTAGTCTCTAAGAGATTTGTCCTTACCTAGAGCCCCAAAGGCTCATTCCACTAGATCCATGGCGACATAGGAACATAGGAAGTTACTAGGCTAATGGGACAAGCCTACCCAAGTTCTGCACTTATTTCCATGATCAGCACCTATTGCACCCGTCCAAGAGAGAGACAGCTGGAACCCCCCAGGGTGAATTTAGTTACCCATCCATTTGTCCAGATTGCGCATGTAGAGGGCCAAAGAGGTGCTCTGCTTGACATGTATTGGGAGTCTGTTTTATGGGTGCGGTAACCTCTAGGAGACAAATTTGTCCATCTAGCAGGTTCTGTTAATATCACATACCAGGTTAAGGTCTTTAGACCGTGTATCCCGTGAGCCATTGGAGTTATGGATATGCAGCATTTCCAGTAAAACAGTCAGAGATAGCCTTATACGTAAGGCAGAGATCACCTCTGAGTAGTCTGTGTGAAATGGAGTAAAGTGACAGTGATTTCAGCAAATCCACATAGGACAGATGCTGAATACCTTGAATTTTCCGTATGAGGAAATTTTATGGTCTCTCCAATTGCTGCAGGTGCCAGAAAAGGTACATACCAAAAGGGGCCTGAGGAGGGAAGAGGACAGAGGTTATAACTTCTTTTTTTGTGGAGGTCTTGCCCTTACTTATGAGCATTATAGAAGATTACTGTCAACCTGTGTGCCCAGGTCTCTCACCAGTGAGTGCATGCTTAAGTGCGTTTCTGTTGATGTGGTGGTTAACAGAAACATTACTGTTCCCAAAAGGGATGATGGTACATTTTTTGCACCAAGTTTAAGGCCGTGAATTTGACACCAGTCATTTGTTTGCGTAAGACCATGTTGTAAGATGTTTACATTCTTTGGGGATTCTATGACCACTCCCAGTTTGCAGTCATTAGCAAACCTTGTCAGTCACAGACTCTTTAGTTTTTGCTTGTACCTCAGAGAAATAGATTCCGAACAGTAGAGGTTTCGGGGCTGATCCCTGTGGAACACCACTGGTTATGGGTCTGCTGTTGGGAGGTGGATTCCCCTATTTTGACTGTAAGGGTTCTGTCGGTGACCCAGTTAACGACCCACCTAATCATATAATGGTTGATAATTAGCTGGGTGAGTTTGTCAATAATGTCTGAGTGGGGGATAGTGTCATAACCTTGGCCAAATTTAGGTAGGCTGTATGCACAGTTTTCTCCTCATCCAGGGCTCTGGTTACTGTCTCGAAAAAGTCCACCAGGTTTAACAGGCATGATCTCCTTTTAACAAATCCAAACTGACTTGGGTGAAGTGTTTGGAGATTACCTATATCTTTGTTGATAAGGTCTGTGATGATTCGCTCTATGTCCTTGCAGATAGGCTAGTCAGGCTAATAGAGCTATAGTTCCCAGGGTCAGTGGAAGCACCACCCTTGTGCCAGGAGATAACAATGGCCATTTTCCATTCACCCGGGATGAAACTGGTGCTTAGACTATGGTGTTGCTAATTCTTGTTGGAGCCCATGTAGAATGCAGCCTAGGATGTTAGCAGGTCCCATAGATGCTGTGTTTTTGGCCTTGGAGAGGGCATTTACAACCTGCTGTCTAGAGGTACGAGGTGGGGGACAGGTGGAAGGAATGTCATGGGGTATGTGTGGTGGGGCAGGGGAGTGAAGTTTTCAAAGAACCTGTTGGCTAATAGATTTGCTATGTCCACAGGCTCCAGCGTATGTGGTATCATTAACTACCAGTTCAGCGCAAATCAGAGTTTTGCCTTTTAGTCTATGGATGTAACTAAAGAATGCTTTATGGTTGTTCTTAGTTGAGGACGCTAATTTGAATTCGGACTTTGCTTTGAAGGACTTCACAGGAAGTCATATTTGCTTGTTTAAGCTGAGGAGAGAGTGTTTCCAGTTTAGGGCACACTCCCTGTTTCTTTTGGACAGCAGTTTCTTCCGTTTATTGTAAAGCCTGTTAATGGCAGTTGTCTACCAGGCACGTTTACTCTTCCTGGAAGAGCTTGTTTTGGTCCTGTCAGGTATGGCGTTGTCAGTGCTATTGTACAGGTGTTTGTAAAAAGCACTGGTGTAGGACTCTGCATAGTTGCCGGTTCCATCTGAGTGGGGGAGGTGCATTGAAGCTATTTAAACCATCGCTTAGAAGGATCATCTACTTTTTGGGCTAGCGCTTCAGTTGATGACATTGTGCTGCAGCCACTTGGTCCAGTTCCCATACCTTTTATTGCCCTTTACGAGTTGGACATCACATCCAGGAACAGGGCTGCCTTTGGCTCTGCAGTGTTCCAGAATATCATTCCATGAGGGCTACGGATTATCGTAGCTAGGGACTCTGTCCCATATGTTGTGAAATGAATGAAAATTACATCTTATGTTTATGTTCTCACCATAACTGTGCATCTGTGCTGTCTATTTTCATTTTTCTGCAACTCCCTACCCTCCTTCCCTCTGTCCTTATCCCTTGGGAGTGACCTGGTGAGGTTTATGAGAACAATCATTCCCAGTGTGAGCCCCCTACTGTGTTTCTATCCTGATTTTCTAGTTATGATTATAAGTACTTGCGCCTGTGGGCATATTTAGTAGCAACAAACTCGATTGAGGTTATTTGGCAGGTTCGGGCATTATTAGTACAGGGAGGAATTTGAGAGTCGGATCCAAGACTCTATAGAGATTGTCCGAGACTGATCCAAGACCCATACATTGAGGAATTATGAAAATGAACACCACAAATGCATAGTAATAGTGACTACATGACTTTTAGCTTAATTAATGTTATATTCTACAAAGACTTGAAACTATCTCAAAATGTTCCACAACAAAAAGATGTCCATTTTTGGATTTATCAAGTTCAAAATACCAACTGAAAGTAGTCTTCTTTTCTTGATTACCATACCAGTTATATCCTTGAATTTCTGAGTACCTTATTTTCTTTGTCAGTGGCTCTAAATATTAAAGCAAATAAAAGATGACATCCCTACCTGGTTCCTCTGTTCAAACCCAGCTTATCAGAGAGGACCCCCATACACTCATACACACTTTTAAGTCTTGAATCTAATCTTTTATATATCTTCCTGATTAACTTTATTGTACCAGGGAATGCAAATGCTTCCATTGTCCTGCTCATAAAATCCCAGCTTATTCTGTTGAATGCTATTTCTGGATCAAGACCCACTAACAATATTGACATTTTCTTACATTCTGATTCGCTGGAACATCATTGTCCTCTTAACTCACTCAAGCCTATAATGTCTTTTTTTATGCTTCCACTTCACACCACACACATCCTTATGGTATGCAGAACTTTTTTGGGTGTCTGTCCTTTAAGTGACTTAACAGCTAATAATTGACAGTATTAGGCAAGGAGTTATTAATAAAATGGCACTAATTGTGTTAGTATAAGATGCCCTACAGTAGAGAAAATAATTTTGTCCTTTATTATTCATATTTATGTTCATGTTTTCGTAACTGAGGTACTTGCATTTTATTGAGCTGTATGGTTTAAAATACTAGTGTGGTAGAAAGAACAATTCACTGTCAGTGCTAGTCTATATCACAATATATTCATAATATTGCTTGTTGTTGTTTGTAATTGTGAACATAAGCAATATTTCCGTATGTACTTAATAGAGGGCGGCCATGGTGGTGCAGCGGTTAGCATTTCCGCCTCACAGCAAGAGGTTCTCCGGTTCAGTTCTCGGCTGGGGTGCCTTCTGTGTGGAGTCTGCATGTCCTCCCCTATGGTTGCGTGGGTTTCCTCCGGGTGCTCCGGTTTCATCCCAAAGACATGTGTGTGTGCCTTCTGTGGAAGGTTGGGCGCTGGGCTGGCAACTCAACACTGTAAAATTCCACTGCCAATCATGAGCAGACAGATGATCCGCTGTGGCGACCCCTAACCAGGACAAAGCTGGAAGAAGAAGTTGTTCAAAAACCAAGTGATTTACAAATTGCTGCATTTGCATGACATCAGATGAAACCTTAGATGTTGAGGAAAACTGTTTGATATTTGCACTGTAAGTTGTACAACTTGTGAGATAGCCAGTATTATTTGTATTGATAATTAAACAGATATACATATGTTTTCATATTTCTGTAAATATCTCAAACATGCACTTACAGAGGAATTTCTTGTTGTCACATGAAAACCTTTGTATGGTTAACAAAAATTTTCCTAACAATATATGTCTAGATTGTATAGTTCTCATAACAAAAAAATTGTGAGACTTTAAAAAATGTAATTTGGGGTTTGTGCGCATTGTAATTCATTATGGAAAATTTTATGGATGCACTGGTTTATCACTGCAAAGAATACTTATTACTTATAACATTGCTGTTTGTACAGTTTAAATAGCTTTTATTTTTCACTAAATATTTAGATTTATTTATCTTATACTTTTTATGTTTATTTTTAGAAAGTGTTCTAGAATGCAAGGTGTGTAGACTGCTGGAGGTGTGACATTTCCCACCTCATAGGTGTTAATGAGTTAATGTTGTCAAATGTTTGCCTCCCCTCCACAAATCTGTATTGATCCATTTCAGTCAATTCTGGCAACACCTTTGCCATTGTTTTAACTTGTACAGACATAAAAACTTTATAATCATGATTTTAAATTGAAATGGGTTTATGAGTTTCGGTCTGACAGGTCTTTACCCTGTAAGTAATACAGCCAACACAGCTTTCTTCCAAGACATTTGTGCTTCCCCTTCTTTTAAAATGTTATTAAACAAAATCTTTCAGATCCCAATTTCTTCCATCCTATCTTCCAGACATCTACAGAAATACCATCTGTTCTTGGAGACTTCCCTGCAGATTGATTTTACATCAACATTTTTATCTTGTCTCCTCCTATCTTAGCAGCTAGTTGTTGACCCTCATCTTTACCTAACTTTGGCATAATTCTATGTCTTCAATAAGTATTTCCATTGTGCTCTTTTTTGTTTCCACACTCCTATGCTTTATACAAATTTTCATAAAATTTCCAAAATATCTCTAATTACCTCTCTAGGATCTCTGATCATTTTTTCATGTCATAGGCTCCCTAAGTTTGGCAACAGCCTTTCTACTTTGTTGCCTAAGTCTTTGTGCTAAAAGTTTTTATGCTGTGGAGTTGCTGTCAAAAAATAGCTGCTTAACAACAATCTTTCTAAACTTATGAATGCTATCCATTTGCTCTCTTATTTTCTTTTAAGCGCACTGTGGTTTCTCGCCATCTTGTTATGTGAGATTCCCCTTATTCTGCAATGTTTTAATCTTTGTCAATCTTGTCTCATTTTTACTTCATTATCCTGCATTTTTGTCTTACTTTTGGATGTGTGTCTAAATGCACATGTTCCTGTGAAATATAATTTCTGTCTAGTCTAGACCAGTTATTTCACTTTGGGGAATAATATGTAAAATATGTCTGAATTCCTACTTCTGATTTTCTGTCTATAATAAATGTTTTATAAATATCTTCAGAAGTCTATCCTGTTTTTCACATGCTCCCTTTTTGGCCCTCTTGATAAAGCCCTGACTATTGCAAATCAAGTTCCAGTCCCTACCTGTAAGTGCTATTCCCTGTTTGAAAGCTGGTTATTTCTTCAGCAGTTTTTGGTAGAATGTAGATATATGCCTGTATAATCCTCCTCCCGTGGCAATAACCCCTTACTACCACAAATCTACCATTTTTCTTTTCTTATCACTGTTGGAGCCCCTTTGGAAATCAGTATTTTTGCTTCCCTTTTCCTTTGTCCCTGATATGTGAATATCCATCACATGCTCATTTCTTTCCAAATATGTCTCCTGCAGCATTGCCATTTGCACTCGGCATTTATCAGTACAACTCAATACTCTGTCCTTTTTATCCTTGAAAGGCCATTTATATTCCAAGATGTGATGGATAGAGCAGCCATTATTGATGATAAGCTGTTGTTCTCATGTTATACAGGATAGTTTTTGAATGTGTATTTCCAACTTTTGTCTTACATGAGCGCATTGTCTGGCAGTGTGATTTATTAAGTTCCATTCCAGACCACATTATGGTTGCTTTGCTGAGGGTCAGAAGTCTTAACTGTAGGTTGCAGGACATCGGAGGCTCTCCTGCATCTTGAACACATCCATGTCTGTGTTGTAACAGAAACTTGATGTCATTGTAAGGACAACAGTCTTTACAGAGTTTCAGCAGTGGTAACATATCTTGGTCATTTGTAAATTGCTCTCCTCGACCCACAGACAAAGCTTATTGAACTTGAAACACCTAAACAAGACAAATTAGCAATTCATAGCCTGCTGCACCTTATATGCCCCTGGAAGACCATGAAACATTTCTTTGTATACTTACTGAGCTAACCATAAATAAAAATACCATTTTGATGGGCAGGTTCAACTGTCTGTTTAATTTGAGCACATATACCACAAAGTTTGGATACACTCACTCCTTGACCCAGTAAATGTTATCTCCCTTGTTCAAATAGTTAACCAGTGCACTGGTGTCAAAATCATCTTGTTGTCAACCTCCCTAACATTGCAACTAATTGCACTACTCCTGTATTGTCCTTTTTCTCTGGTAGAATTCAAATATAAATCAGTAATCTTCGGTTTTAGAGTATATAAATGTACCACAACAATCATCTCTGAATTTGAGGACTTTAAAACTATAAAACATAGTCTCAAAATTTAACTACATATCCAACTTTCTTACAGCCTCGGATGTTGCTTATGCAAATATATTTTACTTTCAGCTAACAAATAGCCTAACCAAGTGGTCCCAGTAAAAAAAAAAAAAAAACAGTTAGACTGGGGGTTAAAAAAGCCACTTTGGTGTAATGGTCTGCTTCAATAAATTCTGTAGTAAAAGAAAATATCTAATTAAGGCTTTGAAGCTTTCGCGGCAAATGAGATCTAGGGAATTGCCGTGAGGTACCATGGGATTAGGGGTTAGCCTTGAGCCAGTAAAAGCTCTCAAGCTTTAGTATCAGCCGAGTCAGAGCCGAATATTGGCTCCGGACCCATCCAGCAAGAATGTAGGCAAGATGGACTACAAACATGGAGCGTTATGGTAAGTACATAACTTCTTTTTCTGGTTCTGTGTATTGTGTGCATGTGCGACTGATCCATCATGTCTGGGTCTGAAGAAGCCCTGTAAGCCTGGCAAAGATGCCCTCTCAGCAACCTGTATGAGACTGAATACAATAGGCAGTCAGTGTAGGACAAGATATTCACTCCCTGAATCCTCCTGGTAAGGAACCTTTGTGGGCATTCTAACTGTTGTAAATTTCTGATTTGATAACATGCCAAAGGGGGCATTGTACTCAGTGATATATCTAGATGCCATATCCTTACCTATGAATGATTTTCTTACTATCTTAGCTACATGGTGGTCAAAGAACAGATTGTTTTGCACATATGTTACTACATCCCTTACTACTAGGTGGCCTTGAATGTTAGCGGTAACTTCCAAGAAGTAGATGCCAAACAGGAATGGCCCCAGCATAGAGTTCTGGGATACTCCACTGATGACTGGTCTTTTGGTAGAGGTGGTCTCTCCCATCCTGAATTCTTGGATCCTGTTTGTGAGCAATCCAGCAAACCATTGAGTTATGTAGGGATTTAGCGTAGCTCAGTGAGCTTGTCAACAATGCTTAAGTGGGGAGCTGTAGGTAATGCTTGTCCAGGTCAAGCTGTACAGTATGCACTGTTTTACTCTCATTCATTGCCTTAATGAACCTGACCATTTAGGTGGCCTTCTTGGACTTTATAAGACCTCTTAGTTTCTTATTTAGTTGTATAAGAGAGCACTTGCCTTTAAGGGAGTTGCTCTTCCTGATTTTGGCCATGAGTTTTTTTTTATGTATATATACCCTGATGTTCTTCATCTCACATTGCTGCAGTCCTTACACTTGGGTAGTCCGCTGTCCTCGGTCGGCCCGAATATCAAAGTATAAGGCTGACGTCGGTCAAGGCGCATTTGACTGACATCAGGACGTCAGGGTACAAATGCGCATGACCGACGTCATATCCTCAGTCTTTTTTGCCGCATGGTCCGATGCAGAAGCAGCTTTGCAAGTGCCGGTTGGCGTTCTGAAATTTTTCGATTCCGGAGTTTCAGACCGAGTCAAAGTTGGCTAAGTACCCCGTTGGGGAATATTTTAGTTTTTTCTTGCCTCAGTGGTTTACCGGATGTCAGAAAAAGTGAATAATTGCATTTCTTGTGGGAAACAGATACCGCAGAGACTATCATACTTTGTGTATTCCTTGTTTAGGGCCTGAGCACGACGTTGTTGGGTGTCGCTCTTGTGCTAGATTCAATAAACGCACTATAAAGAGAAGGTTGGATTGTGCCAGGTTAGTCTTTGGGAAGTGGTGCAATTATAAAATGCCGTCGGATGCTCCGACGCCCGCTTCTTCGAAGAAGTGCAAGGACAAAGCAATTAAGCCTAGGCTAGAAGAACCGTCTGTACCGGACGCCGGTTCTTTAGAGGTGTCGGTGGAGCCGGTGGTTCCACCGGAGGTTTCTTTGGGTTCCCAGGGAGAGACTTTGTTATTGCAGGATGTGGCCTCTCAGGAGGCAGGTCAGGCTGAAGGGGCTTCTCAGGTTACTATACTCCCCTCCCTTCCTAGGGTGGTTAGGCCCTCTCCTTCTGTTTCCAAGGCTTCTCCCAGAGGCAGGCCAGGTTTAGCTTCAGTTGGTGTTACCCCTAGTTCTTCAGGAACTGTGCCCAAGAAGCATATGCTTAAAATGGCAGAAGATTTGATTACTTTGATTAGGGGTTCTTTGCCCCCTCCTGATAAGAGGCCTAGGGTGGAGCCTGAGCTAGGGAGTTTTGAGCAGGCTTCGGATGTTTCAGAGTCTTCGGCTGAAGACTTGCAGGAGTATTCTCCTTATTCTGATTCTGATGTGGATGATTCTACTCCTTCTGCTTCTCCTCCTGAGGATTTTTCTTTTTCAGAAACTCTTCATTCCATGAGGGAGCATTTTAAGTGGGAAGGTCAGGACTTCTCTGATTCCAGGAAAAGGCTTAGGGAATTTTTGTTTTTACCCCAGCATAGGCCTTTGGCTATACCTCCTGTTTTGGATGTGGTGGAAGATGTTTTTACAGAGGCTTCTCTTAATCCTGATTCTTTGCCTCCTGCTCCTGTTAAACCGGATAGGTATTACAGGGTGCCTGAAGCTCATAAGTATCTTTTTAAGAGTCCTAGGGCAGACCCAGAAACTGTTAGTCAGGGGCCTAAAGGTGTTAAGGCTTCTGTTGTCAAGAATCCGGTTCCTTCAGACAAAGAGGCCAGGGCTTTGGATAGATGGGGAAAGAAAGTTTATACTTCTTCCACTCTAGCTATGAGGGCTTTGAATTGCCAGTTTCACATGTTGAAATACCAAAACTATCTCCTTTCACAATTGAAGTCTAAGGTTGATGCTCTGGCGGAAGGTATTGATTGTAAAGAGTTGCAAGATTTAGTACATGTTTCTGAACAGGTGGGTAAGCATTCTTTGCAATGTGGTTTTGATGCTGTACAGGCCTCATCTAGGGTGGCTGCCACTGGGTCAGTTCTTCGTAGGCACGCCTGGCTGAGAGATCAGAATTTGTCTGACCATGTTAAAACAAGGATTTTAGATGCTCCTTTACAATCTGATGTGTTGTTTGGTTCTCCTGTTGAGACAGTTTTAAAGAAAATGGAAGACAAGGCTAAGTCTATGCAGACTGTTAAAGATTTTTTGCAGGTTCAGCCTCCAAAGTTTAGTAGAAATTGGCCTACTAAGGGGTGGACGTATCCTTCTTATGATTCCCAGTCTAGGGGTAGATCTAGACGTGGTAGGGGCAGAGCTCAGGGCTCTTTCAGGCCTAGAACAGGGAGTTCTCCTGCACAGTCTTCAGGTGAGGGCAGGGGTCAGTCCTTTCGTAAACAGACCCAATGACCTACCTTTTCAGCTGCCAGAGCCTTTTCGTCTGGCAGCACCTTTGGGAGGAAGGTTGGCACTTTTCAAAGAAAATTGGAGTTTAATTACCCAAGACAGATGGGTATTGGATATCATACACCACGGTTACAGGTTTTATTTCCATACCTTGCCTCCTTTCAAAGGCATGCCAGACATTCCTCCTCCACAAAGAATAGAGGCTCACAAGCAAATTTCTCTGTTACTCCAAATAGGGGCCATTCAACCGGTCCCTATGCCAGAAGTGGGCCTAGGATTTTATTCTCGCCTGTTCCTAGTACCAAAGAAAGGGAACACGTGGAGACCAATTTTGGACTTATCTATCCTCAACACTTATCTGGACATTCCCAAATTCAAAATGTTGACGTTGCAGCAGCTTTTACCTCTGCTGGGCAAAGATCATTGGATGGTAACTTTGGATCTCAAGGAGGCTTATCTTCATGTTCCTATCAGACTGAGTTGCAGGAAGTATCTGCGTTTTCGAGCTGGGACTTCTCATTATCAGTTCTCTGCATTGCCCTTTGGCTTATCTACTGCCCAGGGTGTTCACGAAAGTTCTGGCTCCAGTGATAGCTTTCCTCAGGTTAAAAGGAATACAGATCTATCCTTATTTGGACGATTGCCTGATTCTGGCTCAAGGAAGGACGAGCTTCTTCATCATTTGGATTATGTGATAGCAGTGCTAAGATGCCTGGGGTATTCTGTGAACGAAATAAAGTCCAGTCTAGTACCCTCTCAGGACATGTGCTTTCTGGGTGTGAGACTGAATACAGCATCCCAGATGGCCTTTTTGACCCCGGACAAACAAAATAATCTTTCCTTTACTTTCATCAGTTGTCTCATCAGTCCAGGCTGACTGCAAGGACAGTCCTTCAAGCCTTGGGGTTCATGGCATCTTGTATTCTGGTGCTTCCCAATGCCAAACTGCATATGAGGAAGCTACAATGGTATCTCAAAAATGTATGGACACAGCACTGCCAGGATTTGGACACTGTCATTCAAATAATACCTTGCATTCAAAAGGAATTTTTGTGGTGGGCTCAGGAATGTCACCTAAACAAGGGACTCTCTGTGACCCGGCCAGAGGCGAGTCAGATTCTAACGACAGATGCCTCAGACAAAGCTTGGGGAGCTCATCTGAATGGAAAGTGGATACAAGACAAGTGGCCTGCCAGACTACAACATCTACATATCAACTTGAAAGAGATGTTAGCAGTCCAGTTTGCATTAATAGCTTTCAAGAATTTTCTTCTTCCAGGGCAGGTGTTGATTCTAACAGACAACACAACTGTCATGTGGTACATCAACAAGCAGGGCGGAACACATTCTTATCCTCTATGCAGGCAAGCAATGATTTTGTGGGAGACTGCTCTCAGTTTACAGCTAAATCTTCAGGCAAGGTTTCTGCCGGGAGCACAGAACTCCTTAGCAGATGTGTTGAGCAGACAAATTATGGATCCCCACGAGTGGAAATTGGATCCTCATGTATTTCAGAAATTGACAGTGTCATGGGGAACTCCAGACATAGATCTGTTCGCTTCTCCACTAAACCACCAGCTGCCAAAGTTTTGCACAAAAGGTTTCATCCCACAGCTTGGAAAGTGGATGCTCTTTCTTTCAATTGGAGCAATCTTCATGTGTATGCCTTTCCGCCTCTGCCTCTCCTCCCAAAGGTACTACTGAAGGCCAGACAAGACAAGCCAAGGATGATTTTGATAGCTCCAGATTGGCCTCGACAGCATTGGTACCCATTACTGAGAAGCCTGGTACGGACGCCTCCATGGCCTTTGCCTTCGATTCCACACCTGTTGTCTCAGGAGGACAGTCATTTGCTCAATGTCAAGCTTCACTCTCTGCACCTAACAGCCTGGCATATTCTATTTTGAACCATAGTGGGCCTCCACTTCCACAGCAAGTTTTGAATGTTATTTTGGAAGCTAGAAGGCCTAGTACAAGGAAAGTGTACGCAGATAAATGGAAGAGATTTTTATTTTGGAGTGCAGCAAAGGATTTTGATGTTTCTGAGCCTAATTTAAGTGTGGCTCTTCAATATCTTACTGAGTTGCTGGACAAAGGTTTGTCCTTCTCTTCTATTAAGGTTCATGCTGCAGCAATTTCGGCTCACTATGATTGTGACCCACCATTGTTTTCTCATCCTTTGTTCAAGCAATTTCTTAGAGGGGCAAAGAATATAAGACCCCACGAAGAGCTCCTACTCCTGCTTGGGATCTCAATTTTGTGTTGGAGAAACTCACTCTACAACCTTTTGAGCCTGCAGCTACTGCTGAATTGAAATATTTATCATGGAAGACTGCTTTTTTGTTGGCTATTACCTCTGCAAGAAGGGTTTCTGAGTTGCAGGCCCTTATGGCGGTTGAGCCTTTCTTAATTTTCCATAAGGATAGGGTATCTTTACGTACTAATCCTTCCTTTATGCCTAAAGTGGTTTCTAGTGTGGCTTTAAACCAAACTATTCATTTGCCAACTTTTTATGCAAACCCCCAAAATAAAGGGGAAAAGATTTTGCACACTTTAGATGTACACAGGCAGTTGTGGTATTATTTGGACAGAACTAAAGGGTTCAGGCAGTCTCAGCAGTTATTTGTTTCTTTTGCTTTGAGTTCTCAGGGCAAGCCTGTGTCAAAACAAACTATTTCTAAGTGGATTGGGTTTTGCTTTGCTTTCTGTTATTCCCATCATGGCAAGGAAATTCCAGCTGGGATTAGGCCTCATTCCACTAGGGCTACTGCCACTGACAGCCTTTTTGAGGGGAGTGGCAACTAAGGATATTTTGGAGGCAGCTACTTGGAGTTCAGTGCATACTTTCTCTAGGCATTATCACCTGCCACTTTACTCTAAATCCAGGGCTGGTTTTGCCACTGCTGTTTTGCAGGGCATTTTGGCAGCTCCTGCTTCCTTATAGTTTGGCCATCCTCCCTTACCTCTGCTTTGGGATTCTACCCAAGTGTAAGGACTGCAGCAATGTGAGATGAAGAACATAGTACAGTTTTGTACCTACCATAAATGTAGATGTTCGAAGATCCACATTGCTGCAGTCCAATTTACCCTCCCTCCTTCCCCTCTGTTGTTAGAGGCGGTTGTGTGGGTTGGGTTGTAAATAGGGTGTATAGTGTATATATTGTACATATTTTTAGTGCTAGGATGGTTGGTTGTTGGTTTGCTGTCTTTTGGTTTTGGCCTTTATTTCTAGGGTCTTCTGACATCTGGGGCAAGAAAAGACTGAGGATATGACGTCGGTCATGCGCATTTGTACCCTGACGTCCTGATGTCAGTCAAATGCGCCTTGACCGACGTCAGCCTTATACTTTGATATTCGGGCCGACCGAGGACAGCGGACTACCCAAGTGTAAGGACTGCAGCAATGTGGATCTTCGAACATCTACATTTATGGTAGGTACAAAACTGTACTTTTAGATGAGGAGTTCCACCAGTGGGTTTTGTTTTTAGAGTTTGTTTTGGGTTCATTTCTGGTGTGAGTAATTCTGCATCGGTAAATATGGTCTCAGTATTAGGGGGAGCCTTGAATTTTGACAAACTGTTGCTTAGTAAGATGTTAAGGATGCAGTTTGCTTTAGAATAGTTTTTAAGTGTTACTGGTTTAGCTGAGTTTTCTGGGTTGATTTTGCACATGAGGAAAATCCAGTGTTTTTTAAACACTTGAGAATAACACTCTCAACCCCTAGAAAACCTGGTACATCTCCCCTGTTTAAAAAAGTAGCTTCTGTGTTGGAATGACACCATCATGTATAATCCAGTGCCAATCTCTTCCTTACAAGAGACAAATAAGACAATCACCATAGGC
This sequence comes from Protopterus annectens, assembly GCF_019279795.1. NCBI lineage: Eukaryota > Metazoa > Chordata > Ceratodontiformes > Protopteridae > Protopterus > Protopterus annectens. The sequence continues at coordinate 956,341,402 of NC_056747.1, forward strand.
AGTTCAGACATAGACTGGGGAGCACAATTCAGCTCTTGAAGATGCAGAGTATCCAGACCCCAGAGCAAAGGAAACTTCACATAAACCAGAAATAGTTGTTGGCTGTGTTTCTAGTGATGAAATCCTTTCAAAATGACCTGTCCCCAGGAGCACTGCAAATTTGCACAAACAACACTGCAGTCATGTGGCTCATAAACATGCAAGAGGGGTCTCAGTCTTGCCCTTTGTGCAGTCTGGCAATAAAGATTTGGCTCTTGGCACAAAAACTGGAACTGACACAGCATCCTACATCCTGGGCTAAGACAGCTCTGCAGCAGATTCTTTGAGCAGTGACCTTCTGGACCTCATTGAATGGACCCTAAAGAGAGAGAGTTCTTCCTGGAACTCACACATCAGTGGGGACACCCCGGCATAGAACTCTACAAAGTTTCTATTCAAGAAGCCAACAGACAGGGACATGAGAGATGGATGCCTTCTCCTTCAAATGGACACACCTCTTCCTGTGTCATTCCTCCATTATTTCTGATCCCAGGTTCTAATAAAAGTGAGATCAGACTGGCTGAGCATGATTCTTATGCCCCCTTCTGGCCAAGGCACTGGTTCTCCTCCTCTTGTCCCTCAGCGAAGGGAGGTACTGCATTCTTCCACCAATGATAGACCTACTCCCCCTACCAAATGGGTTTCTCAAACATCCTCACCCACCAACTATCAAATTAACAACATGGTGGATTGGATTTTTTAACCCCAAAAAATGCAAACTCAAATGAAGTGCTATCTGTCCTGAGAGAGGCAAGAAAACCATACCAGAAAGTCATATTTATCTCACTGGAAGCTGTTCTTGGAGCCAGCCCAAAAGTGTCATGCCTCCAAATGTGGATATAAATCTAATGTTGGAATATTTTTCAGGGTTATATCACCAAGGCCTTTCTTATTCCAGTATCAAGGTGTATGCCTCTCCCTTTCCCCATATTTATTCTCACCCCCACTTTGAAACAGTTCCAGGAAAAGGTTGTACATCTAAGACCGCCTAGGAAAAACCTGGTCCCTTATTGGGGCTTACGCTGCGTTCTAGAAATGCTATCCTTGCCACCCTTTGAAGTAGCAGCTTCTGCTCCTTTAAGGATACCCTGCTGATAGCTATTACCTCAGCCAGGTGTGTCTCGGGACTGCAAACCCTAACGTGCAAAGAACTAGTCATTGTTTTTCCCAAGGGACAGGGTAGCCATGAGAACCAACCCGTCCTATTATATGTCCAAGGTAGTATCACAAGTCTCCTTGAATCAAGATATTCACCCACATTTGTTTTTTCCAAACCCACAAAATAAAGCTGAGCAAAGCCAACATTCCGTGAATGTGCACCAAATGATCAAGTATTAACAGAACAAAGTTCCCAAATAGAGCAGAACAACTGCTGGTGGCCTTTGCAGAAGGGAAAGAAAGTAAACCTGTCTCCAAACAAACTATTTGAAAATGGATAGCCAATTTCATTACTTTCTGTTATACTCATCATGGTAAGCCACTTCCAGCCCCGCTCAGTTCTCACGTCCACAGGGCAACCATCACTGACTTCCTTAAAGGTCTCTCTACCAGGCCATTTTGGAAGCTGCACATGAACCTGGTCCACACCTTGCCAAGCACTACCATTTAGGCAATGCCTCTGGGGCTAGGACAGGATTTGCTACTATCCCTACTATGATCCTACATAACCTGCTGTCCCAGAGGCCACCAGACAGCCTGTCACCAAATCTGTAGCTTTGGCGGTCCTCCCAATAATCAGTGCACCAATACTACTATGAAGAACATAGTACAGTTGTGTTACACTTATCATAATTGTAGATATTCAAGTAGATCAGTGTTGCAGTATGAACACCCACCCTCTTTCCCCTCTATCTGATGGACTCTTCCCTATTTCTGGCCAGGTATTTCTCATAAGTTATCATCCCTCTCCTTTACTCCTAGTTCATGCTTAAAATCTTTTTTCTCTCTCTAAAATGTTGACAACTGTAAAGGTCATGTTGTCCTCGTGCATTAGACTGCGTGATATAGCCTAGAAAGATCTGAAGATGGCACTGAAAGATGTCTCTTTTATACTCTGACATCCAGACATGGGTGCTTGGGCTTCCGTCGACTAGTGATGATGCAAAAACTCTGGAAATCGGGCTGGTCACAGCCTTCTGGATGGCAGGAAGACCCCAAGAGTCAGTACAGCAACACTGATCTACTCAAACATCGACAGTTGTGGTGAGTGTAACACAACTGTACTTTCCCCTTTGGAACCTCAGCTTTGAGTTGGAAAAGCTCACTTTACCACCCTTTGAACTAGCAGCTAAAGCTGTCCAGGTTTATTTCTTGGAAAGCAGCATTTCTAGTGGCTATTACCTCAGCTGGATTGGTCTCAGAACTGCAAGCTCTCATGTGCACTGAGCCCTTCCTTATTTTTCACCAGGACAGAGTTACTCTAGGGACAAACCCCTTTTTCATGCCCAAGGTGGTGTCCAAACATTCTTTGAATCAGTCCATACATCTATTTACCTTCTTCCTTCACCCTCAAAGTCATAGAGAATGTATTCTGCATTCACTCGATGTTCATAGATAACTCTGATGTCATCTGGCAAGACAAAGTGATTGAGAAAGTTCAGCCACTCTTATAGCTCGTAGTTGCAGTCATCTGCGTACTTCATTAGCCAAAGACCGTCTGTGTTAGTCTGTACTTCAGAAAAGTAGATACTGAACAGGAGAGGACCCAGGACTGAACCCTGTGGTACTTCACTTGTCACTGGTCTGAAGTCAGATTTGGAGTCTACTACTTTCACAGTGTGGGTTCTGTCAGTGCACCAGTTGGCAACCCATCTTGTGACATAGGGATTTATACCTAGTTTAGTGAGTTTATCTATAATTCCAGAGTGGGGGATGGTGTCAAAAGCCTTGGCAAGATCTAGGTAGGCTGTGTGAACCACCTTACCCTTGTCTACGGCTTTGGTGACTGCTTCAAAGAAGTCCATCAGGTTTAGGAGATATGATCTGCCTTTTATAAACCCAAACTGGGTGGGGTCCAGAATTTGGAGAGTACTAATGTCTTTGTTTATAAGTTCCATGATGATACATTCCATGGCCTTGCAGACCAGACTGCTACGGCTAATGGGGTGGTAGTACCCGGGGTCCATGGTGGCTCCCCCTTTGTGGAGTGGCATAAACTTTGCTGTGCGCCATTCAGTGGACACAAAGCCTGAGGTGAGGCTATGATTGAACATGGTGCTTAGGTGGGGTACCAGTTCATTCTGTAATCTTTGTAGAATGCAGCCTGAGATGTTGTCAGGTCCCATGGATGCTGTGTTCTTGGCTTTGGAGAGTGTGATTTTTACCTGTGCAGCCGTGATTACAGGAACTTTGCATTCTTGTGGTATAGAGGTGGGCTCTTTAGGGGGTGAGTGGGGGGTAAAGTTAGCATTGAACCTATCTGCCAGGATGTTGGCAGTATCAGTTGGATGTTATTCGTGTTTCACTGTTGCAGTCATCACATTTGGGTTATCTGCTTGCAGGTAGCCCTCAGCCAGCCTGAATACCAGAGTCTTTGGATTTCGACGTTGGATGTTGTTGCTTCTTCCATGACGTCAGGGGTATAAAATATGCAACCGATGCCATTACATCAGTTTTTCTTGCCCCAGATGTCAGGTGCCCCCACAATAGGAAGAAGTCCTCAAAAAGATGGAGGAAAAAGCTAAATCTATGCAAACTGTTAAAGTTTTTTTACAAGTACAGCCACCTAGATTCAATAGGCATTGGCCTTCAAAGAACTGGTCCTTTCCAGTCCCTTCCAGGCCTTCTCAGTCCAAACCCAGGAGCAGCAGACCACCAAGACTTCAGTCACAAGCTATGCGCAGATCTAAGCAGTGGGGGGCTCCCACTTCCAAAGTAGGGAGTAGTAAGCCACCCCCCCTATAGAAAAATGGCACAATGACGTATCCTTAACTCTTCCAAGCCTTGCTTAACTACTTGATCCCTTAGGAGGAAAGCTCGCCCTGCATGCAAAAAACTGGGAACTCATTCCTCAAGACAAATGGGTTTTTAAGCATAGTTTCCCTAGGATACAGATTCCACTTCCACTCACTCCCAACCCCAAGTGGATGGCCAGACCTCCCCCCAAACCAGTGGGCGGAGGCCCATAAACAAGTGCTCTCTCTCCTCAGTATCAGGTCTATTCAACCTGTCCCAGCAGAACAAAGGGGACAGGGTTTTGATTCAAGACTGTTCCTGGTTCCCAGAAAAGAAAAGTAAACTCCTGGCGTCCAATCCTGGACCTGTCTATTCTCAAGACCTTTCTGGTGGTTCCAAAATTCAAAATGCTAACTCTTCAACAGCTTCTTCCTAGTCTAGCCAAGGATGCCTGGCTGGCAACCCTAGACTTAAAAGAAGCTTACCTGTACATCCCAGTAAGGGAATCTTGCAGAAAATGCCTACACTTCAAGGCAGGCTTCATGCACTATCAGTTCTCTGCACTTCCCTTTGCTTATCTACTGCACCCAGGGTATTCACAAAGTGCCTAGCTGCAGCCATTGCATTTTACAGGCAGAGAAATATTCAGATTTACCCATACTTGGACGATTGCCTGATTCAGGCAGAGTCTCAGGACTTACTATTACAACACCTGGCATTTGCAAAGAGACTTCTAACTTCACTGGGCTACACCATCAATGAGAGGAAATCACACCTATTACCCTGCCAGCAGATTGTATTCCTGGGAGAAAGCTTGAACACAACTTCCAGTATGGCATTCCTCACTCCAGAAAAACAAGTTTATCTGACAACCTACTTCAAACTACTGGCCACAAAAGCCCAGCTATCTTCAAGGAAAATCCTGCAAGCCCTGGGGTTCATGGCCTCTTGCATTCTGTTAATTGCATATACAAGACTGCATATGAGGAAACTTCAATGGTATCTAAAAAGTCTATGGGGTCAACATCCTCAGGACCTGGAAACAATGATTCCTATCATTCCTTGTCTAACGGCGGAGTTCCTTTGGTGGGCAGAGGCCTGCTTACCACAACAAGGGACTCCCTTTCACTCTATCCCCTGCCGCTCAAACCCTAACAACAGACATATCAGACTATGCATGGGGGCTCACTTGGCAGGGCAGTGCATTCAGGGCAAATGGAACCCAAAACAGATGCACCTGCATATCAAACAAAAAGAAATGTTAGCTGTACAGAATGCTCTGACAGACTTCACAGACCTTATTCTGCCAGGACAAATACTGGTAAAGACAGACAACACCACAGTTATGTGGTGCATAAACAAGCAGGGGGGAACCCATTCCTACCCACTCTGCAGACTAGCCATGGCTCTGTGGAACACAGCCTTGAGCTACCAAGTGAACCTACAAGCTTAATTCCTACCAGGCAAACTAAATTCACTGACAGGCAACTAAGCAGAAATCTCATGGACCCACACAAATGGAAACTGGAACCCAAAATATTCAAGCTGTTGAGGAGCAAATGGGGGACACCAGAGGTAGGCCTGTTTGCCTCCCATCAGAACTACCAATTGAACAAATTCTGCACCAGAACTCCCCACAGTCAAACATGGAAAGTGGATGCCCTGTCCTTTACCTGGGAAAGCCTCTCAGTTTATGCCTCCCCCCCCCCTGCCTCTCCTCTCGAAGGTTCTACTAAAGATCAAACAGGACAAGCCAAGGACAATACTGATTGCACCAGACTGGCCACGCCAGCACTGGTGCCCCCTTTTGCACAGTCTGATAGTGCTACAACCATGGCACCTGCCTCAGACCCCTACCGTGTCCCAGCAGGCGGGCCAGATTTTGCACCCTCAGCTTCAAACCCTGAACCTTGCAGCCTGGCTAATTCCCTGAGCTCACCTCTAGCAACCCTCAGTAAGCAGGTGCTGGATGTCATTCTTGAGGCAAGGAGGCCTAGTACTAGAAAATCCTATTCAGAAAAGATACTGTTCCTGGAGGCAGGCTCAGGGCATAGGCACAACGGTTCCCAGCTTACCTCATATTCTTGATTATTTAACAGAAATGCTCTACAAGGGCCTATCTTTCTCTTCAGTTAAGATTCATGTGTCTGCCATATCAGCACTTTATAATACTGAACCACCCCTCTTCTTTCATCCCCTGCTAAAACAATTCCTTAGAGGGGGCCCAAAATGTAAGACCCCCCCCCCCCTGGAGAGCTCCCACTCAGTATTGGAAAAACTCACTCTTCCCCCTTTGAACCAACTGCTACAGCAGAGTTGAAATTCCTTTCTTGGAAAACAGCTTTACTTCTAGCCATCAGTTCAGCAAGAAGAGTGTCTGAACTGCAGGCCCTCATAGCAGTGGAACCTTTTATTATCTTCCATGCAGACAGGGTTTCCCTCAGGACTAAATCCATCCTTTATACCCAAGGTGGTGTCTAGTGTGGCTCTAAACCAGTCCATTCATTTGCCTACTTTTTTCCCTAATCCTCAGAATAAAGGGGAAAGGATACTGCATTCTCCTGACGTACACAAACAGCTTAGATTTTGGACAGAACTAAGCCTGTTAGAAAATCTGACCAGCTACTAGTTAGCTTTGCCGCAGGGGCAGAGGGGAAGGCCATTTCAAAGCAAACCATTTCCAAATGGATGGCACATTGCATCCATTTCTGCTGCAAACACCATGGAAAGCCTACCTCACGGGATAAGAACACATTCCACCAGGGCTGCATCTACCTCTACTGCATTTTTCAGGGGAGTCCCTACCAGGGACATCCTGGAAGCTGCAACCTGGAGCTCTGTACGTACTTTCACCGAGCATTACCACCTGCCTATCTTTTTCTAAATCCAGAGCTGGATTTGCCACAACAGTCTTACATGGCCTGATAGGTAGCCCTAATGCTCTTTAACTACCTCCACCCTTCCTTAGCTTTGGGAATCAACCCAAATGTGATGACTGCAACAGTGAAACACAAAGAACATAGTACAGTTGTGTACACTTAGCATAAATGTAGATGTTAGAGTGTATTCACTGTTGCAGTCCTAGTTACCCTCCCTCCAGCCCCCTGACTTCTCTTGATTTTTACCTTTCCTTCTTGTTTGGCATATATTATATCATGTGTATTTGCTTTTTGCGGGGGGTGTTCCATGCCATATAATTGCTTTGTATTGTGGGGACACCTGACATCTGGGGCAAGAAAAACTGATGTGGCATCTGCTGCATGTTTTATACCTCTGATAACCTGACGTCATGGAAGAAGTGACAGCATCCGATGCAGAAATCTGAAGACTCTGGTATTCAGGCTGGCTGAGGGCTACCTGCAGGCAGCTAACCCAAATGTGATGACTGCAACAGTGATTACACTTGAACAGTCAAATGGTGCATCGGTTAATATTGCCGCCTCACATCAAGAGGTTCTCCAGTTCGATCCTCGGCTGGGGTGCCTTCTGTGCGGAGTCTGCATGTCCTCCCTGTGGTCTCGTGGGTTTCCTCCGGGTGCTCCGGTTTCCTTCCACATCCCAAAGACATGCTGTAGGTGGATTGGACACACTAAATTGGCCCTAGACATGAGTGTGTGCATGTGTGTGCCTTCTGTTGAAGGTTGGGCACTGGGCTGGCAACTCAACACTATAAAACTCCGCTGCCAGTCATGAGCAGACGGTGATCCGCTGTGGCAACCCCTAACCGGGAAAAGCCAAAAGAAGAAGATACAACTGTACTTTCTGTATATTTAGTACCATTGTGCTGTAATTCAAGTGGATTTGAGTGTTGCCATTGAGATTCTTGACATAGCTGTAGAATGCTTTGTGGTCGTCTTCAGAATCAGTGGCGATTTTGTTTTCGTAACTAGCTTTGAAGGATTTTATGAGGGATCTCAGCTTCTTACTGAGGCTGACCAAGGAGTTCCTCCAATCATGGGATTTTACTCTGATGTTCTTCATCTCACATTGCTGCAGTCCTAACACTTGGGTAGTCCGCTGTCCCAGTCGGCCCGAATACCAAAGTATAAGGCTGACGTCGGTCAAGGCGCATTTGTCTGACATCAGGACGTCAGGGTACAAATGCGCATGACCGACGTCATATCCTCAGTCTTTTTTGCCGCATGGTCCGATGCAGAAGCAGTATTGCGAGTGCAGGTTGGCGTTCTGAAATTTTCTGAAGTCGGAGTTTCAGACCGAATCAAAGTTGGCTAAGTACCTGGGGAATATTTTGGTTTTTCTTGCCTCAGTATTTAACCGGATGTCAGAAAAGTGAATAACTGTATTTCTTGTGGGAAACAGATACCTCATAGAGATTACCATACCTTGTGTATACCTTGCTTAGGGCCTGAGCACGACGTTGTTGGCTGTCGCTCTTGTGCTAGATTTAACAAACGCACTATTAAGAGAAGATTAGATTGTGCCAGGTTAGTTTTTGGGAAGCGTTGTAATTACAACATGCCGTCGGATGCTCCGACGCCTGCCTAAAAAGCGCAAGGACAAAGCAGCGGTTTAGGTGGAAGAACCGCCTGTCCCGGACGTCGGTTCTTTAGAGGGCTCGGTGGAGCCGGTGGTTCTACCAGAAGTTCCTTTGGATTCTCAGGGAGAGACTTTACTGTTACAAGATATGTCCTCTCGGGAGGTAGACCAGGCTGAAGGGGCTTCTCAGGTAGCTGTTCTCCCCTCCCTTCCTAAGGTGGTTAGGCCCTCCCCTTCTTTTCCAAGGCTTCTTCTAGAGGCAGGCCAGGGTTAACTTCAGTGGGGGTCTCCCCTAGTTCTTCAGGGTCTCTGCCTAAGAAACATATGCTTAAAATGGCAGAAGATTTGATTACTATGATTAGAGGATGTTCTTCGTTCCCCATTGCTGCAGTCCTTACTATAGGGTATAGTCCGCATCCAGTCGGCCCGAATACCAGAGTATAAGGCTGACGTCGGTCAGGGTGCATTAGACTGACGTCAGTACGTCAGGGTACTAATGCGCATGACCGACGCCATATCCTCAGTCTTTTTTGCCGCATGGTCCGATGCAGAAGCAGTTTTGCGAGTGCAGGTTGGCGTTCTGAAATATTTCCGAAACCGGAGTTTCAGACCGAAACAGAGTTGGCTAAGTACCCGTTGGGAACATTTTGGTATTTTCTTGCCTCAGTATTTAACCGGATGTCAGAAAAAGTGAATAACTGTATTTCTTGTGGGAAACAGATACCTCATAGGGATTACCATACCTTGTGTATACCTTGTTTAGGGCCTGAGCACGACGTTGTTGGTTGCCGCTCTTGTGCTAGGTTTAACAAACGCACTATTAAGAGGAGGTTAGACTGTGCCAGGTTAGTGTTTGTGAAGCGTTGCAATTATAAAATGCCGTCGGATGCTCCGACGCCCGCCCAAGAAGCGCAAGGACAAAACAGCGGCCTAGGGTTGATGAACCGCAGTCCCGGACGCCGGTTCTTTAGAAGGCTCAGTGGAGCCAGAGGTTTTGCCAGGAGTTTCCATGGAGTCTCAGGCAGAAACTTTACTGTTACAGGATGTGCCTTCTCAGGAGGTAGGCCAAGCTGAGGGGCCTCCCAGGTATCTGTTCTTCCCTCTCTTCCCAAGGTAGTTAGAGCCTCTCCTTCTGTTGCCAAAACTTCTTTGAGAGGTAGGCCTAGTTCAGCTTCAGTGGGGGCTTCTCCTAGCATTTCGGGTTCTGTTCCTAAGAAACATATGCTTAAAATGGCAGAAGATTTGATTACTATGATTAGAGGTTCTATGCCCCGCCTGATAAGAGGCCTAGGGTGGAACCGAGTTTGATAGTTTTGAACAGTGTTCAGAGGCTTCAGAGTCTTCATGGAAGACTTGCAGGAGTATCCTACTTATTCTGATTCTGATGTGGATGATTCCACTCCTACAGCTTCTCCTCCTGAGGATTTCTCATTTTCAGAGACTCTGCATTCCATGAGGGAGCACTTTAAATGGGAAGTCCAGGATTACTCTGATTTCAGGAAAAGGCTTAGGGAATTCTTGTTTTACCCCAGCATAGGCCCTTAGCTATTCCTCCTGTGTTGAATGTGGTGGAAGATGTTTTTGCAGAGGCCTCCTGAACCCTGACTCTTTGCCTCCTGCTCCTGTTAAGCCTGATAGGTATTATAGGGTGCCCAAGCTCATAAGTATTTGTTTAAGAGTCCTTGGGGACCCAGAAACTATTTCTCAAGGGCCTAAAGGTGTTAAGGCTTCTGTGGTTAAAAATCCTGTTCCCACTGATAAAGAGGCCAGGGCTTTGGATAGGTGGGGAAAGAAAGTGTATACTTCTTCCACTCTAGCCATGAGAGCGTTGAATTGTCAATTTCACATGCTAAAATATCAGAATTATCTCCTTTCCCAATTGAAATCTAAGGTGGATGCTTTGGCGGAAGGTATTGAGTGTAAAGAGTTGCTGGATTTGGTTCATGTGTCTGAACAAGTGGGTAAGCATTCTTTGCAATGTGGTTTTGATGCTGTGCAGGCTTCCTCGAGGGTGGCTGCTACTAGTTCTGTTCTTCGCAGGCATGCCTGGTTGAAGGATCAGAATTTAGCTGAGCATGTTAAGACAAGGATTTTGGATGCTCCTTTACAGTCTGATGTGTTGTTTGGATCGCCTGTGGAAGCAGTTTTAAAGAAAATGGAGGACAAAGCTAAATCTATGCAAACTGTTAAAGATTTTTTGCAGGTGCAACCACCGAAGTTTAGTAGAAATTGGCCTGCTAAGGGGTGGACATATCCTGCTTATGATTCCCAGTCTAGGGGTAGGTCTAGACGTGGTAGGGGCAGGGCTCAAGGTTCTTTCAGGCCTAGAACAGGGAGTTCCCCTGCTCAGACTTCTGGTGAGGGCAGGGGTCAGTCCTTTCGTAAACAGACTCAATGACCTGTCTTTTCAGCTGCCAGTAGATTCTCGTCTGGCAGCTCCTTTGGGAGGAAGACTGTCTCTTTTCAAAGAAAATTGGGATTTGATTACTCAAGACAAATGGGTGTTGGATATCATTCACCATGGTTACAGATTTTATTTCCACACAATGCCCCCTTTCAAAGGCATGCCAGACGTTCCTCCTCCACAAAGAAAAGAGGCTCACAAGCAAGTTTCTCAGTTACTCCAGATGGGGCCATTCAGCCAGTCCCTGTATCAGAAAGGGGCCTAGGATTTTATTCTCGCCTGTTCCTAGAACCAAAAAAAGGGGAACACGTGGAGACCAATTTTGGATTTATCTCTCCTCAACACTTTTCTGGACATTCCCAAGTTCAAGATGTTGACGTTACAACAGCTTTTACCTCTGCTGGGCAAAGATCACTGGATGGTAACTTTAGATCTCAAGGAAGCTTACCTTCATGTGCCTATAAGACTAAGTTGCAGGAAGTATCTGCGGTTTCGAGCTGGAAATTCTCATTATCAGTTCTCTGCATTGCCCTTTGGCTTATCTACTGCGCCCAGAGTATTCACAAAGGTTCTGGCTCCAGTGATAGCTTACTTCAGGCTTCAAGGAATTCAAATCTATCCTTACTTGGACGACTGCCTGATTCTGGCTCAAGAAAAGGAAGACCTTCTACAGCATCTGGAATATGTTATAGCAGTGCTAAGATGCCTAGGGTATTCTGTGAACGAAATAAAGTCCAGTCTAGTACCCTCTCAAGACATGTGCTTTTTGGGTGTGAGACTGAATACAGCAGCCCAGATGGCCTTTTTAACCCCGGACAAACAAAAGAGTCTATCACTTTACTTCCATCAACTATCTCATCAGTCCATGCTGACTGCAAGGACAGTCCTTCAAGCATTAGGGTTCATGGCATCTTGTATTCTGGTGCTTCCCAATGCCAAACTGCATATGAGGAAGCTACAATGGTATCTCAAAAATGTATGGACACAGCACTGCCAGGATTTGGACACTGTCATTCAAATCATACCTTGCCTTCAAAAAGAATTTTTGTGGTGGGCTCAGGAATGTCACCTAAACAAGGGACTCTCTGTGACCCGGCCAGAGGCGAGTCAGATTCTGACGACAGATGCCTCGGACATTGCTTGGGGAGCTCATCTAAATGGAAAGTGGATACAAGACAAGTGGCCTGCCAGACTACAGCATCTACATATCAACATGAAGGAGATGTTAGCAGTCCAGTTTGCATTAATGGCTTTCAAAGAGTTACTTCTTCCAGGGCAGGTGTTGATTCTAACAGACAACACAACTGTCATGTGGTACATCAACAAGCAAGGGGGAACACATTCTTATCCTCTATGCAGGCAAGCAATGATTTTATGGGAGACTGCACTAAGCTTACAACTAACTCTTCAGGCAAGGTTTCTGCCGGGAGCACAGAACTCCTTAGCAGATGTGTTAAGCAGACAAATCATGGATCCCCACGAGTGGAAACTGGATCTTCATGTATTTCAAAAATTGACAGTGTCATGGGGAACTCCAGACATAGATCTGTTCGCTTCTCCACTAAACCACCAGCTGCCACAGTATTGCACAAAGGGGTTTCATCACACAGCTTGGAAAGTGGATGCTCTGTCTTTCAGTTGGAAAAACCTTCATGTGTATGCCTTTCCTCCTCTGCCTCTTCTTCCAAAGGTACTATTAAAGGTCAGACAAGACAGGCCGAGGATGATTTTGATAGCTCCAGATTGGCCTCGGCAACACTGGTACCCACTACTACGGAGTCTGGTAAGGAAGCCTCCATGGCCTTTACCTCTGATTCCTCATCTGTTATCTCAGAAAGATGGTCATCTGCTCAATGTCAAGCTTCATTCTCTTCATCTAACAGCCTGGCATATTCTGTGTTGAAACACAGCAGGTCTCAACTTCCTCAACAAGTTTTAAATGTGATTATGGAAGCTAGAAGACCTAGTACAAGGAAAGTGTACGCAGAAAAATGGAAGAGATTTTTATTTTGGAGTACAGCAAAGAATTTGCAGGTTTCTGAGCCTAATTTGAGTGTGGCTCTTCAATATCTTACTGAGTTATTGGACAAAGGTTTGTCCTTCTCTTCCATTAAGATTCATGCTGCAGCAATTTCAGCTCACTATGATTGTGACCCACCATTGTTTTCACATCCTTTGTTCAAGCAGTTTCTTAGAGGGCAAAGAATATAAGACCCCCGTAGAGCTCCTACTCCTGCTTGGGATCTCAATTTTGTGTTGGAAAAACTTACTCTACAACCTTTTGAGCCTGCGGCTACTGCTGAATTGAAATACTTGTCATGGAAGACTGCTTTTCTGTTGGCTATTACTTCTGCAAGAAGGGTGTCTGAGTTGCAGGCCCTTATGGCAGTAGAGCCATTTTGATTTTCCATAAGGATAGGGTATCATTACGCACTAATCCTTCCTTTATGCCTAAGGTGGTTTCTAGTGTGGCTTTAAACCAAACTATTCATTTGCCTACTTTTTATGCAGACCCCCAAAATAAAGGGGAAAAGATTTTGCACACTTTAGATGTACACAGGCAATTGCGTTATTATTTAAGCAGGACTAAGGATTTCAGGCAGTCTCAGCAGTTGTTTGTTTCTTTTGCTTTGAGTTCACAGGGCAAGCCTGTGTCAAAACAAACTATTTCTAGATGGATTGGCTTTTGCATTGCATTTTGTTATTCCCATCATGGCAAGGAGATTCCAGCTGGGATTAGGCCTCATTCCACTAGGGCTACTGCCACTTCAACAGCATTTCTAAGGGGGGTGGCAACTAAGGATATTTTGGAAGCAGCTACTTGGAGTTCAGTGCATACTTTCTCTAAGCATTATCACCTTCCCATCTACTCTAAGTCTAGGGCTGGTTTTGCCACAGCTGTTTTGCAAGGCATGTTGTCAGCTCCTGCTTCTTTATGATTTGCCAGCCTCCCTTACCTCTGCTTTGGGATTCTACCCGATAGTAAGGACTGCAGCAATGGGGAACGAAGAACATAGTACAGTTTTGTACCTACCATAAATGTAGATGTTCGAGGATCCCATTGCTGCAGTCCAATTTACCCTCCCTCCTTCCCTCTGTGTTTAGGGGTGGTTGTGTAGGTGAGGTTTCATGCTTGTATTTTTGTATATATTCTTGTATATATTGTACATATTTTTGGTGCAGGTATTTTGGGCCTTGTCTTTTTAGGGTCTTCTGACATCTGGGGCAAGAAAAGACTGAGGATATGGCGTCGGTCATGCGCATTAGTACCCTGACGTACTGACGTCAGTCTAATGCGCCCTGACCGACGTCAGCCTTATACTCTGGTATTCGGGCCGACTGGATGCGGACTATACCCTATAGTAAGGACTGCAGCAATGGGATCCTCGAACATCTACATTTATGGTAGGTACAAAACTGTACTTTCTATGCCCCCCCCTGATAAGAGGCCTAGGGTGGAACCTGAGCTTGAGAGTTTTGAGCAGTGTTCGGAGGCTTCTGAGTCTTCGGCTGAAGACTTGCAGGAGTATCCTCCTTATTCTGATTCTGATGTAGATGACTCTACACCTTCGGCTTCTCCTCCTGAGGATTTTTCTTTTTCAGAGACTCTTCATTCCATGAGGGAGCATTTTAAATGGGAAGGTCAAGATTTCTCTGATTCCAGGAAAAGGCTTAGGGAATTTTTGTTTCTACCCCAGCATAGGCCTTTAGCTATACCTCCTGTTCTGGATGTGGTAGAGGATGTTTTTGCAGAGGCTTCCCTGAACCCTGATTCTTTGCCTCCTGCCCCAGTTAAGCCGGATAGGTATTATAGGGTGCCTGAAGCTCATAAGTATCTTTTTAAGAGTCCTAGGGCAGACCCAGAAACTGTTTCTCAGGGCCCTAAAGGTGTTAAGGCTTCTGTTGTTAAAAATCCTGTTCCTTCTGATAAAGAGGCAAGGGCTTTGGATAGATGGGGAAAGAAGGTGTATACTTCTTCCACTTTAGCCATGAGGGCTTTGAATTGCCAGTTTCACATGTTGAAATACCAAAATTATCTCCTTTCACAATTGAAGTCTAAGGTAGATGCTCTGGTGGAAGGTATTGAGTGTAAAGAGTTGCAGGATTTAGTTCATGTTTCTGAACAGGTGGGTAAGCATTCCTTGCAATGTGGTTTTGATGCTGTACAAGCCTCTTAGAGGGAGGCAGCCGCTGGTTCTGTTCTTCGCAGGCACGCCTGGCTGAGGGATCAGAATTTAGCTGAACATGTAAAGACAAGGATTTTAGATGCTCCTTTACAATCTGATGTGTTATTTGGTGCGCCTGTGGAAGCAGTTTTAAAGAAAATGGAGGACAAGGCTAAGTCTATGCAGACTGTTAAAGATTTTTTGCAGGTTCAGCCTCCAAAGTTTAGTAGAAATTGGCCTACTAAGGGGTGGACTTATCCTTCCTATGATTCTCAGTCTAGGGGTAGATCTAGACGTGGTAGGCTCAGAGCTCAAGGTTCTTTTAGGCCTAGAACAGGCAGTTCGCCTGCCCAGTCTTCTGGTGAGGGCAGGGGTCAGTCCTTTCGTAAGCAGACCCAATGACTTGCCTTTTCAGCTGCCAGAGCCTTCTCGTCTGGCAGCACCTTTGGGAGGAAGGCTGGCACTTTTCAAAGAAAATTGGAGTGTTATTACCCAAGACAGATGGGTATTGGATATCGTTCACCACGGTTACAGGTTTTATTTCCATACCTTGCCTCCTTTCAAAGGCATGCCAGACATTCCTCCTATACAAAGAAGAGAGGCTCACAAGCAAATTTCTCTGTTACTCCAGATTGGGGCCATTCAGCCGGTTCCTGTGCCAGAAAGGGGCCTAGGATTTTATTCTCGCCTGTTCCTAGTACCAAAAAAGGGGAACACGTGGAGACCAATTTTGGATTTGTCTATCCTCAACACTTATCTGGACATTCCCAAGTTCAAAATGTTGACGTTACAACAGCTTTTACCTCTGCTGGGCAAAGATCACTGGATGGTAACTTTAGATCTCAAGGAGGCTTACCTTCATGTGCCTATCAGACCCAGTTGCAGGAAGTATCTGCGTTTCTGAGCTGGAAATTCCCATTATCAGTTCTCTGCATTGCCCTTCGGCTTATCTACTGCGCCCAGAGTATTCACAAAGGTTCTGGCTCCAGTTGTAGCTTTCTTCAGGCTAAAAGGAATACAAATCTATCCTTACTTGGACGACTGTCTGATTCTGGCTCAAGAAAAGGACGAGCTTCTTCAGCATCTGGAATATGTGATAGCAGTGCTAAGATGCCCTGGGGTATTCTGTGAACGAAATAAAGTCCAGTCTAGTACCCTCTCAAGACATGTGCTTTCTGGGTGTGAGACTGAATACAGCAGCCCAGATGGCCTTTTTAACCCCGGACAAACAAAAGAATCTTTCCCTTTACTTCCATCAACTATCTCTTCAGTCCGGGCTGACTGCAAGGACAGTCCTTCAAGCCTTAGGGTTCATGGCATCTTGTATTCTGGTGCTTCCCAATGCCAAACTGCATATGAGAAAGCTGCAATGGTATCTAAAAAATGTATGGACACAGCACTGCCAGGATTTGGACACTGTCATTCCAATAATACCTTGCATTCAAAAGGAATTTTTGTGGTGGGCTCAGGAATGTCACCTAAACAAGGGACTCTCTGTGACCCGGCCAGAGGCGAGTCAGATTCTAACGACAGATGCCTCAGACATAGCTTGGGGAGCTCATCTGAATGGAAAATGGATACAAGACAAGTGGCCTGCCAGACTACAGCATCTACATATCAACATGAAGGAGATGTTAGCAGTCCAGTTTGCATTAATGGCTTTCAAGGAGTTACTTCTTCCAGGGCAGGTGTTGATTCTAACAGACAACACAACCGTCATGTGGTACATCAACAAGCAAGGGGGAACACATTCTTACCCTCTATGCAGGCAAGCAATGATTTTGTGGGAGACTGCGCTCAGCTTGCAGCTAAATCTTCAGGCAAGGTTTCTGCCAGGAGCACAGAACTCCTTAGCAGATGTGTTGAGCAGGCAAATCATGGATCCCCACGAGTGGAAACTGGATCTTCATGTATTTCGAAAATTGACAGTGTCATGGGGAACTCCAGACATAGATCTGTTCGCTTCTCCACTAAACCACCAGCTGCCAAAGTTTTGCACGAAAAGGTTTCATCACACAGCTTGGAAAGTGGATGCTCTTTCGTTCAGTTGGGAAAATCTTCATGTGTATGCCTTTCCTCCTCTGCCTCTCCTCCCAAAGGTACTCCTAAAGGTCAGACAAGACAAGCCAAGGATGATTTTGATAGCTCCAGATTGGCCTCGGCAACACTGGTACCCATTACTGAGGAATCTGGTAAGGAAGCCTCCATGGCCTTTACCTTTAATTCCACACCTTTTGTCTCAGAGGGACGGTCATCTACTCAATGTCAAGCTTCACTCTCTTCATCTAACAGCCTGGCATATTCTGTTTTGAACCACAGCAGGTCTCAACTTCCTCAACAAGTTTTGAATGTGATTATGGAAGCCAGATGACCTAGTACACGTAAAGTGTATGCAGAAAAATGGAAGAGATTTTTATTTTGGAGTGCAGCAAAGGATTTGGATGTTTCTGAGCCTAATTTGAGTGTGGCTCTTCAATATCTTACTGAATTATTGGACAAAGGTTTGTCTTTTTCTTCCATTAAGATTCATGCTGCAGCAATTTCAGCTCACTATGATTGTGACCCACCATTGTTTTCTCATCCTTTGTTCAAGCAATTTCTTCGAGGGGCAAAGAATACAAGACCCCCACGTAGAGCTCCTACTCCTGCTTGGGACCTCAATTTTGTGTTGGAGAAACTTACTCTACAACCTTTTGAGCCTGCGGCTACTGCTGAATTGAAATACTTGTCATGGAAGACTGCTTTTTTGTTGGCCATTACTTCTGCAAGAAGGGTTTCTGAATTGCAGGCCCTTATGGCGGTTGAGCCTTTTTTGATTTTTCATAAGGATAGGGTATCATTACGTACTAATCCTTCATTTATGCCTAAGGTGGTTTCTAGTGTGGCTTTAAACCAAACTATTCATTTGCCTACTTTCTATGCAGATCCCCAAAATAGGGGGGAAAAGATTTTGCACACTTTAGATGTACACAGGCAGTTGCGTTATTATGTAAGCAGGACTAGGGATTTTAGGCAGTCTCAGCAGTTGTTTGTTTCTTTTGCTTTGAGTTCTCAGGGCAAGCCTGTGTCAAAACAAACTATATCTAAGTGGATTGGGTTTTGCATTGCATTCTGTTACTCCCATCATGGCAAGGAGATTCCAGCTGGGATTAGGCCTCATTCCACTAGGGCTACTGCCACTTCAACAGCATTTCTAAGGGGGGTGGCAACTAAGGATATTTTGGAGGCAGCTACTTGGAGTTCAGTGCATACTTTCTCCAAGCATTACCACCTTCCTCTCTATTCTAAATCCAGGGCTGGTTTTGCCACTGCTGTGTTGCAGGGCATTTTGGCAGCTCCTGCTTCATTATAGTTTAGCCATCCTCCCTTACCTCTGCTTTGGGATTCTACCCAAGTGTTAGGACTGCAGCAATGTGAGATGAAGAACATAGTACAGTTTTGTACCTACCATAAATGTAGATGTTCAAGATCCACATTGCTGCAGTCCAATTCCTCCCTCCTTCCCTCTGTGTTTAGGGGTGGTTGTGTGGGTGGGGTTCTATTTTTGTAAATTTGTATATATTGTACATATATTAGGTACAGGAGTGTTTGGTGTTTTTTGGTTTTGGCCTTATCTTTTTAGGGTCTTCAGACATCTGGGGCAAGAAAAGACTGAGGATATGACGTCAGTCATGCGCATTTGTACCCTGACGTCCTGATGTCAGACAAATGCGCCTTGACCGACGTCAGCCTTATACTTTGGTATTCGGGCCGACTGGGACAGCGGACTACCCAAGTGTTAGGACTGCAGCAATGTGGATCTTCGAACATCTACATTTATGGTAGGTACAAAACTGTACTTTGTTAAAAAAAAAAAAAAAAAAAAAAAGTTTCTCTCTTCTGTTGTAGAGTTTTTTATGATAGGGGACCACAAGATTGGCTTCCTTTTTTTTGGAGGATAGGATCTTAGTTGTGTTAGGGATAGCACAATCCATGCACTCATGTAAGTGCTTAGAAGTCGTACATCTATTGTCCGTTTTCATGGGTGTTGTGAAGTTTGCCTCTTCTGTCTTAAGAAGCGTGAAGTTGGTTTTGGAGAAATTTGTTGTGGTAGTTTCCCCCTAATGGGGGGTGGGGGCGGGATGTGGATGTCTAGGGTGATTAGCTTGTGGTCATATCTGACTAATGAGGAATTAACCTCTGGTGTGGAACACCGGTCGCCCATGTTGGTAATGACCAGGTCTAAGATATTGCTGCCCCTGGTGGGGGTGTGGATAAGTTGATCCAAGGTGTTGGAATTTATGAATTCCAGAAAACGTTGAGCAAAAGAAGTTGGTACATGAGTAGTTTTCCCAGTTAATGGTGGGATAGTTAAATCGCTCATAATTAGGGTGTTGGGTTGTACACTAATATTTTGTAGTGTATCAGGAAATGAGAAGTGGGAATCCTGGGGCATGGTGGGGGATCTGTAGCAAGTTACAGTTTGGATTGCGGTCTTGCCCAGAGTTAGTTGCACTTGGATAATCTCGGATGCGTTATACTGAGCAACTTGCCTGGAGGTGTGGATATCCTTAATGAATATGGGCGTGCCTCCGCCTTTGGTGTTTCGGTCCAGGTTAGGTGGCCAAAAGGTGTGGTATGAATTATAGCCTGGTAATGCAGGGGTGCTCTCTGGAGCCTTGAACCATATCTCTGTCACTGCACAGATGTTGATGTTCTCTATTTTAAGGTGTGCCTCGAGTGAATGGATTTTGAGGTTTAGACTTCTAGCATTGAGTAGCATTACCCTCAGATTTTACTTGCTTGTACCTGTTACGATGGTGAATTTGTCATTTGAACTTTACCTAAAAAGGCACTGTAGGGTGGCAAGAGCCGTAGCCAGTAGCCAGAATCCCAAAGGCAACAGGTGCAGGCCATCTCTGGCAAAGCATCGTGGTCTGTCGATCATGTCATCCCAGGCAGACAGATATTGGAGCCCCATAGAATGACACCAGAAGCTTAGCCAATTATTGAAGTCAATCATTTTGTCCTTGTATTGTGGTATCATTCTGGGTGATGGCAGGATGCTACTCAGGGCTAGGGTCATACCTGCTTGGGCTACAAGATTGGAGAGCTGCTCCATGTCTCTTTTCGTGTAGTCCATGGAGGTATGTCTCAGGTCATTCACACCAACATGGACAATGACAGAGTCATATCTGTACTTGTTGTGGAGTGACCTGAGTGCTTGCGTTATGTGGTGGATCCTGGCACCCGACAGGCCGCTGACATTAACTTTCTCCTTGTTTAGCCTGGTGAGTGGGACATCAGTGTGCCTGTCTATAGAGTCACCTATGACTAGAGTGTTGGGTACATTATTATGCCTTATGGGCTGTGCTTGAGTGGAACACTGAGTTTGTGGGCTATGTGTCATTTGGGTTGTGTTGGGGGGGGGTGGAGGTTGCTTGCATTTCTGCTTTGCGGTCTTTGTTGCTTGAGCAGATTTTTATTGAGAGCCTCCGCGAATGTAGGTGTGTGTTTTTTGTTTCTGTGTGTGTGTTTTGGTGGTGCAGGTTTTGAGGGACTATGTGAGTGTGGTGTTGTGCAAGTGTTTACCTTCTCCTCTTGACTGTCTAGTACAGTCCTCGGTGAAGAGAGCTTTGCTTCCAGTTTTGCTATATAAGTGCATCTCTCACAGGTTTCAGTGTTGGGTGGTAGAGGAGAGGGTTGTCTGTGTACATGAGGCAATTGCTGCATTGCCCCAAGATTCCCAGATTCATCAGGTAGACAGGAGAAAACATCAGGAGCTGACCCTTACACATGCCTGGATATGTGCTTATTTATTAAGTACTAAAAACTGTTTTCCTCTAGACAAGTGAGGAAAGCTGAGTGCTGTAGTAATTTGTAGCTTATTCAGTGCTTAC
Source organism: Protopterus annectens (assembly GCF_019279795.1). Taxonomy (NCBI): domain Eukaryota; kingdom Metazoa; phylum Chordata; order Ceratodontiformes; family Protopteridae; genus Protopterus; species Protopterus annectens. The sequence goes on from NC_056747.1 coordinate 956,362,281, forward strand.
AATGAGTTCTGAACAAGTGCTGAGCTCAAACTAAAAAACTGGCTAGTTCTAAGGGAAAATTTGAAGAGCAGACTTTATTGCACCGGGAATAGTTTAACCTTAGCTAAGCAGCGATGCATAAAGTGTATTTTTTAATATAACTGTAGCAAATGGGCAAACTGATTTAAACCAATTAACCAGTAAAAAGCTAAAAAACTGAGCCCCATTCCAGCAGTCTTCGATCAGACTCCTGACACTAACTGCACACTCCTGACACTAGGGTGCAGGGGAACCTTCTGCAAAAAAAAGATGGCCTAGATTAGTGCTCAAGTTATACAAACAAAGTTAGATTCAGCAGGTCTGAATTTAGTCTATGCTACAGCAAACAAGGCATACCAATTTCAGTAAGAAACAGTTCAGATAAGCAGGCACAATAAGCCTTTAACCAGAAACTCCCAGCTCAGAGGGGCAGAATCTACCCTCTCCTCCCACATGAGTGCAGACCACACCTTCTTAATGTAAAATAACTGGCCCGAAGCCCAAGTGCTTAAACCAGAACTAATACACTTTTAGAATAACAAGACACTAAGCCTTCAATCAGCAACTCCCAATTTAGAAGGATGTAAGCTACCTGTCCTGCCATAACAGTGCAGACCACAAACCTTCTTAATATAAAACAACTGGTCTGAAGCCCAAGTGCTTCAATCAAAGGCTTAGAATAACAGTTGCAATTTAATCAGGCTACTAAGCAGCAATAAATGCAGCAGAATAAATGCAATTAAGTACTTTTAAGAACAGGCAGCAAAAGCAAAATAAAGTAATAAAGTAGGAAGAAACGCAAATACAGTAAATGCAGATGAATAAAGTGCAATGTTTTTTATATAACAATAGAAAATGAGCAAACTGATTTGAACAACTTACCCAATTAACTAGTAAAAAGCTCAAAACTGAGCCCTGTTCCAGCAGAGTTCAATCAGCAGACTTCTAACTGCACACCCCTGCCACTAGGTTGCAGGGGAACCTTCTCCAAAAAAAGATGGCCTGGATTAGTGCACAAGTTATACAAACAAAGCTAGATTTAGCATGCCTGAATCTAGTCTATGCTACAGCAAACAAGATGCACCAATTTCAGAAAGAAACCATTCAAATAAGCAGGCACAATAAGCATTTAACCAGAAATTCCCAGCTCAGAAGGGCAGAATCTAGCCTCTCCTCCGATAAGAGTGCAGACCACAAACCTTCTTAATGTAAAACAACTGGTCTGAAGCCCAATTGCTTAAACCAAAAGGCTTAAAATAACAGTTACAAGTTAATCAGGCTACTGCCAAGCAGTAATAAATGCAGCAGAATAAATACAATTGAGTACTTTAAGAAGAGGCAAAAGCAAAATTTGAAGTGCAATTTTTTTTAGTAAAGTGCAAGGAGAGAGGAAGGAGGAGCAGAAGAAAATTTCAAGGTTAAGAACCTAAGTGGGTTGGCCTTCTCAAACTTTCTCCCTGTATTAAGTAGAGTGAACACCAGACTGGGAGGGGTGTCCCAGATCAAATTTACAGTAGGGGCGGGCTACTGCAAAAACCACCAAATATAACACCACCACAAGAATAGGGTGGGAGGGAGGCTCAAGACAGATGAGAAACAGAAAACAATGCCAGAAAATATATAAAATAATTCCGTCAGGCAAAAAAATAATTCAATCAGGCAAAATTAAGACAATGCAGAATTTTGATAGGTTAAAATCCCAAGAAATATACTTATCAATCAGTGATATATTTCCAGATTGTTTGAGAATCACACTTCAGCCAGAATACCAGGAGTTTCCAACAGTGGTATGCAAGAATTTACAAACATGCTGAAAGAATCTCGGTGCAAAACAGTCACAGCAAGGTATGTGGACTGAAGGGAATGACAAGATTAGGTTATATGACCAGAAAGAGAGCAGTTGCATTTTCCTAGAGTCTTGAAATGTGTTTTTATTTGTGAATGGAAAAAGGGTAAACGGAATTATCTAAGGGAGATATCTCCACAGTTTGAGACCAAGGACTGAAAAAGCATGGTCTTTCCAATGAAACCAGTCATGAGTGGTTAAGATGGAGGCTTCCAAGATGGCTGCACATTGAGTAACAGCTTATTTCTAGCTCTGCCAGTGTGAAAACAGAAACTCAGCAGAGAGGGTCAGTAGACCTCTGTTTATGGGTAAATTTCAGTAACTGGCTAATAAGTGCACTGCCTGGATGCTAGAAATAAAGAAATACAGAAGAACTAGAAAAAAAATCAGCTACAAAAAGTGAGAAAGAAACACTGACTCAGAAAGTTTATGCAGCTGTTCAGGAAAAAGCAATGCAACCTTCAGACATGGCTTCCAGTAACCTACAGGAAAATAAGACTGCATACAGACCTGGTTAAAATAAACAAATCACGGATGGATTATATCAACACAAACAACAAAAGACTGGAAAAAATGGAAGACGCTTTAAACAGATATTCAGAAGAGATGATAAAGCTGCAAAAGTCAGAGGTCGAAATAAAGAAAAGGTTGGCTGAATATGAGACTGTTCAGGAAGAGATGTTTAAAAAAAATAATAGTAGAAGACAGAGCACATAGGGAAAAATCTGAGATTTTTCAGTATTACCAGAGAAGTTGGATGGAACAAACTGCATTCATTTTTATGAAAGCATAAATAAGCAACTGGACTTGTATTCCACAGTAGGAGTTGTTAGTTGAAAGGGCACGTTGTGTGTATGCTCCAAACCTAACTATAATAAAGCAACCTAGACATTTAATAGTAAAGATGCAATTCTACCAGCAGAAGGAGTTGTTGCTGACAAAATTCTGGCAGAAGGACAAAGTACTAGAAGTGTTAGCAGTGTGTTTGTGGAGAATGATCACTCATTGCACACCAGACAGACTATTCAGGTAATGTCGATATGCAGGTGCAAGATTCAAACTGTTGTACCCAGCTGTCTTCAATGTATTCTTCCTTGGAGGGACAAAATCATTTTTTGATGAAGTACATGCTAAGGAGGAAATACAAAAGTTTGTCCAACAAAAAGTAATCTGTGAAACAGAAGAGGGTTGCACTTCTTGTTTTTCTGGTAATAAAGACCACAGAGGAAATGTACCTATGAAACCTTTTCAAATGTTTCAGTAGAAAATGTTGGAGAGAAGGCACTTGAAGCAGAGACTTGGTTTCGGGTATGAACAGTAATAAAAACAGTAACTTAATATGAGATTACAATGCAATACTTATTTATGAAATATGTAGGACAAGAAAATCTAGAAATATTTGACTTTCTGAATTTGTTGGACTTGTGGGGGACTCTAAAGCACATGCCGTACATCATGTCATTAATGTTCAGAAAAGTGCTATAGAGAGGGGAAGAGGAAAGAGAGAGTTAACTGTAAGTAGTTTTTTTTTCTTAATATCAGTTTTGTGGCACATGGTTTTCTTTACATGCTGTAAAGTTTTTTTTTTTTTTTTTTTTAAGTGTAATGAGGTTTGTAAACAGGAGGTGCTGTTTTTATTTCCTTCTCCCTTCATTTTCTTTCTTATTCAGTTTTAAGAAATGTAGGCACTGCAATGTATTTAAAAAGCCTGGTTAACAAGCATGATTGAAGAAGGATTGATGTGCTTTTTCTCATTCTTGCATGAAGAAGTGACTGGATTGGAGACCTTAGGTTGATTTAGTAACTAGTTTTAAGAGAGAGCAAGTAAATGAAAAATAAATATTATGAGGCTTTTTCTAACAAATACATGTGTGATCATTAACAATTCTGCAGCTGGTCTTCATGTTTCCATGGAAACAATCTGATATAGAAATTGGCTACCTGGTTCTAATGTCTTCATGGAGACAACCTGATAGAGAAACTGGCTACAGTCTGGTGGAAAGTGATTGGCTGAGGAAAAAAGAGAAATTGGCCGTACATGTTTTCAGAAAGCATTCAGAGGTTTTCCCAAAGTAGGTAATGTTCTCTGAAAACATTCAGTGGTTTTCCCAGCTGGGAGAGCTATAAAGAGAAGACAGAACCAATCAGCACTTAGTAGAAGCAAAGGCTGCACCATGCATCTTAGCATGGATGATCTTTCTTTTAGATTAACTCACGTCTGTGAGTGTAGAGGCCAGTTTGTGACTTTTGTTTCTATTAGGAGGGTAAACATTCAATATTTGAAGGTGTACATAGTGTTGTGTGTTAGTATTAAGTTAATAGGTGTTGGGGGGTATGGGGGGTGGGGTTTGTTTTATTGAAAGCCCTAACAAAAAAGTTTTATAAGATGTGACACAGGCTCAAATATATACAACAAGAAACAACTGTATAAAAGTTCAACCTGCCAAACAGTGTATGCATGTAACACAAAAGTTTGTAACTAGACAATTAGCAAAATGCCTCACAGATAAATACAAACAAGAAAGAGTAGTGAACTATATTAAAAATGTAGAGTGCAAATAGCTATGTTACAGGAGGCACACCTAGAAGGAAATGAACATGTAAATTTGATGAAGAAAGGTTTTCATGATGGTTATTCAGTGGAATACCTGGGACAAAGGAAAAGAGTGCTTATATTAATTGCAGGAAGAGCTCCAGTAGTGATAGAAGAAGAAAAAAAAGATAATAATGGCAGATTTGTAGTGCTAAGGGGCTACTGGCAAGGGAGGAGGATTACACTGGCATGTGTTTACATTCCACCTAAAACTGTTATAATAGAGCTTAAGAAAATTCTGGGTGAAATAATCAGTTTTCAGCAAGGAATGTTACTTGTAGGTGGGGGCTGGAATTAGTTTGTAGTAGTGATGATGTGTTGGGGGGGGTGGGGCAGAGGGGAAAATATAACAAAGGAGGGTAGATTTTTGAAGAAATTTTTGAAAATATTTGGCATGGAAGATGTGAATTCAGTAATAGGAGTTTGGAGTGAATTTACATACTATTCCCCAAGATATAAAAACTGGGCTGGGCTTGTCAGAATTTACATTTCACAGCAACATGTGCATTTAATTGAAGGTCCTGATACCCGCCCAATAATTATTTCAGGTCATGCACTAATAATAGCTAAAATAAAAACACAGGATAATGAAGTAAAAATGAGACATTGGTGCTTTCCCACCTATCTGCTGAAAAGAGAGTAATTTAAGGCATAGGTAGTAGAGATTCTTCAGGAGCTGTTAGGATAGAAATTTCTCCTCAAAATATAGTTAGGGCGTGGGATAAAATTAAGGTGGAGTTTAAAAATAGGGTGGAAATAAAAGAAAGGGAGCTATGGTTAAGAAGTAACAAGAATTATTTAGAGTGACTGACAAATGTTAAAGTATTGCAGAATATGGGGAATCTCACAGAACAAGAAGATGATCAGCTGCAGGATGATAGGCAGAAAATATGGGATTACATCGATAATATGCATGAGCTTAGAAAGATTGCTGTTAAGCAGCTGTTTTTTTGATAACCTTAGAGCACAAAAACTTTTAGCCTAATGACTCGGGCAACAGGATGTATAAAGGGCTGTTGCCAAATTTAGGGAGCCTATAACAAAGAAGGTAACAAGAGATCCTGTAGAGGTATTAGAAATATTTCAGAACTTCTATGAGAGTCTTTATAAAGCTGATAAATATGAAAGTCAAGAAAAGATACAAATGGAAATGTTTATGAAAGAATTAAATATGCCAAAGTTAGAGGTAGATGAGATATGGTTACTAACGAGAGATGAGATAAAAATTGTGATGTATAACCAGTCAATAGGAAAGTCCCCAGGAATGGGTGGTATTCCTGTGGAAGTTTGGAAGCTAGGATGAAAAACCTAATAAAGATCCATAAGGTTTTGTTTAACAGTATCTTAAGAGGAGAAGAAGTACCACCATCCTGGAAAGAAAGCAGTGGTAGCTGTAATAGCTAAAGCGGGTAAAGATAAATCAGGTCCCGCTTCATACAGGCCCATTTTAATACTAAACCATGATTATAAAGTGTTCATGTCTAAAATTGCTAAACAAATTGCAAAAGTAAACTGATAGATATAGTTCAGTGTGGTTTTGTGGAAGGGCGGCAAACATTTGACAACATCAACAGAACGTTGATGATCCAGAAGGAAACTGAATGTAAGAAAATACCACTGTTGTTGGTGGGTCTTGATGCAGAGAAGGCATTTGACATAGTAAGCTGGGACTTTATGAGCAGGGCAATGGAAGCATTTGCATTTCCTGTAAAGTATAAGGTTGATTAAGAGAATGTATGAGGGATCGGAGGTGAAAATTAGTGCGTGAGGTCTCCCCTGATAATTTCTGCTTGAGCAGAGGAAGCAGACAGGGGTCTGCTCTTTCTCCTTTATTATTTGCATTGTATTTACTACCATTGGCAAAGAAAATAAGGGACCCAAATTCAAGGATATGATTGGTATGGTAGTCAAGAAAAGCTGGCTTTATTTGCAGATATTATTTTGTACCTGACAAACCCAGAAAAAGGCATTGCAGTGTTGCAGAACATTTTGAGACCATCTCACATCTTTTTGGGATACAAAAATTATTGAAGCTAAAACAAAGGCAGTAGCGGTAAATTATGTACTCACCGATGAACTGGTTGAAGAATTCCCATATTTTTGGGGACGTGATAAAATGAAGTATTTAGGAGTATGGATTAAAAATGATTCTAGTATTTCAGCTAAAACTATATGGGAAGAGACTAAAAAGATAATACAAAAACTGAGAAAATGGAAGCTTTGTTATATGGATAGTAAGACATAAGCAGTTAAAATGTTTTTAGCCCCTTTAGTCTTCTACACAGGTCAGGCATATTTTTATCAACCAGAGAATTTGTGGGTAGTAATTAATAAACAGCTGAAGTACTTTATCTGGGAGGGGAAGATGGCAAGAGGGATAAGATGATTCTTCCAGCAGAATAGGGTGGATTGGGATTACCTAATTTGAAGGGGTATTTCAGAGCTACACAGTTGAGACTCCTGTACATAGCACAAGCAGAAACTACAATTCAAAGTGGAAAGGGATGATGATGAAACACAGGGGAAGCTCGAGAAACAGAAGAGACTGGGATTTTGGATACAGGCCTTTAAGGAGAATAACAATAATCATGCAGAATATTATATCCATAAAGTAGCAGAAAGTGTTCTAAGAACTAAACCAACATGGGAATGGAGAAAGGAGATTCTCCTGCTAGGGATGACTGTAGTCAGGGATACAGACAGTAGGCAACAAGGGACCGGAATTTATTGGAGAAAACTGGCAATGGAACCAAGGTATTGGGCGCAAGTAACTAGAGAGGGAAAGACGCCAAGAATTTATTTGGAGTGCAGGTTTAAGATTGCCTTCCCTATCAGGGTTTCATATCAGAGCACAGGCAAAGAGAAAGAAATACAGTAAACTCTCAGTTAACTGGCACCCATGGGGAATGGTAGATGCCAGATAACTGTAGTTTCTGGTTGCTTGGGAGTTGCTATTAAAACGTAGGCCTGACTAATACTGTACCCTTTAATATTTATTTGGTTTGACTTGTTCTTAGGTTGGGTAGAGAGGCAGTTTATTTCTGTCTTCCTTTTTAATTCTCTAAAACTCTGAAAATGTAAGGTATGTTTCTGTGGGTTTGGGAAACAAAGTGCAACGCACTGTATTTCTTCGATTTGTTCTAGTTGCTTGAGTTCCGGTTAACAGAGTTTACTGTAGGGAGGTCCTAAACGAAAGACTAGCACTGGTAGAATTTTTAATAGCGGCTGGAACAGAAGATGCCATTAAAATAGGAATAATTAGTAGGACGTATAAAATATTTCATGATAACTATAAGAATCAGTTAGAGGAGGTTAGAAAGGATTGGGAATAGTTGGTTAAGCAATTCACAAAGAAACAATGGGAGGTTATATGTATGTCTCCCAAATATGCAACAAAATCTAGAAGATTTGGGATTTTTCCCCTGGAAAGTTTTATATAGATATTTTTATACTGCAGGTAGACACCAGAGAAACTTTACTCAAGCAGACAGTAAATTATGGAGGTGTGAAGGGGGAGAAAGAGGTAATTGGAACATATTTTCTAAGAGAGTGTTGTATTGGAAGACTTTAAGTAATCCCTGCGGGATGCATTGTCAGAGATGCTGGGTGGGCAGATTGATCTGACGAGGGAGATGATTTTTCTGAGCTATGATACAGAATCAGAATTGCCTAGACATGGTAAGGCCTTGCTGTGTCTAATAATGGTGTCTGCCAAAAAAGCAATTACTAGAAAATAGAAATCAAAATCTAAAGCAATTTTACTGGAAGGAGTGAATATAGTAACCAAGATAAAACAACTGGAATTGAGATCTTTAATAAAGGGTAGCAGCAAACTGCATAGGAAAAAATTTGAATTGTGGGAACAATGCATACAAGGGAGGAATGAGGTGTAAAAGGCAGCAGGACTTAAATGAGCTATGTAATGTTTGAGTGAGAAAGATTGGGTAGATTATAAGTGATATATAATGTTTGCAGCTGGGAGTGTGGCAGTATGGTTTGTGATGTAAAATGCTTGCAACTAGGATTGTGTCCATGTGGTTCGTTTTCATTTACTTAAATGTATTATTGCCTGTATAGTAAAGTGGGTTACCTTCGTTGAAGGTTGGGCGTCGGGTTGGCAACTCGACACCATAAGTCATTAGCGGACCGGAGTTCTGCTGTGGCAACCCCTAACCGGGAAAAGCCGAAAAGACAAACAAACATAGTAAGTGATGGGTTAATAAAGATGTTTCTTGTTTAAAAAAAGGCAGGAATTAAATAATTTATGTAATATTGCTTAGGTTATATGATATATAGCAATATATATGAAGTATAATGTTTGTTGTGCTAATATAGTTTGATTACTTTTATATGAATGTAAATTTGCCTGTGTCACATGTGATGATTCAGTAAAGGTATTTGGGGAAAAATTTAAGATGTCTAAGTTTGTATATTGGTGTATCTGTGAGTAGTCCGGAAGCTAGTGGAGGTGAGGTGTTATTCTTGACTAGTTGAAGTAGTTGAGAGGCGATAAGTACATTGTTTCACAGGTAGCCGGTTTAGTTTTTCAGTGGTTTTGTAGTCATGTTCGTATCTTGGAAGCGAGTGATGAGTTTGCAAATGGCAGATATATTTATTTTAGAAGCTGCAGCAATTAAGGGGAGACAGTATTCTAGCTGAGCCATTAAGACACCTTTATCAGCTGCAATTCTACCAATGGAATTTGTACAGGGTCTGAATAGAAAAAGGGAGGTCATATTAGCCCAGAAGAGGTGTGTGTGTGTGTGTGTGTGTGTGTGTGTGTGTGTGTGTGTGTGTGTGTGTGTGTGTGTGTGTGTGTGTGTGTGTGTGTGTGTGTGTAGTCCAGGTGGAATTGCAAATTTAGGAAGGGGTCTAACCAAATTCTTAGGTATTGAATGAAGTGACATTTTCAATACTGTTAAAATGATCAAGGATTTTTAGATGCCTGATGATAGAAGTGCACTTTTGCCTATTGCCAAAAAAACATTGTTTTTGTTTTAGAAGAGTTTAGTAGTCATTGGCTAGTTGAATAAGGGCATGAAAAGCAACCTGAAGTTTTGAGTTCAAGAGAAGAGACAAAATGGTTGGAGCAGAATATGACCATGTCATCAACATAAAGTAGTAGAGGAAGACTGGGCAAGTCAAAAGAAAGTTTGTTAATGTAGATAGAAAAGAGGAGATATGCCAGAATAGATCCTTTCTGCAGAGGGACTGATGTAGAGGTTGATGAATTGGAATTAAATGAGAAGTGACGGTTAGAGAGGTAGTTTTTGAACTCAGGCAGTGTTGTCAATCTGTGAGCCAGTTTGCAACCCACCTGACAACATAGGGGTTGATATTCAACTGGATTAGTTTGTCAATGATGCCCAAATATAGTGTTGAATGCCTTGGCCAAGTCAAGATACACCATGTGCAGGGCTTTGCCCTTGTCTGCGGCTCTGGTCACGTTCTCGAAGAAGTCCCTCAGGTTTAGCAGGCATGATCAACCCTTGACAAAACCGACCTGGGAATGATCCAGAGTTTGGAGGTCATCTATATCCTTATTTATGAGATCCATGATGATTCATTCCATTGCCTTATAGATGAGGCTGGTAAAACATATGGGTCTGTAGTTACTTGGGTCTGTTGCTGAGCTGCCATTGTGGAGGGGGGATAACAGTCGCTGTTTTCCATTCAGTGTGGACAAAGTTAGTACTCAGGCTGTGGTTGAATAGAGTGCCTAATGGAGTAGCTAGCTCTTGTTTAAGAACATTAAGAATGCAGCCTGGAATACCATCTGGTCCCATGGAGGCTGCGTTCTTAGCTTTGGCGAGAGCAGTGATGATTTGCTGTTTGGAGATGCAAGGAGGAGGAGATTATGAATATATGGTTTGTAGTATGCTTGGGGGGATGGGGGTGACATTTTTACTAAATCTGTCTGCTAGCAGGTTTGCAATTTCCCCAGGTTCGGTGTGTGGGATGTGATGCCATCCACAATTAGTTCATCATACATCTGAGTCTTACCTGTTAGGTTGCAGACATAACTGAAGAAAGCCTTATGGTTGTCCTTGGCTATGGTTGCTAACTTTTTCTCATAGTTGCTCTTTGAGGATTTTGCGAGTTGTCTTATTTGCTTGTTTAGGCTAAGGATTATGCTCTTCCAGTTCTGGGACCTCACTTTTGTATTTTTAGACAGCAGCTTCTTTCACTTATTGTATTAATCAATGCATTAATGCTAGACGTCAGCCAAGATGGTTTGCTTTTTCTTGAGGATTTTGCTTTAATCCTGTCCAGCACGGCTGTGTGAACATTTGTGTAGATGTTTATACAAGGCATCAGAGCATACCTTAGTATAGCCATCAATGCCATCTGTGGACATTGGAGGTTGGAAGTCGATTATACCTTCCCTTAGGAGGGTATAGTTAGCTTTGGTGAAGTTTTTAGCCCGACTTCTCCCTTGGGAAGTTCTGATGCTGTTACTACTACAAAAATGACGGATTTATGGTGAGATTTAACAAGTGCAGGCCCTACACTTAGGCGTTGCATCGGCCACTCATATTGGTGAGAACCACGTCTAGAATATTGGAAACAGTTATGGGGCTGTGCACTACTTGTTCCAGGACATTTGAGTTAGAGTGAGTTTGGGCATGTGTAAGGTTCCCAATTAATAGAAGAGATAGTACCCATATTCATGGTACTTGTGAATATACAGAAGAAATCCCCCCACAATCATTGTGGTGACTCCCTTCTGGCCCATGCAGCTGTGATTTGAAATGGCCAGCAGCTATTACCACAAGTTTCCTCACAACATGTATCTATTCACATGAGAAACTTATGAACCTATAAGAATAGGGGTGTTTGATAATTCTGATCCCAGTCAACTTCAGTTGACTGCATGGATAAATAGGCTTTTAATTCCCCTTACAACACCTCTTTACTGAGGATGCACAATACGTGTTAGCAGAGGCAAGAAAGTCTGCCACTACAAAGTCATGTGTTAGCAAATGGATGAGGTATTCAAGCTGGTGTCAACAACTTAACCAGCATCCATTCAGGGCTAGTGATTCTCTGTTTTTTCCAACGGCATCAGGTGAGCTCTCGTTGGCCCTTGAAAATTGGGTGGAGAGGGTGTAAGTCTTGCTCCAGGCTGTACCCATATCCGCAGCAGGCCTCCAAGTTGAACAGCTTCTGACATGTTAGAACAATGGGAAATTGGCAAGCCAGATCCATAACTTCAGGGTAAGGATTGGCTCTCGAGGGCTGGGTTGGTCTGGTTAAGGTGTGAAGTGTGGCTGGGCAAGTACTGCGGCTGGATACGTTTTTGGCTGGACTGGTTTTACAATATTTGTGCGAGTTACTATCCTTTGGCCTTTCTTTCTCTTCTGTCAAAGTTCATTTGCCAGCAATTTCAGCATGTGTACCCTTGGATCATTTTATTTCAAGGCATTCTCACGTTAAAATATTTTTGAAAAGGGTTTAGTATGAGACACCTCCAGGAAAACGACGACTCCTTGGGATCTTAATTTTGTGTTAGAGAAGCTACCACTTGCTCGATTTGTTCCAGCTGTCTGGCTGACTTCAGGTTCTTATGAAAATTGTTGCTGATTGTTTTGACTTCTGCATTGAGTATCTTGAGTTGGAAGCCCTTCTAGTGAGTCAACCCTGTCTCATTTTCCACTGAAACAAATCCTTTTATGGCTGAAGAGGTATTCAAGTTTGCTTAGTCAAACTATTAGTCTCCCTGTTTTCTTTCCTGATCCTAAAAATGAGGATGAAAGGGTAGTCCGTACCTTGGATGTTCGCGGACAGATCGGGTGTATCTTGACAGAAAAAAATCTTTTGAGGTATGCAGATCAGTACATTTCTTGTGAAGGTAAGAAGGGATAGCCGGTGTCAAAACAGCTTCCAAATGTTTTTTTTCAGGATTTTACCTTTTGTTATACTCATCATAACAAGGCCTTACCTTCAGCTGTGGCTTTTTGGAAAAGGTCCTATTCTAGACGTATTCTAGAAGCAACAGCTTTGTCCTCTCTATATACTTTTAGAAAACACTATACAAGCTTGATTCCTTCTGTAGGTCTAGATCAGAATTTGCTAGGACCATTGTCCAGGGTCTCCTGGACGATTCTTCTTCCACCTCCCAAATGTAAGTTATAGTAATCTACCCATACAGCTAAGGCTACTGCAACAGTGATTAATATGAACATAGTACTATCATGTAAGTAAACATATCATAAGGAACTCCCTCCCTTCATCCCCCTTGGATAGTTTGAGTTTACATATGCGTATATATTTACCTCCTAGCTTTGTCCTCTCAGGGCTCGGCCTTCCTCTTTCAGCTGGCATGAAAGCTCTGAAGGACTTGGTACTCAAACCTGTGGATCTGATGTCTTTTTCATCCATTCCTCAACTGATGGGTCTATGAATCAACATCAGAGCTGTTCTCAGCCACTATGATAGACTTTAAGCTCCATAGTTGAAATTCATCAGCTGAGGAAGGATGAAAGCAGTCACACAGATACAGTTATGGTGAATACATAACTATAATTTGTAGGCAGCTCAGCTTCAACTACCTAATGGTTTGAATACATGGAAGGTGCCCTGAAGCTTTGAAAGCTGGATGGCTGTTGCATCCTTGGCAAGATGTAACCCATATAGCTAAGGCAGGAACAGGACGTTTTGACCCCTTGCATTATCACATTCCATATCTAGATCTGTATAACACTTTGATACTACTGTTACACCCTAGTTAACAAGGTTTTTATAATAGTTTAGAACACTCTACAGGAATAGCAAAAAACAACAAAAAAGAGGAAAAACATCAAACAAAAGATCAAAGATTTATAACAAATTTTAGAGTACCTATGTGGAGTTGCTCAAAATTTCTTAATGGGCTAACTTTAATATGAATGACTTGAGACATACCTCCCTGGACTATATGAAGAGAGACACGACTGAACTCTGAGTGTGTGTTCCAGGCAGGTATGACCCTAGCCCTAAGCAGCATCCTGCCTTCGCCAAGAATGATACCACAATAGCAACAAAAAATAATTGACTTCAACAGTAGTTTCTGTTGTCATTCCAAGGGGATCCAGTATCAGTCTGCGTGGAATGACATGGTTGACAGGCCTCAGTGCTTTGCCAGAGATGGCCTTCACCTGTCACCACTGGATTTCCGGATCCTGGCCAAAGCTCTTGCCCCCCCCCCCCACCCCCATTGTGCCATTTTTAAGAAATGTCCCAAAGACAAACCTTCCAACATAAAACATCTGTCAAAAAGCAAACTGAAGGTCATGCTGCTTAATGCTAGAAGCCTTAACCTGAAAATGAACTCACTGGAGGCTGCTGTTGCACTGGAAGATGCCAATGTCTGTGTGGTCATGGAAACTTGGTTCAGGGCTGCAGAAAGCACCCCTGCCTTACGAGGCTATACCTTATTCCACACATTCCGACCCCAAAATGAGGTCAGGAAGACTAATGGTGGTTGAGTCTGTCTTCATTAAGGACAGGCACACCTCCAGACTGGTTTGCCAGCATAACACAATAAAACTACTCCAGGTGCAACTGACAGTTGGCAAGACACCCATCCAAGTTATAGCTAGCATTAGACTCCACTTCATGACTCAGGACACCCACTCCTCTTACCTGGATCTACTTGACTCCATCAAGGTACCCCTTAACACCCTCATCCTTGGTGACTTCAACTACCCCATCATAGACTGGGTGAACTGTTTTTGCACTAATGCACTCTCTCAACGATTCCTTGACTTCATCAATTCGTAATGCACTAGACCACCTAGTTTCTTCCCCCACAAGGGGAAATAACATTCTGGATATGGTTCTCACCAACATGGGTGACCGCTGCACCACTCCCATAGTATGTACTTCCTTGGTGAGATCAGATCATTGGACTGTCTCATTAGAAGCTTCTATCCCACCCAGCCTCCCCCCCCCCAGCCGTAATCAAGCTAAAAAACTTCTCAAAAGCTGACTGCAACCTCCTAAGAGAGGGTATCTGTAGCTTCACACCACCGCCCCCCTTAGAGAATGCAGAAAGCTATGCTGAACAGTATGCCAGTGCAGTATACAAGCACCTGTACAACTGCATGGACTCGGCCATATCCAATAGAACTAAAACCTGTCCCACAAAGAAACACAAACCTGTTTTGGTGGACATCCTCTATCAACAGGCTTTACAACAAAAGGAAGAAACTGTTGTCCAAGGGTAAAAAAGAACAAATTCCTAATTGGAAAGTCTCTCCTTAGCCTCAACAAGCAAATTAGATCACTAGTGAAAACCTCCAAGGCCAATTATGAATCAAAACTAGCCTCCAAAACAACGGGAAACCATAAAGTTGTCTTCAGTTATGTCAGGAACCTCCATGGCAACATCCAGGTTTGTTCCAAATTAGTACTTAACAGTATCACTTACACTGATCCTGTTGACTTAGCCAACCTGCTAGCAGATGGGTTCAGCACAAACTTCACCCCCAAAGGCCCTTTCGACATCCCCGATGCATGTCCCACACCTCACAGCTGCATAGATTTTGTGGCAGGCCGTATCCAAGGCAAAGAACACAGCTTCCATGGGACCAGATAGTATCTCAGGATCTATTCTGCACCATCCCCAGCAAGTACTGGCTTCTCCTTTGAGCACCCTATTCAACCACAGCCTAAGTACAGGCTTCATTCCAGCAGAGTGGAGAACTGCCATTGTCATCCCCTTGCACAAAGGTGGTGCCTCTACTGACCCTGGAAACTATCGCCCCATTAGCTTGACAAGTCTGATCTGTAAAGCCATGAAACGTATTATTGTGGATCTCGTACGCAAGAAGATAGGCAATCTCCAAGCACTTGACACCACCCAGTTCAGATTCGTCAAGGGCAGATCTTGCCTGTTGAACTTGGTTGACTTCTTTGAGACTGTCACCAAGGGCCTGAACGAGGGAAAGAAAGTCAGTGCATACAGCTTACCTTGACTTGGCCAAGACATTTGACACAATCCCTCACTCGGGCATCATCGAAAAGCTAACACAACTTGGCGTAAATCCCTGTCTCAGCAGGTGGGTGGCCAGCTGGCTCACCGACAGGGCCCTCAAAGTCAGAATGGGTACCTCTACCTCCGATAGCAGACCTGTCACTAGTGGAGTTCCCCAGGGATCTGTCCTGCTATTTGGCATCTATTTCTCTGAGGTCCAGGCAAAGACAAAGGCCTGTGGCTGACCAAGTTTGTGGATGACTGGAAGTTGGGTGCTGTCATCGACTCCTCAAATGATGTTAACATACTGCAAGAGGGTCTT
This sequence comes from Protopterus annectens, assembly GCF_019279795.1. Lineage (NCBI taxonomy): Eukaryota > Metazoa > Chordata > Ceratodontiformes > Protopteridae > Protopterus > Protopterus annectens. Next base: position 956,378,017 of record NC_056747.1, read on the forward strand.
ACAGCAGCTAATGACTGGTGCCAAAGTCATGGCATCAAGCTAAGTGCAAAAAAAGTGTCTTACCATTCTACAAAAACAGGACCACTAACAATTACCATATCAGTGACAGCCCCCTAAGAACACAACCTGTGGTGAGAGACCTGGGCATTCAGGTTGATAACTTCACATTCAACCATCATGTAGTGGCATTGGCCAGAAAAGCCTTTCACTTGATGCAATCCCTTTACGTAAGAGATGAACTCAGAAAAAAGGAAGTTATTAATTCTCTATACTCCTCCCACATTAGACCAATAATTGAGTATAATGCCCCGTTTAGGATGTCCCTCTCCAAACATCTACATCAACTGGAAAGGCCAGTGAAATACCTCACGAAGAGAATCCATGGCCTCCAACACATGTCCTATGCAAACAAGCTCAAATCACTATCACTCTACTCGGTATCATACAGATTGCTCAGGGGTGATCTGTGTCTCACCTACAAGGCAGTGTTGGACCCTGTCCTACTAGAGATGCTCCATATCCGTAAGTCTAACTCCTCACACACTACCAGCTCAAAAGGCCTAAATCTAATATGTGATGTCAACAAAACCTGCTGGAGAGAAAGGTTCGTCTCCCACAGGCTGCCCCATTTCTGGAATAGACTTCCATACACGTGAAACAGAGCACCTCGATGACCCTCTTCAGGCACAACCTTGATGAGTGGATGGGAAACCACAGATTTGTCTCAGGGGTTCCACATATGTCCCTCATTGACAGGGGCGACGGGTGCTGACTGAGGTTTCTTTTTGGGGACAGACTGTTGGCTAGGCTTGTAAGGGCCCCAAGGCCATTAGCCTAGTAACATTCTATGATATATAACCGTTTAAAACATTTGCATTTGATCTACACAAAATAAGAATGTTATTAATTTTTTATGATTTTAGTGTTCAAAATGTTAAATATAATAACTTCTTATGTAAAATTCCTGTTTGATTTTATTATGTTAAAAACTATTGTTAATTAAATTAATTATATTTAGATGTTAATGTTAAATAAATTAGCATTTACATATTAACATGTTAAATAACGTTGAATTCTTACGTAAAATTCCTAATTAAAATATTAAGTAGTAAAAATGCTTTTATTAAATTTAATTGGGGTCAAATAGTCCGGGGACAAACTGTCCAATAAATATTCTAATAGACAGTAAATGTGACTTTTAATATGAAAGTGTATCCAACTGCATTGGGGTCAAACTGTTCTGCTTCCTGCTAAGGCTTCTGCAGTAGTGATCATTCAGACATCTGCTGTTGTAAGTTTTACTTTCACAACTGTACTTTTTCACTTTTTGAGATTCCTCTAGGTTGACATAAGTGTGCTTGCTTAATTGTGTGCTTTCTCTGCGTATTCTTAGGCACAAAAATAAACTGAGAAATTGAGCAGGTTGCACTGTTTTCATAGGTGGTCATCTAACTGCCCTGGCATATGATGGTAGCCATGCATCTAATGCAAGCTCCAACTGCTGAAAGAATCTGGCCAGAGGCAGATATTTATCTGTAGCTTTTATTACAGATAAATCTGCATGGGGCAGTCCCAGGTTTGAGCTGTGTCCCATAGCCCACAACTACCAGGAGTGTGATGTTCAATGTCCTGGTTTTAAAGCTTTTTTGTGTTCTGTGCTTCATATTGTGGTGTTGCTGCAAGAACTCGAGAGAAGGTAGCCACATGGGTATACACACACACACATCCACTGTAGTTATTCTTTTTTTATGTATTTATTTTGCTTTGTAATCTAATCTGCACCGTTGAGCCTCACAACACATACACTGACACTCATAAGTTCATTCATACTTGTATTAGTTTGCAGCATTCATTGGTAACTTAAGCACACACCAGACACGCAAGTCAGGCCAGTCATATTTGCCTCAGTGCTCTGTCATTAATAAAATGTACACATCCATTCATAAACACCCATGATTTGGGTCTGTCACTCACTTTCTGCAAAACGGTACATATCTTGTTAGTTTTAAGGACTAATGATCACTTACAGGGCAGGGAATTTGAATTTTATCACACTTGCTTTAAACTGCAGGATTGGTTTTGAAAACCGATTACTTTTGCTTGTTTGAAGGTGCCACCTATTCAGATTGCTTTTTGTGGTAGCTGTAACATTAATGAATTCCATACATATTAGCTTTTCCACTTCCTCTAACATGTTCTGCCTGTCTCACTTAGCAGATTTATACCTTTTCGCAAGGGGTTTGAGTAAGGGAAATGTTGCACTGTTTCATATGTATATGTATTGTCACTTTGTTTCTGAATGCAAACACCCATAAAATGAACAAGATTAAAATATGCTTACAAGCATTTGCTGTATTTCTGAGGCAGTAGCGTAAGCTACTTTTGTATTAGGTTAGATAGAAAGAGGGTCTTTTTTCTTCCATATTAGTTAATATCACTATTAGTCAAGTAAGGGTAATGATTTTTGTTAGCTTATAAAAATTTTGCTGTTTTATTTTGCATGTAGCATTTTGGCAAAGTTGTCGCTTCACCTATGTGAATAACTTGTCTGATGCTGATCTTTAGCTGCTTTGTGAAGATCAGTTGAATTGCTTCCTTGGGATAACTGCACTTTTTGGGAAAAGTCAGACACAGGAAAGACTGAGCAGCACTGTTATCAATAAGTTTATGTAGCATCTCTTAAAGAAGTTATCTTGTAAAAAAAAATCTGCTATCATATCAGCAAATACAACCATTTGTGTGAACCACTGTGTGGATCAGAATTTGCTGACTTTTCACAAGTTGCACTAGTTTTCCATGTGATCGTGGCTTTGTAAACTCAGTAAGTGTTGGCAAATATGTTTTTCAGAACCTGTTCGGTTATTAGAAGTGGAAATTAACTTGGAAAAGCCATTATGAATTCAGAGAAGATGTGGAAATACTGTTGTGTGGAACTTGACTGGGTTATTTCAGAGTAACAAACTGTTAAAAATGAACAACTGAATGTAATTCAAACTTCCTGGGTTAATCTAACAGCACTTCACAGGCTAAATAAGTTGAAAGTGGCGTTTGTTATTTTGATAAAGAACAGCGTTTATTTTAAGCGTTAAACATAAAAAAAATGCTTTTCGTTAAACCACAACAGTTAACTTTGTCAGAAAAAACAAAGGTTTACAAAGCCAGGATTTAAATTCCCCTCCTCTTACAACTCCTAGTTTTCAAAAGCCAATGTTATTGGTTATACAAAACTTTTTCTAAGTTGATGTTAGTGAACTCCCTCCCCTTCACAAATGCTGCATTACCTGGTAGATAGTATATCAATTCAACCAAGTATTAAAATACAATATATACAAATTTATATCATCAGTAGAACGTGCGTATTAAAATGGCAATAAAACTGTGTTTGTTTGTTGCCATTTCAGAGTAAATTATTCATTAAATTTGCCAGAGATAAGAAAAAAATATCATAGGCCACTCATGCAAGATTTCTGGTGACATCTTGAAATAATTTTGGTGGTAAAAGGACAATTGATTCATTCGTTTTCAAATAAATAATAAATAGGTTGTCTGGTACATCATTCACAAATCACACTGAAGACGCACATTTTTAAGCATCCTCCCTGTACTGGCAATGGTGACTGACTGTAGATGTGGCATCTTATCAAACAAAACTTTAATCAAGTTGCTACATTCAGAGACTTGTAATCGCATTAATACAGAGATGATACTTTGTACTTGTATTTTTATCTAATCTTGGAACTTGCAAAATATGCTATTCTCAGCTTAGTTTTTTTCTCTGAATGATCTGGGCAGTAGAAATATAGCCATCATGACAACCCACTGACACAAAGGAATAGTGTTCCTTTATGCCACTGGCCATCCAAGTTTGGGAATTGGCTCCAGCCACTGGGTGGGTCAGCCAGGAACAGATAAGATGAAGCAGATGATGGCCAGCTCTCCCATTTGGAGAGGACGGGTGGAGACAAAGAGCCTCACATATTTACTTAGATTTTTTTTGGGGGGGGGTTGACAGCGTATTTATCATTGCACTAGCCATTCCCTAGCTAGGACTTTTGACCCGTTACCATGAATAAGATAGCTGATGGCTTCATAAGTGTAAATCCCCCTTTGTGCCCCCCCCCCCTTGGAGACTACAGGTGAGTTACTATTTAAGTGGACTGCCTAAGGAGTTGGAGCTCACCGTTCTTGGACGGGGACACTCTAGGGATCTGTAGTTAGGTTGGTGTGGAAGCAATTAAAAAATACATATTTATTCACAATGAAGAGCGCTTTTGCTTACAAAGCTTCTTCAGATCAATTTAACAGACAAACTAATGATCAGATAATATATATAAATACAAATTATTCAGACCAGTCACATCACACAGTCAGTTTTTCAATTCACTTCGATTCAGTTACTCATTTATTTTTTATTTTTATTTTGATAACGGAGTGTTTATCTGGTTGCCGGCTAATCATTTGTTTCTGATATATTTTTTATTTGTGGAAGCAATTAGATCATTCAGAAGTTGGATGGGACCAGGAGGGAATATATTAAAAAAAAAAAAAGTAGTGGAAGAGTTATTGAGAGAAGATACACTGCCAGTTAGCACAAAATGGCTGTAAGCATAGTGTAAAAAATGAAATCGGACACAGTGATAAACACAGATTACAGCAACATGTGTAACCATATCAGTGATAACAGGTTGCAAAAATTAGCCAATGAGAGAGTATTAGTGGACAGGACAGCCTTTTGATATACCTGCTTCTGACAACTGTATGCAAAAGGGCAATCATCTATTGCCTTATAGACTGCTACAGTCAACAAGGTTTTTTTGAACAACATTTCAAAGTCAGTAAATTAATTGTGACATTCCTAGAAGGGCAGTGTAATGAAAATGTAAAATCCAGGTACTTCCAGAAAGTGTAAAAGTGACCAGTGGTCTCCCATGGGGCTCTGTGCTGGGACTTCTCCTTTTTGGTATTTGCATCTCACATCTCCCAAGTTGAGAGGCAAGACCTCTAGACAGCAAAGTTTGAAGGTTGTCATCCTATGACACCCATGCCCTACAGAATCAACTCAACCTAGTAAACCCCTCGCTTTTGACCTCTATAAAACCAAAGACTACCTGACAAGACGGTGCAAGACAAACATCGTCTACCTGTCTTCTTCCATCCCTACTGTGTGTTTCACCTGTTCTTGTAAACCCAAGTACTGCACGTAAAGCCTTTCTGCCTTTTGCAGTAAAGTAGCCAAATTTGCTTTCAATCTTGCATATAAGACTCATTGCAGAGCCCTGAAACAACTAAACTGGCTTGAGCTAAACCAACTGTTTTAACATGCTCACAGCTTATTACTGCACACAATCTTATATTTGCACCAGAAAAATGCCCAGAACGAGAAGATACCATGTAAAGCTACTGTTCACATAGGGACCCTTGCTCCACCAATAAACTTAGTAATCATGTCAAAGTTTAAATAACTCATCAGGTGATTCACTGTATCCCATCACCTACCATAACACTGCAACACCTTTCCAACATGCTTAAAACAGTAACTTTACACCTTCAGTGACTGACTAAAACACCTAAACCACTCATCATTGTGTACATGGTTTTCATCTAGGTGGTTCCATTTTCCTTTGTCAGTTCATACCCCCCCATTCCTTTATAATCACTGTCCGCTTCTACATAACAAACCTTTCTACCATTCCTCCTCAGTTACCTTCCTGTTTAATCCCCACTTTGCGTATCAATTTTGTTCTGACCTTCTCATTTCATCCTTGTCCTTCAAGTAGCCTTAAAACCAGTTTTATGTTAGTCTGTTCCCCCCACTGTCCTTGACTCTTTAGCTATACAATACCTCTCCTGCCTCTTGCTCCTAGCTTTAACTGTTCACTGTCTACTGACTAATGTTTCACACTCCTTACCTCAGATTTATTTCTAACATCTGTACTGTAACCCTCTTTACCCACGTCTTGCAAGGTGTATGGAATGTGAGCTTTTTACATGTATTGCCTGAGATGTTTCCATATTAAATGTTTTATACTTGGAATTTAGTATCATTAATTTATGGCATGACAGAAGTACCTGTTTTATCTTTGTATAGTGTCATTACAGAAAAATTGCCTGTTTGTATTTAGAAGTCTAAATCTCTGTCTTATTTACCACACTGTTAGAGACCTAGTTGCCCTAACCTCCTGTTTCTCTGCAATTCCAGTGTCTCCATCAGTACTAGAGTCAGGGACATAAATCTTCACTAACAGATAAATTAAACACAATGAAGGGATCAGTTTATAACCCAGTGCCTACCAAACCCCTGTAATAAACTTGCCCTGCATGTTAAGCAATGTGACTCTCATTTTTCCTTTAAGTGTAAACGAGAGAACTAGATGAATGTCCATAAATTTACTTTGGGATTGACCAGTATGGTTCTGTTGGAGAAAGGAGTTGTTGCCTGAGGTGGATGGTGTACTGGCAAGGTGACAATGGTCATGAGATTTGGTGGCCTTGGAATATCTGTAAATCTATAATCAGTAAAATTAGGGAAGAATAAATTAGTTTGTTCTTGTATTTTGGGAGAAAATGGTTACATTTTGTTAAACATATAATATGAACTAGCAGGAGTAGTATGGAAGGTGATGGTGCTAGGAAATGGATGACATAAAACATTATTTTTTATGAACAGCAAACCCACCAAGTTTTATTGGGAACTATTGACATCCGTCCATATCATTGTTCCTTACAGTAGGGATTCCCTTGCCTATCCAGCCAGTATACTAAAGCCTTAGGTTGTAATAGGGGCGTCATATGTCACACACACATGCTCCCAGTGTGTGACATAGGGTATAAAGGTGACATATTGGACGTACCATCCTCAGAACTCTTGTCTCCAGTCTTAACGCCATCTTCAATCATTCGTCTGAATACTCTTTTGTCTGCTGGTTGCCAAGCCATTTACAGATAAAAAGCTGATTTTTAGTTTATTCCCTAAAAGGACTGTCACAAGCAGTGTTTGTTTTGTTTTGGTGCTTCTCACAACCATACATCTTGTTCTGTTTGTCCGACATTTCTTACAAAAACTTTGTATAGTCAGCTCTCCTCTTTAGCTATTTACCTAGAAAACCAATGTCTTAAATTGTTGGCTCATGGCACTATGGGTAATCATCCTAACCTGAAGGTCAACCGTCAGTGAAGAAGACCAAAAAAGTTTATTCGGATTCTTCTACTGTACTGATTTTCACACATCCCTGGAGGCTCCGCAGACATCCATTTCCGATGTTGGGGGGGGGGGTGCAGCTGATTATGTCTGAAGGGCCTATGAGTCTTCTGCAAATCTTTGTTAGAGAGAAGATTCCCACTATATTGAGTGTAGGCAGGGGTCTGAGCTGCCTAAACTAGTTAGGGCTGATGTCCCTTTAAAAAAGAAGCAAATGGAGTAGCATATTTCTCCTGCCCCTAAGGATCCTCAGTGTGAATGGAATGATTTTACAAGGGTTTGTTCAATGTCCTTATGGCTTTGAAGCCTCCTCAGGGGGTCTCTGTTCCTGCTCTCCATTGTTCTTCTACTCCTCTTAAGGCCTAGGGAGCAGGTTTTGTCTGATGAAGGGATCTTTGGCCGATTCCTCTGATTCCCTCTCCCTTGAATTATGGTTCAGAGGAAGAGGATTCTATTAGTTCTGATTCTCCTTATGAAGAGATTTCCTTTGGGGATACTATCTCCCCATATGATGGAGATTAAGTGGGATTGTGCCCAGGTTTCTGATGTTCAAAGGGGGTATTATGAACTCCTTCAAATGGAGTCTCCCAAGCCCTCTGCTGTTCCACTTGTTCTTGTTGGATACTTTTTCTGCAGCTTCTAAGGCTCCTGATTCCCCAGCCTCCTGCTCCTAAGAAAACTGACAGGTGTTATAAGGTGCTCATCATTGCAAATTTCTTTTCAAATGTCCCTCAGCTGATCCTTCTCTTATTACTGTTTCTTCTGTTAGATGCTCTAAGCTTTTGCCCTATAATAAGCTGCTCCCTTCTGTTAAGGACAACAGGACTGTGGAGAGGCTGATATACTGCTCCTAGTCTGGCTTTCAGGGCTGTCAGTTCAGACCTATCTGTCCAGGTATATTCTGGCTATTCTTTCTCAGGTTATTTCAGATCTTCCTTTATTCTGTGGGGACAGTTTGGCCCCCTTTTTGTTAGTCATTTTCTCAAGTGGCTTGCCATTCCATTTAATGTGGTAACGATACAGCTGATGCCTCATCTAGAGCTGCTGCTTTTGGTTCTGTGTTAAGGAGGTACTCCTCGCTTTGCCATCAGCCTCTGCCAAATGATGTCAAGGCCAAGCTGATGGATGCTTCTCTTGACAATAAAAATCTCTTTAGTTCTGCTGCTGCTAAGCTTTTTAAGTCCCTTCAAGTAAAGGGTAAGGCTATGCAGGAATTGAAATTCCCAGATTTCAGAGGAATTATCCTGCCAAGTCTGCCTTTGTCCATAGACTGCCTCTCCCTCCTCCTCCCAAGGGTAAAAAGAGTGCTAAAAGGGCTCCTCCTGCTAAGTCTACTCAAACTCCTACAGCTCAGAAGCTTCTTTTTCCAGACAAGTCACGTTCTGTCAAACTATCTTCTTCTCTCCCTCCTCAGCCAAATTCCTCCATTTCTTCGTCGTTCCATGTCACTTCCAAATTGGTTTCAGATCATTCAGGACTCTTGGGTTCTTACCATCATTCATCAGAGATATTACTTGGTTTGGAAATCCCTTCCCCTCCATTTTGGGCATTTCTCAACCTCCTCAGGAACAGTTGCCCTTTTTTCAGGATGTTCTTCAGAGCCTTTTGTCTCATAGAACCATCAAAGCAGTTTCGACTTCTCAACAGGGGAAGGGATTTTATTCCAGAATGTTTATGGCTCCCAGAAAAGGAGGCGTCTGGAGACCCGTAGTGGATCTCTCCAAGCTCAACACCTTTCTGAAGGTTCCTTCCTTTTGAATGTTATCCCTTCAAACCTTGTTTCCTCTTCTTCCTCAGGCTTTCCTAGTCTCTTTGGATCTCAAGGACGTCTGTCTCCATATCCTTATTCATCTGCTTTTCAGGAAGTTTTTACATGCTGCTTCCTTGCATTTTAAGTTCTGTGGTTTGCCCTTTGGCCTCTCTACTGCCTCAAGGGTCTTCACCAAATGCTTTGCTCCTGTGATTGCTTTCTGCAGTATGAGGGGAATATGGAGCTTTCTTATTTGGATGACCTGCTCATTCAGGCTTCCTTTCCTGAGATTTTTCTTCACTATTATCTTTGTCTTTTGCAAAGCCTAGGGTTTACAGTGAACTTCCAAAAATCCTTCCTGTCTTCTCAGGATCATGTTTTTCTCAGGTGCAGGCTGCAGACCATTCCAATGCTGTCATCCCTGCTTTCTCTCAAAGCTTTGACCCTGATTGCATTCTTTCCGTCCCTTCTTCCTCTGGCCTCCAGTACAGCCAGAGAGTTTCTAAGGGCTCTGGGATACATGGCTTCAACCATTCCTATGCTTCCTCTGGCCAAACTTCATATAAGAAAGCTTGAGTGGTTCCTAAGGTCAGTCTGGCTTCGATGTTGTCATCCTTTAGACTTTCTAATTCCTCTTCTCCCATGTCTCAGAGCTTCCTTTTCAGCCTCCAGTCTCCACACAGGAACTCTTTTCAGATGCCTTGGACACAGGGTGAGGAGCTTCCTTCAACCCTCTGAAGGTTCAGAGCCTTTGGTTTCTTCATCAAAGGGAGGACCATATCAACATCAAAGAGATTAGAGCTCTTCAGGCCTTCCATTGTCTTCTTTCCAGGACCCCTCAAAATCTTCACAGACAATACAACAGTGATGTGGTACATCAACAATCAAGGGGGGACACAGTCTTGCCTCTTGTGCAGGCTAGCTGTTTAGGTATCAGGTGACTATTCGGACTATTTATATTCCTTCGGATCAGAACATTGTGGCAGACTGAGCAGGTTCATAACAAAAACTCACGAATGGATGCTTCACAGGGATATGTTTCTGTACATTGTCCATGAGTGGGGTACTCCTCAGGTAGATCTTTTTGCCTCCGCTCTGAACAGACAGCTTCCTTTTTTGCACCAGAGTCCCACATCCTCTGGCTTGGGAGGTAGACACCCTCTCCTTTTCCTGGGAGGGTTTTTTTTAATGCCTTACATCCCCTTATCATAACGAGGGTTTTGTTCAAGGTAGGACAAGACTGTCCCAAAGTCTTGTCGGTGATACCTTTTTGGCCTGGATAGCATTGCTTCCACTCCTCTTCTGTATTTAGCCAAGGGCAATCACATGTTGCCTCACAAGGTGAATCTGCTCACACAGGAAAAGGGATCCCTCATCCATTCCCACTTTGTACACTCCAACTGATGGTGTGGGTGATAGAGTTTTGATCTCTTTTAGACACCATTTTTCTAAGGATGTGCTTCGGGTTCTTCAGGAGGCCAGAAAACCCACTACCAGGAAATCTTATTTGCCCAAATGGAAGAAAGTTTGTTTGGTGTCTTGCTTGTAACGTGTATCCACTCTCTGTTGAAGTTCTTTTGGTTCTCTCTTATTTGTGTGAGTTGCTCAATAATGGGTTTGCGTACTTTTTCGTTAAAGCTCACCTGTCAGCCATTTCTGATTGTCTGCCTTTAACTCCTGCTTTGGCTTCTATATTCAAGGTCAAACATTTCCTTAAAGATGTCCTTCATATTAGGCCCCCTAAGAAACCTATTCCTCCTCCTTGGAACCTTAGTTTTGTTTTTGAAAAATTGGCTCAGGCTCCTTTTGAGCCTGCAGCTTCAGCTTCTTTACAGCACTGTTCTTGGAAGACTGTTCTTCTTTTGGCCCTTACCTCAGCCAGATGAGTTTCTGAGCTGAAGGCCCTTATGACTGTTCTCATTTTTTAATTTTTCATAAGGACAAGGGTGTCTTTTCATACTAATTCTTCTTTTATGCCCAAAGTGGTTAATGAGTTGTCTCATAATTAGTCTATTCATTTGCCCACTTCTTTCCCTTCTCTACAGGCTGCTAGTGAGAAGGTTTGTCACTCATTGGAACAACTCGGTGCTATTTAGATAAAACTTCAGCAATTCATAAATCTGAGCAACTTTTTGTTTCTGTTCATCCTAGGTCTTTCGGTTTGGCTATTTCTAAACAAATAGTTTCTTCATGAATATCTAAGGCCATTTCCTTCTGTTACTCTTTTCATGGGAAAAGCCTTTCTTCTATTAAGGGCTGTAGCTTTTTCTGGTGCTTTTTTCAAAGGATTGGATACCAGTTCCATCCTTGAGGCAGCTAATTGCATTCTTTTACCAAGCAGTGCAAGTTGTATGTGGTTTCCAGGGCTAGAGCTGGATTTGCTAGGGCTATTCTGCATGGCTTTCTTATAGGTAGGTACTAGGTTATTGGCCCTAGGGCCTAAATAAGCCTAGCCAAAAAGGTACCCTGGCTTTCGCCACCCAAGAAAATAATTTTTGTGTGCCCCTGTCGAGCAGAGCCACAGAAGTGATCCCCGGGGTGAATTTCCTATTTCCCATCCAATCATTAAGTTTTTTCTTGAAGAGTGCTAATGAAGAGCTTTGTTTTATATATATAGGTAGTTTGTTCCAGGGTATGGGAAGTCTCTGGGATAGGAATCTATCACTCCAGCATATTCTGTTTACTGTGGTGACAAGGTTTAGGTCCCTAAAGCGTGTAACTCACAGGGATTGGGATTTCTTTAAGTGGAGCATGTCCAACAGCTCTGGGTTTGACATAGCTTTGTATGTTACGTAGACATCGCCTCTGAGTAGGTGATATGCGATGCGGTGGAGTAAAGCTTGAGTTTTTTTAAATGGTCTGCGTAAAGCATCTGTTTGAGGCCAGTAATCCTCTTTGTGAGGTATTTCTGCGGCCTTTCCAGTTGTTGTAGATGTCTTGTGAGCTACATACCAAAAGGGGCGTTGTACTCATAATGAGTGCTGAGTAGAGGGGAACAATGACCTCTCTTTTCCTGGATGAGAAACCTTTTGTATGAGGTGTGCCACGTAGAAGGATTTCCTGACTAATGTGGCGATGTGATTACCAAAGGAGAGACTGCTGTCCACCTGTGTCCCAAGGTCTCTTATCACACTTTCAGTGTTAAGTAGACTATTGCCTATGTGGTAGTTCATGGGTACAGAGTTTTTACCAAAGGGGATGACAGTGCACTTTTTGGCATTAGCTTGAGGCCATGGCTTTGACACCAGGCATCTGTCTCAGTAAGGCCCTTTTGTAGGATGTCTACATAGTTAGGAGTTTCGATTATGGCTCCTAGTTTGCAGTCATCTGCGAACTTCGTTAGCCAAAGACTGTCTGTGTTAGCCTGTACTTCAGAAAAGTAGATACCAAACAGGAGAGGACCCAGGACTGAACCCTGTGGTACTCCACTTGTCACTGGTGTGAAGTCGGATTTGGAGTCTGTTACTTTCACAGTGTGGGTTCTGTCAGTTGGCAGCCCATCTTGTGACATAGGGATTTATACCTAGTTTAATGTGTTTATCTATAATTCCAGAGTGGGGGATGGTGTCGAAAGCCTTGGCGAGATCTAGATAGGCTGTGTGAACCACCTTAACCTCGTCTACGGCTTTGGTGACCTCTTCAAAGATGTCCATCAGGTTTAGGAGACGTGATCTGCCTTTTACAAACCCGAAGTAGGTAGGGTCCAGAGTTTGGAGATTACCAATTCCTTTGTAAGTTCCATGATGATATGTTCCATGGCCTTGCAGACCAGGCTCGTCAGGCTAATGGGGTGGTAGTTCCTGGGGTCCTTGGTGACTCCCCCTTTGTGGAGTGGGACCTTTCTCTTCCGTTTTTTTCCTCCTGAGCTTTTTTACTGTTTCCTACTGTAAGACGTACTGCAACAGTTGTGTAAAATCTTAACGTAACAGTAGACATCCTTCATTCTGTGTTGCAGTATTTGCTCCCTCCCTCCACCCCCTTTTACTCTACTCTTTTCCTTTTCTCCTTCTGGATGCACATGTTCCTCCTCCTCCTCCTTAGGATTGTTGTTCCTTTTGGGGCTATTCAGTTCTGAGGTATGTATGTGTCTGTACATCACCTTTATGCCCTACGCCTTAAGCAGAGAGCGTACGCTTGACATATGACGTCTATAAAATCCTAAAGCTTTGGTATACTAGCCAGATGTTGGTCTATCCTTGGCAGGGAATCCCTTTAAAAAATACTGCAACAGTGAAGAGGACATCCACTGTTACATTAAGATTTTATACAACTTTACAAACAACAAAGTGATTGTGTCTTTTGGCTTTTCCCGGTTAGGGGTCGCCATAGCGGAACTCCAGTCTGCTAATGATTGGCAGTAGATTTTTACGTACTGGCTTGCTGGGCCTAACGCACAACCTTAAATGAAGGAATACCTATTCACGCATGATGCCACACAGAAGACGCTCTGAGAAACGAACTGGCAATGTCTAACTGGGAGATGACAACGCTACCGCAGCACCACCACCGCAGTTTACAAACAACACAGTGATGTAGTACATAAACAAGGGAGAAGCACATCATACCCTCTGTGTAGACTAACTGTGGTAACCTAGGATCTTGCTTTTTAGCACATTTTCACTCTGCAAGCATGAGCAGCTCCAGGGAATACCCTCACTATTGGAATCCGAATCAGGGGTCTTCCATGAATTATTCCTTCTGTGGGGAACACATCAGATAGACATTTCCAGTCACAACAATCATTTGGCAAAATTTTGCTCCAGGACTACATGCAAGAAGGCCTAATACCTTTTCTTTTGGTTTGATAGGAGTGTTCCTTTATGCTTTTCCATACCAGGGTCATTCTGAAGAGTTAGGACGGACTGTCTAAAGATCATTTGTGGTGATTCCCTTTGGCCAAGGCAACGGTAATTCTGCCTTCATTTGGAAATGACCAAAGACAGTTTTCCACAAACTTCATCGCAGACTTGAACCTGCTGGCAAATGCAGGGGATATTTGATGCATCCCAACTCGAAACAACTGCAACTGACTGCCGAAATAATAGTTTTAACACTTATTAGGCATCTATTTCTAAGGATGTGCAGCAGGTAAAAGTAAAGGAAAAGGATGCAAGAAAAACTGCTACTAAGGAAATCATGTTATCAAATGGAAAGGATTTATCGGTTGGTGCCAAGATAAGAAACAGGGCCCTTTTAAGGGTAGTGTTTCTATCAGTCTGCATTATGTGTGCGAGTTGTTATCCTCTAGACTGTTCTCCATCAAAAACATCTGTCAGCCATTTTAGCATGTTTAACTATGGGTTCCCCCTCTTTCAGTGCATTATCATGTGAACGTGTTCTTGAATGGCGCTGTTGCCTACCAAGCCTCCTAGAAACTAGGTGGCTGTTCCCTGGGATCTCATTTTTTTTCATGGACAAAATGAGCTCTGTTCCATTTGAAGCAGCTTATCAGGTTGACTTGAGGTTTCTAACATGGAGGACAGTTTTGATGATTGCTCTGACTTCTGCAAGAAGACTGAGTTGCATGCTCTTACTGTAGATCAACCTTACCTCATTTTCAAAAAAGAACCAATCTTTCATTTATACTAAAGTGGTATCCAAGTATGCTTTGAACCAAGCCATCCATGTTTGTATCTTCTTTCCAGAACCTCAGAATGAGGGAGAAAGAGGATACTCCATACTTTGGAAGTCCACAGACAACTTGGTATTATCTTGACAGAACTGTTATTTTCAGGAACTCTGACTGGTTGCTTATTTCTTGTGGAGGTAAAAAGTAAGGACAGTACGTGTCAAAGCAGATTTTCTTTTTGTTAAACCCAGCATACAGGGCAATTCCAGGCAAGGTTGGGACTCATTCTACCAGGTCCTTGGCTTCATCTGTTGCTTTTTGACAAGTAGTGGATTTGGCCCTTTGTACATAACCTTTAAAAAGCATTACAAACGAAATTTGTTCTCTAGGTCTAGAGCAGACTTTTCTAGGAGCATTCTCTTGGGGTTCCTGGACCGTCATCCTAGTTGGTTCAAGCTATGGTAATCTACCTGTATAGGTAAGGCTAGGCTACTGCAGCAGTGTTCGATATGATAGTCATAATGCAGTTGTGTAAGTAAACTTTCCATAACAGAAACTGTTAAAATGGTCACTGCTGCAAGAGCTGCTTCCTTTCAAAATTCCCTGTTTTATTTTTCCCCCGAGAGTGAAGGCCTTTTTCTTTTATTTTCCTAGCACTGACCTTTTTAGGGCTGTAGTCTCTCTCTTTCTGTCAGTTGGCATGTAAGTTCTGAAGGGATTAGTGCTGCTCTAGCTGGTTAATGGTTTGGGAGTGTCAAATGTACCCTTGACCTTTGGAAGTTGGCCGGCTGCTATATTTTTATCGGGATTTAACCCTTATAGCTAAGGCTACTGCAGTAGTGATCATTCATACATCTAATATTATCTACTGTTAATAATACATTTACTTGTACAGCTATGCTTTTCTGTAAAACCTGCTTTCCATCAACAGATTAGAATATTGCTGTACAACTGAGGTTAATGACTGGAAAGGGAGACAGACAGAGGGGCAGATAGTGCCATTCCATAGCTGTGTTCATCCTAGGCGAATGTTTTTGAATTTACAGCTGTGTTTAGCATTGGGTGTTGCAAATGCCTTTTAATATCTATTACAGCTTTGTCAAAATAATGGGAAAACAGTCCAGGCAAACATCTTAAGCCATTTTCTAAAATACAGTTAGATAAAATGTAATCTAAACAGTGATGGGCATTTATGGCAGAATAATATTTTTTTTGTGAAGAATGAAATAAATGTTTGATTTTAGTATCTGAATCAAACTTGCCTTTGTTTAATCTGCAGTGAAATATTTCATTATGGAATGAATTCTGAAGTTCATTAACATTTTCTTCAGAATGAGCTTCTGGTTGTTTTTACTTGTTAATTTGCTTGCTTTCTTATCTATTGGCTTGTTTTATTAGTGCGTTTCTGAACCTGTTGTGCATAATTTGTCACCTTGGAAACATGAACCCCTGTTAATTTTCTTTCTACATCATATGCACTCCTTTATTGATTCCCTGCTGCGGAATTGTGCAGACTTCCTTTCTTGTGCTGTAGTGAAACGCGCACATTTTCAGAGGCACTTCATTTAAACTGATTAGTACATGTGCTTTACTTCCAGACACCTACTAATTTATTCTTTGTATTTGCCACATTTATTACTCCCCAAGTCTTTGCTTACCTCAGCCAGAAGAGTGCATATTTGGGACTGTTTTATAAATAAGATTTTGTGTTCTGTTTTTTATTATGCAGCTTAACGAATGTTTATTTATTTATTACATTTTGTTGACAGGAGAATGTCCGACTGGACCAGAGACCCATTTTCAGTGGAGGTCCTGGGAGAAAAGCTCCACAGAAAATACAGTACAAGTAGATTTTAGATGCACAGATTATCAAAAATTAGAATGCAATTTTACAATATCAAAACAAACATCACAAAAATAGTATGCATTTTTACAGTATCAAAAAACATCATATATCAAGAAGAAACATTACACAACAATTGTGTGTTTACTGGTGTAGATCCTGGGGGAAGATCTACATTGATGAACAAACACAACAGGATGGCGGGAACTAAAAACCTGCTAATAGAGCAGCTCTGTAGTGAATAAACAAAAAGCTGAAGCAAAGCATTATTTACAAGTTGAGAGAGCTAATGGCAAAGGTGGTAGAAGGGAGTAGGACTAAGTTACAAAAGAAGCAGGAGGAGAGACTGTTTGGATAGTAGCTAACAAGACAGGAGAGGGGGTTTACAAGAGAGGAGGGGGGAGTAGTGTTAAGTAGAAATATTTTTTCCCTTTTTTGTGACTCAGAAAAATGTGGTGCAGTGGTAGCGTTGTTGCCTCACAGCAAGAGGTTCTCCCGTTCTATTCTCGGCTGGATTGCGGGGAGTGCCTTCTGTGTGGAGTCTGCATGTCCTTCCTGCGGTTGGGTGGGCGTTCGAAAGACATGCGTAAATGGGCGTGCCTTCGTTGAAGGTTGAACGTCGAGCTGGCACCTTGGCGTTTGTGAAAATCTACTGCCAATCATTAGCAGACCGGAGTTCTGCTGTGGCGAGCCCTAACTGGGAAAAGCCGAAGGACAACCAACAAAAACATGACTCAGTAAAACATGTATTGCTCACTGGTTAGATTTTCTTAAGATTTATACCAGACTGCCCTTGTTTTTTGTTTCGTGTTGCACTGTTGCCCTTTTTTTTTTTTTTTTTTGAAATATGATCATATCAGTGGCAGAATATGAGACCTTATTTGTTTAGAATGCTTCCTGTAAATGTGTGTAATTATGTAGATATGGTTTAAATGTAAATAAAACACTTCCTCCTTACCTGGGTTTTGAGTCTGCCATGCCTTCATACTCAGTGGCAAGTGTGGTGGCATCTCCATGTGTAAGGACCATATATCCTCCAGGCAGATTCCCAGAAACCCACAAATGAAGCTCATAGAACTCCATATCACCTTAAAAAGGGCAAGCTATCAACCTGTGTAACCTGTTAAAGAACACCCTTTATGCCGTTTGATAATTATGTAAGATTTGTAAATTTACTCAAATTCTCTGTAAGCAAGAACTCCATTATATTGGAAGACTTCAGCTACCCCCCTCAAACTGGAACACCTGTATCTCCAATGTAGTGCATGCCCAGACATCCTTAGAGCTAATAAACAAAAATTCCCTGGATCAGATATTTAGCAAGCCCACTAGAGGACATATTTTCAATTTTCAAAACCCCCGCACTGTAATATTTCTGAATTCAATGATTTCAAACATTCTAAATTCAAGTTCTGTGATGAGACTTCAATATTCATTCATGACAGCATCAGCTCTGACAATGATATAGCAAATCGCTTTGTAAGGAGTTATTTGCCTGTTCAGATAAATGTTTAGAACTAGCAGTTTCAAGTGAAACAAAATATAAGAAATTGAAAAACAAACCTCCACGGTGGTTCTCCAACATAAATAAACTTTACACAATGAGAGAAAAATCCTTAAATTATACACTGGATCCAAACACCCCCATGTCAGTGATATTATGTCTGTTAAAGCAGCCTGTGCACGTGAGTTAGCATCAGAAGCTAATGACAATTATAAATCCTCCTTCAGCTGTGTCTGAACTAACTGATAGTGGTGCAACCTTTCTGGACCAGTCAGATGTTGCCAGTATGTTGGCAAATAGATTCAGTGTTGATTTTATCCTAGAGGCTTTTTCCAAAGTCCACATTTCCCTGAATCCCCATTATCACAAAGGAACATGTACTGAAGGTACTTTTTAAGACCAAAAAAAAATTATTCCAGATGATCTGACAATATACCTTGTTTAATAAACTGTACTAAACATGCCCTGGCACTGCAGATCCACTCCTCAAATTATTTATCTTGCTTTGGTGCTCTACAGGTGTGATGCCTTTCTACAGAGTAACCCCTACCACTGACCTGGGTTGTTATACTAGATGATTAGTGTGTTGAGTACAGAATAAAATGGATGATCATATCCCTGGGCCTGGACACCATACCCTTAGTAATAAGTGTTGTCAGTGTGATCGTTACAAGGGACTTCTTGCTTGGCAAAGGATACTATTCGACATTTCCCAACATTTAGTTTTTGCGCGTGGTTTTAACACCAGCTGTTGGTGTGGGAAAGGATCTCCTAGAGGATCACGGTGATGCCCTGTAGGGACTTTAAAACAGCATCAAGTTTGCAGTCATCTGCACACTTGGTCAACCATAGACCTTTAACAGTAGCTTTGACCTCCAAGAATTAAATGCCACTAAGGAATGGCCCGACCAATAAACACTGGGGTAAACTGCTAGTGACAGGTCTAGATATGTAGAGTGTACCGATTTGCCATCATTCATTGCTTCAGTAACCTTCTCAAAGAAGTCAACCAGGTTAAGTAGGCAGGATCTACCCTTAACAAGTCTGACCTTGCTTGGATTGAGAGTTTGTAGGTTACGTATGCCCTCATTCATTCCATAAGTGGTGATAATCTTGCTTCAGCCAGTGCTAAATGGGATCCCACACTTTCTCCTACCTAGGCCTTCTCCCAGGACCTGATGAGTCTGGCACAAGACTTCCTTTACTACTTAAGACCTTTCACCTTCTAACAGATCAACTATCAATGTATGAAACACAGAGAAAAACTTCAAAAATCCACAAATAGGCAGGCAAACCAGAATAATCCGTTTGAAATATAACTTTAAGTGCTTTTCGTACGTAATATGTATGAACTTCTTCAGAAGGGGAACAGCATTAAAAGTGCCATTTAAATACTAACAGTTAATGATCAGCTGATACATCAATTAAAATGTAAAAACACATTAAAGGCACCTCACTAAAGCACAACCAAGTCTGTATAATAATGAAACTTGCTACATAAAATGTCATTATAAATAATATATACAACAAAATAATAGACCAAAAAAAAATATATATATATATATATATATATATATATATATATATATATATCAAATTATACTAACAACCTTTTAAAGACTTATATTATTATATATGAATTACTAAATCTGTATGAAAAATCAATTCCTATAACAAACAACTAAACAACTAATTGGACATTAAGCATAATAGATTCTTTGTATGAAAGGATCAAATTCAAAAAGTGTATCCTATTACAAAAATATAGTATGTATAGTATATAAAAAATGTGTAAAAAATATATACATAAATGATAAGAACATTAGTCCGTGGTCAAAGGGCAATTAGTAAGGGCTGCACGGATGGTTACAAGGGATGATGATTTTTTTGAGGAATGCAGGAATTTAAAGGATATGTTTCTTAGAAGAGCATACCCTAAGGGATTTATTGATAAAATAATAGATTAAATTTATGATAAGAGACATAGAGGTGTTTATAAACCAGTAGTTAATGGATATGATGTTAATTGATGTAATGAAATGTTTATCTTAGAAACAGCAGGTATAGGGTTTGAGAATTCTCTGGATGATAGTTCACCAGTTACTAGTAAAGAGAAAAATAAATCTCTTTGAGTATAGTTTAACCTTAACCTTTAATTCCGACTTTTATTTTTTTAAGGGAATTGTTTCTAAAAACTGGAACATTATAAAAGAAAGTAAGGAATTATTAGATAAAGTAGGTAAAGCACCTAAATTTACATTAAGACGAGACAGGAACTTTAAACAATTATTAGATGGTATTAATAACATCGAAAGTAAAATAACTAATAAAGGCATGCATAGTTGTGGTTCCTGTCCCTATTGTAAATTTATCCTAGTGAGTAATTCTATCATTATTAATAATTTTGATTTAAAAAGCAAGTACAAAAATAATTGTAATTCCAAAATGGTTATATACTTAGCCAAATGCCAACTTTGCCCATGTTTTTACGTGGGTAAAACTGTTCGTAGACTAAGAGATAGAATCTACGAACACATATATAACATAAAAAAATCCAAGTTAGATAATGCCTTGGTTAAGCATGTATCCGAATATCCTACACATATTTTCAAATTTTGGGTGTTAGATCAGTTAATACCTAATATTAGGGGTGGCCCTTTTGAAATTGAATTGTAAAGGTTAGAATTAGTATGGCAGATTAGATTGTATTCTTATAACTGGCCTGGTTTAAATGATATGTGTTCCATAATGGCATTACTAAAACTTAAACGTCTTAGTAGATAGGAATTTTATAGGGTTAATATTCAATGTTCTTATTATCATTTATGTATATATTTTTTACACATTTTTTATATAGTATACATACTATATTTTTGTAATAGGATACACTTTTTGAATTTGATCCTTTCATACAAAGAATCTATTATGCTTAATGTCTAATTAGTTGTTTGTTATAGGAATTGATTTTTCATACATATTTAGTAATTCATATATAATAATATAAGTTTTTAAAAGGTTGTTAGTATAATTTGATATATATATATATATATATATATATATATATATATATATTTTTTTTTTTTAGTTAGTCTTTTGTTTATATTATTTATAATGACATTTTATTTAGCAAGTTTCATTATTATACAGACTTGGTTGTGCTTTAGTGAGGTGCCTTTAATGTGTTTTTGCATTTTAATTGATGTATCAGCTGATCATTAACTGTTAGTATTTAAATGGCACTTTTAATGTTGTACCCCTTCTGAAGAAGTTCGTACATAGATCAACTATCAATGTCAGAAGTAAGTAACATACAATATTTTAAAATGTTTTCAAAAGCAGCATTTAGCATTATAATAATTTTCTATCCGGCCTGGAGATGTGACATCCCCATTTGAAATTAAACAAATAATGATCTAGTGCTATTCTGTAGTAACACGTGATATAGTCGAGCTGTTCTTTTCTGACTGGAACTGTTGTGTGGGGACTGTAGGGGTGTTGACATTTCACATTACTGTTTACAGCATTGGAGAGGACATGGTAAGAAAAAAGGTTTTATTTGCGTTTTGCTTGGCAGTGCTGAAACTGCCAGTTAATAACTTTGCTTTTTTTTTTTTCATAATTGTATAGTTTCCTCTGCCTGTCAGCCCCTTTAGGCTGTCACCACTGTCCACAAATTCCCTTTCACTGAAGTTGAGATCTTTGCATGGTGTGGCCATCATATAGGCAGCCATGAGAGTTTTTTCTTGTTAAAGGATCTAATGACTCCCCTAAGGTGGAGGACATCCGACTTATGTTATTGCAGGATCACTACGCTTTCTCCCTCATGTTCACGCTTCCATGAACCTGATAGTGAAGGCTAACAACAAACATGGCTTGGTGAGTTGAATACAAACCACAGGTTGATCTGAGCATTATTACCCCACTGCTGCAAGGGGTGATGCATTGAACCTGTCAGTGCCACCCTCCAGATAGCTAATCCCTTTCCTTCCACACCAGTTCTAATAGGTGTGCAAGTGACTAATTGCACTTCACTCTTCAGGTCGTAGTGTGGGCTTTAGTCCTGTATAGCATCTGAGCTGGCTGGTTTTGCAGCTGAATTGACATATTTAAAAATGGCTGTCAAACACTGGCATTTGAAATAATTTTGATATTTTCCAAAGAGCAGTCAAACAGCGGTATTTGACAGATGATTTAGTAACTATCATAAGAGCTGCCATACTGTGGCTTTTGACAGCTGCTGTGGTAGCTGTAAAAGAGCTGTCAAAGTGTTTGAGTTGAGTCCTTTCATTTACTGACAAGATTGTTTCTGAAAAGATGCATCACATTGGTGCAGTTTGGCTCTGTAAGGAATCTGTTTATTAATATTTGTTTATTGGGGTAGTGCACTGATCATTATTAACCAATTTCAGGCTCAGTTTGGGAGAAATATAAAACATTCCTCAAAAAATACAGAAATGTAAGCAATAACAGAGTAACTGGGACTAATTGCATAGAAGAAAAACTGTGTATGTATATTTGTGTGTTATATTTATCATACATGCATGCAGAAATACACATATACATACATATGCATTCTAGTGAACAAGTGCAATCTACAGTCAAGCATGTGTAATATACAATATAAACATTAGTTTCTAAAGCAGGACAGTCTTCAGTAAATCTTGAGAGAAGAGAAAAGACTTGGAAAGGGGATAAGTTAGGGGATAGGTTCTGTGATCGAGCAGGAGCATTTGGCTTGGGTGAAGTGCTTTTTGAATTGCTTTCTGAATTTGGAGTAAGTGTTGATTTCCTAGGTCTTTAGGAGAGCTTGCCAAAGAGTAGGTGCCTGGGAAGAAAAAGCATGTAGAGTGTTGTTGAAGTTTGTTCTAGGAGTAATGAGGATTGATGTGGCTTGTGAGTAGTATCTCGGGTTGTATGAGGAAGTTTTTTTCATGAAGTCTATCTGCAGAAGGATTAAATTTGTGGAGTTGGATTAGTTTGTAGAGTTGAGATCTTAAAAGTAGGTTAGTTCTTTCTTTTTACAGGTTGCCAGTTGGCTTTTTCTAGGGTGATACAGTGATTCTAATATGGAGGTGAATTTGAAATCAGTCGACGGATGCTGTTAGTGATAGTCTGTAGAGTGGTAGTGTTATTCTGGAAGGCAGAAGCAAAAATTGAAAGCTCATATTCAAATTGCGAAAAGCAAACTCATTTGTCAGTGTTTGCTCTGACCGGTTAGGATAGGAAAGGGGAGATCTTTTTGTCCCAGATGATCAGTGAATTTGTTTTGGCTCGCACTTTGTCTATGTAGAAATGGAAGTTTAGTGACTGATTAAAGCCATAATCATATGTATTTGAGGGGAGGTTGTCTCTATGGAATGGTTGTGTAAGTCAAAGATAGTCAGGTGCTTGGTGAATTTTCTTCTTTTTTTTTTGTCAGGCTTTTTGCAGCAGTATTGGCCTGATGTTTCTAATGTTCGGCCAAACATGGTAAAGCATTGTTGATGGTCATTCTTTCTAAGTGTTTTGTGTGTGTGTGTGTGTGTGTGTGTGTGTGTGTGTGTGTGTGTGTGTGTGTGTGTGTGTGTGTGTGTGTGTGTGTGTGTGTTTATGTACATATATTATCAACACATATGTATAAATTCATAGATACACACACACACACACAGGTATGTGTATAATATTTGTATGTGTGGCTATTATATATATATAATGTATAAATATATATGTGTGTGTTTGTGTGTGTATATATATATATATATATATATGTGTGTGTGTGTGTGTGTGTGTATGTACACACACACGCACACACAGTGTACGTGTGTTGTTTTATATTTAAATAAAATAAAATGTTTTGAAGGACATGAAGCACTAATAGTAATATTTTTGGGAATATTAAGACATGAATGTCCTGCCCTAAAAGTTTAGGTGTTAAAAATCGCACATGCCAATGATTAATTTGGAATCCTTAAACTAAACTGTAACAAAGGTCTTTCTACTTTAAAAGGATTACACATGTACAGTATTACCTTCAGTGGTAGAGTTAATTTATTGAAAAGACAGTCATTTCATTTCTGGTTTTGCTGTCGATATCATGTGATGTATTTCAATAGGACTGCCTGATTATTGCTCATTTGTACTTGCTAATGTTATTTCCCATTGTTTCTTTTTTGGTTAGGACTTTAAAGTTTGTGCAAATGTTCCATTTACATAAGAATGTAACATCATCATGACTGTCATATGGAATATTGCAGTAAATCTGCCACATTTGATAACATTTTTAGACAATTGCATTATTTTCAGCTGGGCATTTCAGCCGAAATCATGACAATAGATTTATCAAAATTCTTTAAGATAGTAATGCTTTTTGACTTCCAAGAGCAGTATGCTTAGTTGATGTTAATACTATTCACAAAACTACCATTAATTTTGAGATAGGTTTATATCCCAGTATATCCCACACTTTTGTAACAAATGTCCACCCTGGGTTTCATGGTTAAGTCTACATCCTAAGTACTTTTCAGCTTACAGCTGCCTAAGTCAGATACTAATTCATCAGGGAGCTATGTAGTAAAAATGTTTGTTTAGCACAGATACTTGTTTTTCTTACTTTTTGGTGATTTATTTTTAAGTATGAGCCATTTTGCAGTGAGAGAGTCTAGTCTGACCGAGAATTATATGGATTGTCATATATTTAAACAGATTACATGATACATGCAATAATGTTTTAGCAAAGTAAATTGGGGTTGGGCAGTAATGGTTAAGGTGTTTACTTTAACGACATAAAGTACAGCATTTAATTTTCACCTTTCAAAAGCATGGTTAGGCTTAAAACGGTCCCATGGGGGTCATTAACCTAGTAATTATCTGTGAACCTGTCTAGCTAGTTACTTTTCATACAGAGCCTAATTTTTTAAAAGAAATTTATAAGTACTCCCAGGGTTAATGACCAATAAAGAATGCAGTCGTAGCAAAAGTACAGTTGTGTGATACTGCCTGTGTATTTTATAATGTAGCCTTTTTTTATAGCAGTGGGTTGCATAAGCATTTTGATTACTTGAACAGTATTCTCTTGAGTTTTGTTATGTAAAAATTATCACTGCAAGTGGTTTTTGCTGATGAATCTTAGCTGTGTACAGATTTCTTTGGATGACATTAAGGCAAACCATATTCTATATTATAGTTATTGATGTTCATCATATTGACCACTGCTGCTGCAGCCTTAGCTGTATGGGTTATATCCTGCCAACGATACAACAGTCAGCCAGCTTCAGGGCACCTTTCACTTTTCCAAGCATTCAGGCAGCTTGAGCTGAGGGCCCCATTTTGACCCTTCAGAACTTTACTGCCACCAATGAGTGTACTCCTCTGAGCTTTTGTGGCTCATCATTCAGCTTGTGCTGTTCCTTTGCTGAGTGGGCAAGTTTCCTTTGGGAAAAAAAACTTCCCATTCAGTTAATTTTGTTTATTAATACTTTTGTCTTCAAGAAAGTTATTTTTAAGCTAGAATTTTGTTTCAACAGACTATCAAAAGACTGTATTGTACTTTTAAATGAGAGCACTCTTCTCCTGTCCATTTAAGTTATTAGTATTTAAAAACATTTTTTTCTGTGGAGAATTTGTGTTTATTTTACCAAGTATTTAAAAGTGCTTTTTACTGTGATTTTGTATGAAAAAAAGGGACACTTAAAGATGTTACATTTTTACCAGCTTTTGCTAGTAGTTTTTCCTGGGAAAGAGGCACTATTTTCAGCTTGACCGTAGAACAAAGTGTTGGTCCTTCTTGCAGCCGCAAAAAGAAAAAGTTAAACCGCCTTTATCACCACGGCAGGTGGGAGACTCTGCTGTGACCATTTGTTGTGCCTCAGACCACTCGTTTTTTACCCCTGATCTCTCTGATGTGGCACCTACATCCACTGTGGCTGTTAGGATCCCTTCAGCAGGCAGGGAGAGCCACTCTTGTTGGTCTTGGGAAAGAGAACAGGGAATGCTTCCCTGTTTTGTTGGAATGTTGTGCACATCCCTGGGGAAGCTGTTGCTGTCATTTCTTTCTATCCTTTATCACATGCTGCTCCAGGGAGTGATGGAACCAATTCCTCCTACCCAAGTTGGGGAAGTTTTTTGTTCAAGGATGTTTTTCGTGCCAAAGAAAGAATATGCTTGGAGACTACTTCTGGATCTTTCTTCTTAGACTCATTTGTGATAGTGCCTACCTTCTTAATGATGTCACTTCACAATCTGTTACCTCTTCTTTCTCATCCTGGTAACACTGCATTTAAAAGATGCTTATCATTGCATTTCTTTTCATCCAGACTTCGAGCTTTGCTTAAAGTTTGTGTAACTTTTGAACTATCCACTGCATCAAGAGTGTTCACAAAGTGGTTAGCTCCAGTTATAGGTTGTTGTAGACAGGCTATTCATTTTCTTGTTTCTATATTTAAATGACTTGCTTATCTTTGCACAGCCTTTTTCGGGTGTTTAAGGAAATCACTCACTTGAGTGAGATGCTTTGCAAAAGCTGGGATTCCAAGAGAACATTCAAAAGTCTATTTTGACTCCTTCACATAGGATTGTGTTCATGGGGTAACACCTCGGTTCAAAGAGCTTTCCTTCCATTAGAAAAGTAGATCTACGTCTAGATCAATTTCTAACATTTTCCACTCAGACTTCGGTCACTGTGAAAGAATACTTCAGACTTTTGTGTCTCATGGCATCTGTTTCTCATAATAACCCTAGAAAGACTACACATGAGAAAGATACAACTGTATCTGTAGTCTGTCTGGTCCCAGCATCAGCATACCTTACTTTTCAAATCCCAATGCTGGGGTTTGTTAGTAAAAAAAAATACTTGCTAGAGACAGCAAATATCCCTAAGTTTACGTCTCCACTTATCCCTTCCTGTTCTAAAGCAGTCAGTCATCTCAGATGCTTCGAACATTGCTTGGAGAGCAGTTTCATGAGAGATAGTAATGCAAGGTGTGTGGGATACCTAGGACAGATGCAAGCAATAAATGCAAAGGAGATGCTTTTCCTGATAAAGGCACTCAATTCTGCATCACCTTTGGTCCCCTGGACCTCTTCAAGTTGTTTCAGACGTTACCACAGTCATGTGGTACAACTGCAAGCAGGGGGGATCCAGGTTGTGACCCCTTTTTCAGTCTAGCTATGTTAACTTGGGATACAACTTCATAGCACAGTCCGACTTTGCAGGCATCCTTCACTCCGTCAGAGCAATATTGTGTGGCAGACCAGCTGAGCAGGACAGGGCAGTCACTCGTGCAGAGCCAGATCCAGCACTAGATGAAATAGGTAGATGCCTATGGCTGGATGATTGGGGGAGGGGGGGGTGCAGGGGAACTGCCACAACATTTAATTAAACTGTTTCTTCTTTAAGGATGCACTATTTATCTGTGCATATGTCTTTAGTATGCCACACAGCAATTTCCTGGGGCTGCACAGCAACTTCTTTTCACAAACATGAGTACTTTTCCATGAACATTGGCACTTAGGGTTACACAGTAATGCATGATGTTTAAACACTGGAATTAAAACACATGTACTTCTCAATGCAACTTCTCTTGCATTTTGTGTGTGTGTGTGTGTGTGTGTGTGTGTGTGTGTGTGTGTGTGTGTGTGAGTGAAACGCCGTCATTACTAGTGGCTAACTGGCTCAAACCCTGTACAGTGACAACAAGAGTCTTAGTTATCCACACTAACTAGCAGACTGCACACTTAGTCATCAGCAGTTAATTGAAATGTGCTGAAATGGATAATTTTTTTCTTTTATTGGGTCATATATTTTGTTTCACTCCTTAATGGAAAATAAAATTCAAAACTACAAGGGTGCATTTTCAATAAGTTTGTTTCAGTGCATTTTCAAGGAATGTGACCTTCAAGGGAAGGGAAGTTTACTGTTGCTTATGCCAAGTCTATTTTCTCTGTGCATCTGCTTAGTGTGGCAAATGGCCATCAGTGTTTGTGCTTATAGAATTTCAAAGCAGTATTTGTAGCACAATAGATAAATACTTGCCTTCAGTGCAGGAGGCTGTGGGTTCTCCTTCCATACTGTGTAACTGGATTGCTGATAGTGCAGTGCACATTAAAAAGGAGTCGAGGATGTTGAACTCCTGAGTGTGTCATCCTTTGGATGAGATGTTAAACTGAGGGTCCCATATGTCTAATTTAATGGTAGGTGCTGTGAGATCTTTTACATTCACCTGGGCTATTGAAAACAGCAGAGGGAAGTTCCCCAATGCCCTAGCTAAATTTCCCCTAGTAGTGAAAAAAATACCACCAAGGGTCTCCCTGAAAAGCCTCTACAAGCATAGTGAGATTAACCTGGTCAAAAAAAGGGTATTTAATTTAAAAGTTTTAAATTAAATCCATGTCTCTGCCTTCATTTCAAAAGTAGTGAAGAAAATAGTATGCATGCTGGCAGGTTTGAGTAGTGTTTATGGTAGCTGGGGGGAGAGAGATAAGGAATGGGGACACCAGAATGGCTGTGGTGGTTAAGGGGGACTGTTACATTCCCCTCCCTAGGGCTCCATTTTGACCATGATCCGGCTCTGCCATTGTGTATGCAAACTAGATTAGGGAGTCATCCAAGATTTGATCCATTTGAGAGGAGTTCCTGTAGTAAGACCCATTTGCCTTCACTTTAATCATCTAGCAAAATTCTGCTCCAAGACTCCATGGAAGAAGGTCTGGAAGACAGATGCCTTGCCATTTCCTTTGACTGGGATGTTCCTGTATGTTTTTCCATCCTTTTCATTGTTGTCTAGGGTACTTTTGAAGATCCAGAACGAATCCCCCAAGATCATTGTGATCACGCCCTTTCTGGCCCAGGCAACAGTGGTTCTCCCATCTTTTGGAAATGGCAAGGGGCAGTTACCACATCCTTCCTCACAGAATGGTTGTACTCTCACAAGATCAGGGGTGTTTCATACACCCAAACCCCAGTCAACTTCACATGATTGCCTGGATGATAAGGTCTTCATTTCATGTTGGCACCTGTTTTACTGAGGACATGCAGCAGGTACTAATGGAGACAACATAGCCTGGTTCTAGAATATCATATATTAACAAATGGAGAAGGTTTCCTAGTAGGTGTCAACAACAACATAACCAGCACCCATTCAGAGCTAGTTGTTCTCTGGTTTTACAGTATTTGTATGTGTTATTTCCTGTGGCCTTTCTTACTCCTCCAGCAAGGTTCTTTTATTTGCTTTTTCAGCATGTCTGCCCTTGGAGTCTCCTCTTTCAATGCTTTCTTGTGTCAGAAGGTTTTTGAAAGGGGTTTACTACGGAGGCCTCCAAGAAACTTAGTAGCTCCTTCTTGGGATCTTAATTTTGTGTCAAAGAAGCTACCACATTCTCTACTTGAACCAGCTAATATGGCTGACTTCAGGCTTTTATGGAAAACAGTTGTATAGATTGCTCTGACCTCTGCAAGAAGAGTTTGCAAGCTCTTAAGGTAAGTCAACCGAGTCTCATTTACCACAGCAACATGGTTTGTTTGAGAACTAATCTGTCTTTCATGCCTAAAGTGTTATAAGAGTTTAGTTTAAGCCAAGCTATCTACGCGCCCCCCCCCCACCTTTTTTTTTCTTTTTAATACTGATCTTAAAAATGAAGGAGAAAGGATACTCCATGCCCTGAATATCCTCTGACAACTTGGGCACTAGCTTGGGACAGCTAAATCTTTCAGGTCTTCAGATCTTTTGATGTCCTTCTATATCACTGTTGCATTGTTCTTCACTAAAGGGATCCCCTGCCAAAGGCAGCCCGATGTCCGGCCGGTATATCAAAGCCTTAGGTTGTTATAAGGATGTCATATGTCAAATGTATGTTCCCTGCTCATGATGTAGGGGCATAAAGGTGACATATGGATGTCCAAACCTCATAAGTAGAAAGCCCCAGGAGGAACAACAGTCCAAGGAAAAAGAGGAACATGTGCATCCAAAAAGGAAAAAAAGGGAGAAAAGAAAAGGGGGAGGAGGGAGGGTATAACTGAGAAGTATCCATTCAAGTCATATAATCCTAAACCACTATGTTCTATGGGGAGGAGCAACATATGCCACTTAACTCTTGCCCTCTTCCTCTCCCAAATACGTTCCTTAAACTTTTGTTAATTATGGTCCACAACATCGCTGTTTGACAAACACTATGCAAATCTAAATGGACTAAAAACGTTTTCACTGTTTGTAACGTACTGTCCATGTCCGTAATAAAGAGCTTCCAGTTTCTCAGTATTTGTATGATCTTTTCTTTAGTCTCTTCCCTCATATCTTTGGCTGACTTAACAGGTGTATGGATTAAAAAGAATTCTAACTACTATATATTATCGTGTCCTCAGAAATATAGGTATTGTTGAACCAATTCATGTGTGGATACATAGTTTACCGCTATAGCCTTTGTTTTGTATTCATTAATGTTATATCCTGAAACGACTTGAAACCTGCCTCAAAAAGTTCAATAACACCGAAAGGCCCTTTTCCTGAATTTTTCTAGTACAAAACAATATAATTTGCAAATAAGCCTAAGTTTTCTTGATTACCATACCAGTTGTATCCTTGAATTGATAAGTCCCATATTTTCTTTGTCAGCGGCTCTAAATATAAACTAAATAGTAAACCTACCTGATTTCTCTGTTCAGTAGCAGCTTGTTGGAGAGTAACTTTCCCACCTTAATTCTTGCTGTAGGACCTTTATTTATTCTGTTGTCGGCAATGAGTAAAAAAACAACTAACAAATTTGCAAATGCATGAAAGAATCTTTGTAAATTGTACTTGTACAAGCTCCTCTTGGCCTGTTGCCAGCACCTGCAGATTTCTTGTCTTCCACTGAGACCATCTTCTAATAGGAACAAAACTGAGCTAATAACCTTGCAGATGCAAGAAACTTAGTGTTTTCCTTTCAGCATTTTGTTTTATTTTTCAAGTCTGTATGCTTACAAAAACCCTTGTATATTGCTTAAATCAAGAACAGACGTTAATCTAGGTATCCACCTCTCTTAAAAAGAAAAAAGGAAATGGTCAGAACTCCAGTTATAATATGATCAGTACACCTGTACACCCCACACCCACCAAAGATTACAACAAATATTATATTAACTTTAACTTGCTACTGTCCTGTCTTTCTTATTATGGTACAGTATAAAGCCTGTATATATTACAACTGAGAAAGTACTTGCTTGCTGGAATATCTTTAACATATACAGCAGTCAATAAGATTCCCCCACCTCACTTTTAAAATACCCTGTGTACACACTAAATAACCTTGTTTTGCAGTATAACATACAACTTACATCATGAAAGTTTGTGTAAAAATATTAATAAGAACCAAAACTGTTTTACCTAGTCAGTTCATTCTCATCAGTATCCTTCTAAACATTAATGACATACAGTGGGGGGAATATACTTCACAGTTCATCCACAAGTTTAACAAATCTGTCAAAATGGATGGTGCAGTGGTATAGCGGTTATATTGTTGCCTTACAGCAAGAGGTTCTCCAGTTTGATTCTCGGCTAGGGTGCCTTCTGTGCGGAGTCTGCATGTCCTCCCTGCATTCATGTGGGTTTCCTCTGGGTGCTCCGGTTTCCTCACACATTACAAAGACGTATCTGTAGTGCCTCTCCCCGGGAATTCCCTGAAAATTGGCTTGTTTCAAGTTGGACTTTCCCAGTAAACAAATGTTAAATAAAATGAAATATGTAAAATAAATTTCAGTCTTTTCGGACACTTTTCTAATATATCGTGTCTGTTCCTATACCCACTAGGATTAATGATTTATAGTCTCCCATTTATTCACTGATTTTGGTGTTTCTGTTCTTTCACATGATCATCTCCATCTCCCAACACCAGTCTCTGGTTCAAGGTCCAGTGTAATCATGATTCTTGTAGTTAACTGCTCATAGGATGATCATAGGAAGTTAGTAGGCTAATGGCCCTAGGGCTGTTACAAGCCTAGCCAAGTTCTAGCCTTATTTCCACAATCAGCACCTATTGCCCCTATCCATGAAGGACTCAGGTGGGACCCCCGGGGTGAATTTATGGTTACCCATCCAGTTGTCCAGATTGTGTTTCTGAAGGGCCAGTGAGGTGCTCTGTTTGACATGTAGTGGGAGTCTGTTCCAAAGGTGTGGTAACCTCTGGGAGACAAATCTGGCCCCCCAGGAGGTTGTTAATGTCACATAAGGTCTTTAGAGCAAGTAACCTGTGTACCATTTGACTTGTGGATATGCAGCATTTCCAATAAAGATGGGTCAGACATTGCCTTATATGCAAGGCAGAGATCACGTCTGAGTAGTCTGTATGAAACAAAGTGACAGTGATTTCAGATGGTTGTGTTTTTTCCAATTGCTGCAGGTGCTTGGAAAGGTACATACCAAAAGGGTCGTTGTACTCAGTTATTGACTTTATGAGGGAAGAGTACAGGGAGGTTATAACTTTTTTTTTCTGGTGGCAATGCCCTTAATTGTGAGATGAGCAATATAGAATGCCCTTCTTACTACTGTGGAGGCATGGTGATCAAAGGGAAGGTTGCTGTCAACCTGTGTGCCAAGGCCTCTCACCACTGAGTGCATACTTAAGGGTGCTGCTGTTGATGTGGTATCTAGCAGGAACATCACTTTTACTGAAAGGGGGGGATGATACATTTTTTGCATTGAGTTTAAGGCTGTGACTTTAGCACCAATCATTTGTTTGTGTAAGACTATCTTGTAGAATGTTGGCATCATTTGGAGATTCTATGACCAAGCCCAGTTTGCAATCTTCTGCAAACTTTGTTAGCTACAGACCTTTAGTTTTTGCTTGTACTTCAGATAAATAGATTCCAAACAGTAGAGGTCCCAGGACTGATCCCTGTGGAGCACCATTGGTTTGCAGGTCTGCTGTTGGAAGTGGATTCCCCTACTTTGACTTTGTGTTCTATCAGTGAGCTGGTTAGCGACCCATCTAACAATGTAAGGGTTGATGTCTAGCTAGGTGAGTTTTTCAGTGATGCGTGAGCGGGGGATAAGTAAGAAGCCTTGGCTAAGTCTAGGTAGGCTGTATGAACAGATTTCCCCTTGTCCAGAATCTTGGTGACTGTCTCAAAGAAGTCCACCTGGTTTAACAGGCGTGATCTCCCTTTGACAAATCCAGACTGAGTAAAGTCAAATGTTTGGAGATTACCTATATCTTTGTTGATAAGGTCCATGATGATTTGCTCCATGGTCTTGCAGCTAAGGCTAGTCAGGCTAATATGTCTTTAGTTCCTGGAGTCACTGGAAGCACCACTTTCATGCAAGGGAATAGCTGGAAAGAAGTTTGTGCTTAGACTATGATTGATAAGAATACCAAATGGTGTTGTTAATTCTTGTTGGAGCCCATATAGGATGCAGCCTGGGATGTTGTCAGGTCCCATAGATGCTTTGTTTTTGGCACTAAAAAGGGCGTTTATGACCTGCTCTTTAGAGATGCAAGGTAGGGGACAGGTGGTAGGGATGTCATGGGATACGTGTGGTGGGTTCAGGGGAGTAAAGTTTTCACAGAACCCGTCAGCCAACAGGTAAGCTATGTCCACAGGTTTCAGTATAAGTGGTATCCTTAACTACCAGTTCAGCACAAATCTGGGCCTTTCTTTTTATGTTACAGATGTAACTAAAGAATGTCTTATGGTTGTTCTTAGTTGAGGAAGCTAATTTGAATTCATAGTTTGCTTTGGAGGACTTCACAAGAATTCTTATTTGGTTGTTTAAGCTGAGGAGGGAGTGTTTCCAGTTTAGGACTCGCTCTCTCTTACAACAACAATTTCCTGTTCTTATTGTAAAGCCTGTTAATGGCAGATGTTCTTCATGTTTCACTGTTGCAGTCATTACATTTGGGTAATCTGCTGACCGGTTGCCCTCATTTGGCCTGATTAACAAAGTCTTGGGTCCTGCGTCAGTTGCTGTCCCTTCTTCCATGACGTCAGGGGTATAAAACATGCAGCCGACGCCATTACATCAGTCTTTCTTGCCGTGCGGTGCCTGAAGCAGTTCGCAAGTGCCGGTCGGCTGACTCCTGAAATTTTCGTTTTCGAGTTTCAGAACCGAAGTCTTCAACTAAAAGCTAAGTTGGGGAAGCTTTTTCTTGCTCCTTACCGATGTCAGTAAAAGTTAATAATTGCATTACTTGTGGGAAGCAAATACCTCATAAGGATTTTCATTTGTACTGTATTCCTTGCGTAGGCCCTGACCACAAAGTGCCTTGCTGTCGGTTTTGTGCTAAATTTTATCAACGCACGATTAAACGTCTGTATATTTTTGCTTCTGAATATTTTGGCTCAAGATTCAACTATCCAGAAATGTCGTCTGTTAGCAATCCAACTACTGGAATACCTAAAAACGCAAAGAAAAAGACAGAGGCAGACCGTCGAGGTCCAAAACCGACGACGCTTCTTACCTTGATCAGGGGTAGCCATCCCCCTCCTGCTAAGAGGCCTAGGTAAGGCACTAACTTTGAATCTTCAGATCAGGTTTCTATTTCTTCTGATGATGCTTCCGAACAAGATTTATACATAACCTACTCATGAGGACTCTGATGCAGAAGATTCCATCCCTTCTACTTCTCCCCCTGAGGATTTCTCTTTTGGAGAAACTTTACATACCTTAAGGGAATACTTCCACTGGGAAAGTCAGGATTTCTCTGAATCTAGAAAGAGACTTGGGAATTTTCTTCTTCTTCCTCAACATAGGCCTTTGGCTATACCTCCTGTTCTAGACATTGTTGATGATGTTTTTTTCATAATCCAGTATGACTCCTGATTCTCTGCCTCCAGCTCCTAGTAAGTCAGACGGATACTACAGGGTTCCTGACTCCCACAAATTTCTTTTCAAAAACCCTACTGCTGATCCTGAAACCATTTCTCAGGGTCCCAAGGGCATTAAGGCCTCTACTGCTAAAAATCCTACCCCTTCTGACAGAGATTCCAGGGCGCTGGATAGATGGGGTAAAAAGGTTTACATGTCTGCAAACTTGGCAATCAGGGCTTTAAACTGTCAATTTCATATGCTTAAATATCAACAGCATGTCATGGGGCTACTTAAACAGAAAATGATGTTGATCTCTGATTGTGTGGAAAATAGAGTTGCAGGATGTATTACATTCCGCTGAACAAGTTGGAAAACATGCTTTGCAATGTGGTTTTGATTCTTTGGAGGCCTCTTGCAGGGCTGCTGTAACTGGATTGTGATAAGAAGGCATGCTTGGCTCAAAGAGCAAAATCTGTCTGACCATGTTAAAGCAAAATTGCTGGATGCTCCTTTACAACAGGACAGTCTCTTTGGTAATAAGGCTGAAGAAGTTTTAAAAAAGATGGAAGATAAAGCAAAATCTATGCAAACTGTGAAAGATTATTTACAAGTGCAGCCACCCAGATTTAGTAGGCACTGGCCTACTAAGAACTGGTCTTTTCCAGTTCCCTTGAGAGCCGCTCAAGTCAACTCCAGACATTCCAAAGGCTCCAGGTTTCAGTCAAGGAACTTTTAGAACAAAACAATGGGTTGCCTCCACCTCCAAACCTGGAAGCAACAAGGCACCTCCCTATGGTAAACGGTCTCAATGACTTTCCTCTACAATCACCAAGCACTTACCTTTTGGACACCCCTTTGGGGGGAAAAGTGGCACTTCATGCACAAAACTGGCAACTGATTACCCAGGATAAATGGGTTTTAAATATAGTATCCCAGGGATACAGATTTCATTTCCACACGTTGCTAATCCCAAAAGGATGGCCTGATCTGCCTCCAAATCAGTGGGCAGAGGCCCAGAAACAAGTTCTGTCCCTCATGAATATGGGGGCGATTCAACCAGTACCAGAAGAGGAAAAGGGGCAAGGTTTCTATTCAAGACTTTTCCTGGTACCCAGAAAAGACAAATCATGGCGTCCAATTCTGGACTTATCCATTCTAAATACATTTCTGGACATTCCAAAATTCAAGATGCTGACTCTTCAACAGTTATTACCTATGCTAGGCAAAGATGCCTGCTTGGTAACTCTAGACTTACAAGGGGCTTACCTGCATATCCCAATCAGGGAATCTTGCAGACGATACCTCCACTTCAAAGCAGGCTACTTGCATTACCTGTTCCCTGCACTATCCTTTGGCTTATCTACTGCGCCTAGGGTCTTCACAAAGTGCCTGGCACCAGTAATTGCATTTTGTAGGCAAAGAAATATTCAAATTTATCCATACCTGGACGATTGTCTATTTCAGGCAGAAAACAAGGACACTCTTCTAAAGCATATGGCTTTTGTAAAAAGGGTTCTAACTTGTCTAGGGTACACCATAAATGAAAATAAATCACAACTGGTACCCTCTCAAAAAATTACATTCCTGGGTGCAAGCTTGAATACAACTGTCCAGATGACTTACCTTGCACCAGAAAAGCAAATCCAGTTGATGACTTACTTCAGACAGGTGGCCACAAAAACCCAGCTATCTGCAAGACAAATTCTGCAGGCCTTGGGGTTCATGGTCTCCTGCATTCTTCTAATTCCATATGCAAGGCTGCATATGAGGAAACTTTAGTGGTACCTAAAAAGTTTATGGAGTCAACATTGTCACAGCCTGGAAACAATGATTCTTATTATACCTTGCCTGCAACTAGAGTTCCTATGGTGGACAGAGGCCTGCCACGAAAACAAGGGACTGCCATTCACTCCACCCCCTGCTGCCCAAACTATAACTACGGATGCATCAGACTATGCTTGGGGGGCGCATCTGGCAGGAAAATGCATTCAGGGCAAATGGAGCCCAAATCAAATGCACCTACATATCAATCAGAAAGAGATGCTAGCTGTACAGAATGCTCTGACAGCCTTCAAGGACTAGCTTCATCCAGGACACCTACTGGTAAAGACGGACAACGCCACAGTCATGTGGTACATAAACAAGCAGGGGGTACACATTCCTACCCCATTTGCAGACTAGCCATGGCATTGTGGAACATGGCCTTGACCTATCAAATGCATCTACAAGCTCAATTCCTGCCAGGAAAGCTAAATACTCTGGCAGATGAACTAAGCAGAAATCGTATGGACCCACATGAATGGAAACTGGAACCACAAGTTTACAACATGTTGACACGCAAATGGAGGAGCCCAGACATAGATCTTTTTGCCTCACCCCAGAACTATCAGTTGGACAAATTCTGCACAAGAATTCATCACAAAAAAGCCTAGAAAGTGGATGCTCTGTCATTCAGCTGGAAAAACCTATCAGTCTATGCCTTTCCCCCTCTGCCTCTGCTCTCCAAAGTCCTACAAGTCCGACTAAAAGTCAGCCAGGACAAACCAAAAATGATTCTGACTGCTCTAGACTGGCCTTGCCAACACTGGTACCCACTCCTGCGCAATGTGTCACACCTTCCTCCGTGGCATCTGCCTCAGACACCTTACCTACTGTCTCAGCAGAACTACCAAATTCTGCACACTCAGCTCCAAACTTTGAATCTTGCAGCGTGGCTAATCATCTAATTTCACCCTTGGCATCTCTCGGCAAACCTGTGATGGATGTCATTTTGGAGGCTAGAAGGCCTAGTACTAGAAAATCTTATGCTGACAAATGGAAAAGATTCTGTGCCTGGAACCAATCACAAGGAATAAGCACAGCAATGCCCAATATTCCTCAGATTCTACAATACTTAACTGAGATGCTTCACAAGGACTTATCTTCTTCTTCCATAAAAATCCATGCCTCTGCCATTTCAACTCATTACAACACATAACCTCCCCTCTTCTTTCATACTCTGCTAAAGCAGTATCTCAGAGGGGCCAAAAATTTAAGACCTCCCAGGAGAGCACCAACTCCTGCATGGGACCTCAATTTTGTTTTGGAAAAATTCAGTCTACCTCCTTTTGAGCCAGCTGCTACTGCGGACCTAAATTCTCTTGGAAAACCGTTTTCCTTTTAGCAGTCACTTCAACTAGAAGGATTTCCCAATTACAGGCTCTTATGGCAGTGGAGCCTTTCATTATTTTTTATCCGGACAGGGTGGCTGTCAGGACCAATCCATCCTTTATGCCTAAGGTGGTATCCAGTGTGGCTCTTAATCAGACCATTCATCTGCCAACTTTCTTCCCCAATCCACAGAACAAGGGTGAGCGGATTTTGCATTCATTGGATGTACACAGACAACTTAGATTCTACTTAAACAGGACAAAATCTCTAAGAAAATCTGAACAACTATTGGTGGCATTTGCTGCAGGGGCAGAGGGAAAGGCTATTTCAAAGCAGACTATTTCCAAATGGATAAGCCATTGTATTCATTTATGCTATATGCACCATGGTAAACCTATCCCCAAGGGGATCAGATCTCATTTCACCAGGGCTGCATCTACTTATGCAGCCTTTCTCAGAGGGGTTCCTACCAGAGACATTCTAGAAGCTGCTACCTGGAGCTCAGTTCATACGTTCACCAAACATTACCATTTACCTCTCTTCTCTAAATCCAGAGCTGGCTTTGCCACTGCTGTCCTGTAGGGCCTTATAGCTGCTCCTAATGCTGTATAAATCCATCCTCCCAACCATAACTTTGGGATTCTACCCAAATGTAATGACTGCAACAGTGAAACACGAAGAACATAGTACAGTTGTGTACACTTACCATAAATGTAGATGTTCGAGTGTATTCACTGTTGCAGTCCTGGTTACCCTCCCTCCAGCCCCATGTTTTTCCTCTAACTATACCTCTCCTTTCTTTTACTATGATTAAAAGCCTTTTTGTTGTATTTGCTTTTGTTTGGAGGCATATGTTTTGTGTTTTAAATTGTATACATATATATAAATATATATATTTTGCTCCCCATTTGGGGGGCACCTGACATCTGGGGCAAGAAAAACTGATGTAATGGCGTCGGCTGCATGTTTTATACCCCTGACGACCTGACTTCATGGAAGAAGGGACAGCAACCGACGCAAGACCCAAGATTCAGGCCGACCTGCCAGCAGATTACCCAAGTGTAATGACTGCAACAGTGAATACACTCGAACATCTACATTTATTGTAAGTGTACACAACTATACTTTGTCCACCAGGCAGGTTTGCTTTTCCTTGAGGAGCTTGTTTTGGTCCTGTTAGGTACGGCCGAGTCAATGCAGTTATACAGGTGTTTGTATAAACATTGGTGTAGAACTCTGCTTAGTTGCTGAGGAGGGGGGAGGTAAAATGAAGCTATTTATTCCATCCCGCAAGAGGTTATAATCTGCTTTGGAGAAGTTCTTTAGTTTAGTTGCTGCTTGGGGGGGGGGCGGGGTCAGGTGTGATAATTAGTTCGAATGAGACTGATTTGTGGTCAGATCTCACCAGGGAAGACCTCACAGTGGGGGTGCTACATTGGTTCCCCCCATATTGGTAATCACCAGATCCAGGATGTTGGCACCCCTTGTGGTTGTGTCAACCAGCTGGTCCAGGACATCGGCATTAATGACGTCAAGGAACTTTGGTCAAGTGAGTTTCAGCACAAGTAATTTACCCAGTA
This sequence comes from Protopterus annectens, assembly GCF_019279795.1. Lineage (NCBI taxonomy): Eukaryota > Metazoa > Chordata > Ceratodontiformes > Protopteridae > Protopterus > Protopterus annectens. Next base: position 956,417,365 of record NC_056747.1, read on the forward strand.
AATGGATGGGTAGTTAGTTGCCCAAAAGCACGGTGTTTGTATGTATCTTGATAGAATCAAGTATATCCATATAGGCAGAGTGGGTGTCCTGGTTCATGGAGAGCACCATGCTTTTGAAAGCTTTTAATACTTTTCCTTTCTGCCATAGTTTTTATCACAAACCACTCTTTCTGCTGGTATGATTGTATCTTTACTAATATAGGTCTTAGTTGCTTTTCTCATGGACAGATTTAGAACATACAGTGTGCACTTTCAGTTAGCAAATCCTTCTTTGAAGCAGCAGTCCAGTTGTTTGTTCATTCTTACTTCAGTCTGTTCCTTCCACTGTCTCTATAATAGCAGAAAATCCCTGGTTTCTGTGTGTGGTCTGTCTTCTAACTGTACTACTTTTTGAAGCAACTTTTCCTAAGGGAAGCTGGGGTTGGGAGGGTGGCCTAATGGTTATGGTGTTTGCCTTACAAACACAAGGTACAGGGTTTGAATCACACAGGGGATAATTGGCTAGACTTGAAATGGCTCGCAAGGGCAGTTAGACTAGTACTAACCTATGAACCTAAGAAGACTGATACTCAGCCAGACTTCATTTCAACTTCTGATTTTTGCAAACCTCCATTTTGAACTGGCAGCCTCACTGGAACTAAAAATGACCTGTTCATTGTTGCAGTATTCTTTACATCTGGAAAGTCCTCCACCTAATGACCCGACATCTGCCCAGTATGCAATAGCTTTTAGCTACTGCAGGTATTTGGGACATCACACGTAAGCTCTGGCAACATCAGCCGTAAAAGGACGTCTACACGTATAATCTTCAGAACTTTTCTGCCGCCATTTGGAATGCTTGACTCGTACGTCAGTCTGCTGCCTGATTCCTTTTGTTGCTACCAGTTTTCAGGTAAGTGCCCTTTTGGGGATTTGTTTCTTTCCTACTGTCTTTTGTATTTAGTTTATCATCCAGGAAGGGCAAGTGTAGGTGTGGAAGGCAGATTCCACATAAAGATAGCCACGACTTTTGTCTTTTTTTGCTTAGGCCCTAATCACGACTACCTTTTTCTGTTTTGTTCGCCAGGCCTTTATTCCTAAAACTTTGTGTAGCTGACTTTCAGCTTTAAATGTCTAGAGAATCAGCATCTTAAAAGTCTGGATAAAGACGTTCTAGAAGGTTCTGGGGGTCCCTCAGCTGAGCCGTCTTTGAAGAGGAAGGTTAGCAAACCTAGGCCTGAGTTTTCTTCAGCTGTGCCTCTTACATCGGATGTATCCTTTGAGGTCAGTGAAGATCTGGTGTTACTTTTGGATGTCTGCTCTGGTTCCTCAGTGGGTACCTCATTAGAAGCTGCTAAGGAATCCGACTTAGGCAAGTCCACAGAAGCAGTGCAGACGTCCGGTTTGGGCAGTCAAGGGAAACTGCGGTTTACTTTGCTTGAGGGCCCCGGGGACAATTGTTCCACTCCTGCCAGGGATCAACCACAGACCATTCCAGATACTAGGCTTACATCTGGTTCCTCCACTTCACCTCATGCAGAAGTGCATGTAAAGAAGAAACAAAAGGCTAGGTACTCTCAAGTCCCTTCCACTCCTCATTCTGATTTGGATACTTTTTCTCAGGGTTTAATTAAGGTTCTGATGTCTTTGAAGCCTTCCTCTTATTCCTGTTCCTTGTTTTACATCCTCTCCTGTTCAAAGGGTTGGGGAACAGGTTCTCTCTGCTGATAGTGATGACTCCTCTGATAAAGATTACTTAGCATATCCCTCACAAATTTCTTCTTCTCTAGAATATGCTTCTCCAGAGGAGGAATCCAATGGGGGTGATTCCCCAGTGGAAGATATTTCTTTTGGTGAAACAAAATGAGGGAATTTTTCAAATGGAACTGTTCCCACATTTTTGAAGAGCAAAAAAGGTATTATGTATGATCTTGGACAGATGGAAGTCTCTTCTCCTTCTGCAGTGCCTTCAGTCCTGCCAGCTTTCCTGGATGCTTTTGCTTCTTCTTAGACCCCTGATTCACAGGCTCCTGCTCCCAAGAGGCCAGTCAGATTTTACAAGGTGCCTGATGATTGAAAGTTTCTCTGTAAGTGTCCCTCAGCTGATCCAGCTGCTGTTTCCATAGATGTCCTTCAAGAATGCAACTGCAGTCCTTACATATGGGTTGTCCTGCCTCAGGCAACCCTTCGGTCGGCCGGATTCCAAAGTCTGGGTCCGGCGTCGGCTGTTGTCGCCTCCTCCCCAACGTCAGAGCGGCTGGGGTATAAAAGCATCAGCCGACGCCATCTTCTCCAGTTTTCTTGCCGCGCGGTGCCCGAAGCAGAAGCAGTTCGCAAGTGCCGGTCGGCCAGCTCCTGTGTTTTCAGTAACCGAAGTCATCAAAAAGCTAAGTACCTCGTTGGGGAACCTTTTCTTGCCTCAGCTGATGTCAGATAAAACTGCAAAAGTTAATAACTGTTTGTCTTGTGGTAAACAAATACCTCATAAGGACTTCCATTCTTACTGCCTTCCCTGCCTTGGCCCAGACCACGACGTCTCGGCCTGTGCTGCCTGTGCTTGCTTCAATAAGCGCACACTCAGGCGCTGGGCAGAATTTGCTGAAGACTTTTTTGGCGAAAAGTACTCCTATATCATGCCGTCGGAACAACCGACAACACATATTTCCAAAAAACGGAAGGACCGGGACCGACACTCTCGGCCCGCGACTTCCACCGACACCACGCCAAAACCTACCGCGAGTGCATCAGTCTCTTCTGAGGCGGTAATTCCACCACTCCAGAGCGACGACACCGCTTTACCGTTTTCTTCGGCCCCGGCGCCGGTTGTTGATTTTCCTCCAGAAACCGAAGCCCAAGATTTGCCTGAGACCATACCGGTGGACAAAGTTACTCCTGCACGTGGGGCAGCTAGGCCTCCGGCATCTATGTCCATCAAGGCCTACACACGTGCTAAGGCTGCCAGCCAGGCTAAGTCTCGCCCTCCTAAATCTTTTTCTCAGGGTCCCACTTCTGATAAACAGATCATGACTTTAGCTGCAGATCTAATTTCCTTAATCAGAGGCTCCCAGGCTCATCCTGACCGAGGTTCTCAGCCGCCTTCAGACAAAAGGCCTAGGGTTGAGCAGACAGATACCCTTTCCTCAGATGAAGCCTCTGGTGACTCAGACCATTCAGATTCCCAGGAAGAGTCTTTCCAGGCCTACGAGGATTCTGATGCTGAGGAATCTATTCCTTCTGCTTCTCCTCCTGAGGATATTTCTTTTGGGGAAATTCTCCATTCCATGAGAGAGCATTTTCAGTGGCAGGGCCAGGAATTCTCCGACTCCAGGAAATGGCTTTGTACTTTCCTTAAGCTACCCCAACACAGGCCTTTAGCTATCCCACCAGTGTTAGATGTATTGGATGATGTGTACTCAGATTCGAGTGCTTCTCCTGATTCTCTCCCTCCTGCTCCTGTCAAGCCAGACAGATACTACAGGGTTCCTGAAACTCATAAACATCTCTTTAAGGCCCATTCTGTTGATCTAGAAACTATTTCCCAGGGGCCCAAAGGAGTGGCCACTTCCACGGCCAAAAATCCTTTGCCTGCAGACAGGGAATCTAGGTCCCTGGAGAGGTGGGGCAAAAAAGTTTATACCTCAACCACCCTTGCCATGAGGGCCCTTAACTCATTCACTCCGGAGCAGCTCAGGAAAAGCTGCCTGCGTAATTCCACCATAGAAACAACAGTGCAGCCTGAGCTCATTTTCAGAAAATCCATTTGTAATACCATACAGAAAACAAATGTTCATAACTCTTTAACTATAAGAGCTAGACTAAAAATGTAAACACAAAAGTTGTTCAGCAGACACTGACCTTTCCAGCAGTGTAAATGTTGATAGTGTATATCAAAGTCATTATTAAATATTTGGCAAGGAATGCTGATAATGTGCATATTTTTTACCTTTTTGGAAAAACAAAGCATAATATCTTGGTCAATGTACCATGCAGACCCATACAATTTGAATGTAATTTGTTAGTATGAATGTCAGCTTTAAAATGATACCTTAACCATTACTGTGTGATATTCCATTCTTGAGATATTCACAGAAATATGATTAATATATTATTTTTCATAATTGATAAATAAACTAAGCATAATATCTCATCACCTGTAACAGATAGAGCCTACATATCAGTGTAGAAGTTGTGCATCTGAATGTCAGCTTCAAAGTGATGCATCATTTGTGTAATCACCATGCTCCCTTGCAAAGATATGGGCATAATAATGAAAAGTATTGTAAATGTATAATTTTCATAATCGTACAAGACTAAACAAACTGTGATATCTCTACATGTGTAGAGTGCACAGACACTGTTCTTTTACCATGTTGTAAGGAGTAACACTGTCTTCAAAATGAGGTATTACTTGGCACACTGACATGATCCCTTGCAAAGTTATTTACCAAAATATGAAAAAAAATCATAATTTCCATATCCTACTTGCAAACAAACTTTGATTTCTGCATATGTGTCCAACATACAGGCACAATTCTTTTACCATGTTGGAACCAGCAATACTGTCTTCAAAATGATGTATTACTTGGAACATTCAGAGGCTCCCTTGCAAAGTTATTTACCAAAATATGAAAAAAAATCATAATTTCCATAACCTAAGTCCGAAACAAACTTTGATATCTGCACATGTGTCAAACATACAGGCACAATTCTTTTACCATGATAGAACCAGCAATACTGTCTTCAAAATGAGAGGATACTTGGCACATTCAGATGCTCCTTTGCAAAAGATATTTACCAAAATATAAAAAAATCATAATTTCCATAACCTAAGTCCGAAACAAACTTTGATATCTGCACATGTCTACAACATACAGATACAATTGTTTTACCATGTTGGAACTATTGATATTGTCTTCAAAATGAAGTATTACTTGGCACACTGACATGGTCCCTTGCAAAATTATTTACCAAAATATGAAAACAATCATAATTTCCATAACCATATAACCAAATAACTAATACATGTTAGTGTGGAGTATGTGCATATTGTTAACAGATAATAATTATTCTCGAAAGCTGGATACATAAACAAAAACTTATAATAACCATCACTGAAACCTGTGCTATAGATAACCTATACTTGTTGCACCGTATCAGCAGTCTGACCATGTATGCAGAAGCACTTCCCTGGTACACAAATGAATTATTTCCACTGCCAACATCTTCATTAGTACATGTTATACACATGTCCATAAATGAAACATTCACCCAAATGACCCCCCTCAGGAAAATGTTGAGATACGCACAATCACCAAAATTATATTATATATATATATATATATATATATATATATATATATATATATATATATATATATATATATATATATATATATATATATATATATATATGCGTGTGAACAATGTATATATGTGTAAGTACATTATGTACATACATATATAGCCATATACACATCCACAAATTATATATATTATACACACACACAGGAAGAAAAAAATCAGGGGTTTAGGAGGGTAGGCAGTTAATGAAGAATGAACGGCGTCGTTTGCAATGACTCCAACCACAGAAAAAACACAACCTGGCTTGTACACTCATCAAGGTGATAATGACTTCTACTTATGTGAATAACAGTTGCAGCAGCTGAGACTTTTCCCAGAAAAGTGATAATGACTCAGGGCTATATTGTAACTGCACGTATTGCTAATGTGATAATGACCTTCCTTTCATTACTGCAAAGGTATGCATGCTGAGACACAGGTGATAATTGCTGCACATAACCTGTTGAGTTGGCATTCATTATATTACCTGGTGCAGTTGTTATGCAACACAGACACATGTATCATCAGTAAGGAGGAGACCTGAGTCAGTCAAATAGTATAAGATTTAGATATTACTGAGCCCTTCCTCCCACAAATTCCACACACGACTGACAAAGCCATGAGAAATGCCCATACTGGATTTGAGCAGCTAAATGAGTTTATTCCAAAAGAAGGTTTAGCGACAGCCATATTGCAGACCACCTCAGAGCATGCAAACTTAACCAGCCTTAATTTCTGCAAGTAATTCCCAACTACAAGAATCAAAACAATGTCTGCAGCATAATTCCAACAATAGTGGTCAGATAGAATCCCCTGTAGCACATTGTCAGACCTGTGCTTATTATTCGGCCACAACATGTTTTTTTTTTCCCTATAACTGACACCCACAGTCCAGCTTGACAATAACACTCAGCCAGTACAATCACACCACTAGACAGCCACCTACCTGATGTCAGTTTTGAGAATCAGCATGATCCCTAACGCTGATACAATCAAATATGTCTGGCATTGAATAATATCTGGCAATCAGATATGTATGGGTCTAACTGAATAATACCTTGGACAAACAGGTCAGTAACCCACATCCCAGAAGGCTTCTGATCTGCCTTACCAACCTCATGTCAAACAACAAAGGCTAGATCACAGTGTTCTTCTCTATCTGTTATTATATATGATTTTATAATTCTGAAAGTAACCTACAGCTGCTATTTTTTATTTTATTTTAATTCGACTAGAAAACTTTTGCTGCCTTTATGTTGCAGTCTGTATCATGACGTATAACCATACTGCATTCTTACACTGCAACATTACTAAATATGTTTATTTTCAGTAATTCTTTTAACAAGAAGCTTTGTTCCAAATTCAGCACTAATTTGTAGCACCTAATGCCTAAGCAGTCCTGAAACCACATACTGCTACTAATGCATTCATAGTGATCAAACTAATATGCTGCATGAATTGTGCAGATGCTATCATCACAGAGAAGTGATCTAACCTCCATCCAAGCCAGACTAAACACGGAATTGGTCACTCGCAAGGCTTTAGATCTGGTTTTAACAAGATGCAGTACTGCCATGCAAACCAAGTAACTTTCAAGAACCCCATCCACAGGTCTTTTGAATATGAAATAAGGTTCAAGACCTTCAGTTTAAGTTTGCCCAGACAGAGAGAGAGTCTTCTAATCAGGACCATAAATTAATGTTATCCAAAGCTGAGCAAATTCCTTTTCGTACCTTTACAAAACAATGTCACTCCTAAAAATATGCAAACATACGCGCAGAAACCAAATGAAAGAAAATCATCATCTGAACCATTCGAGCACAAAACCCCATAAGCTGCTAAACAGCATTGCACGTATCTGTCGAGCACTTTACAAGACTGTTCGTATACACAACTGATGCAATGCACAGTGTCTGTCTTACCGGAGGGGTTATACAGTGAATACCCATGCTGTTTTGTTTAAAAGCAGTAAACAAATTTCACTCAGTGCAGTTCTTTTTCGATATGCATCAGCAGTAAATCCCTTGGGCTTACACTAGTAATACAAACGGAGTTATGCTGCCTGTAGTATACCATATTTAAACATTTTTCTTTGTGTTTGTTCCAGCACCCATGGGATCCTGGAGAAAAGAAAAAGACTTCATATGCGCAGTTGAGTCTGTACTAAAGGCACAGACTGCAAAAAATTTGAGAAACGATGCTTAGTGATACTTTATTTAGCTTTCTTTGAAGCTAGTTTTTACTTCTTCACATAACGGGATCCTGCCTCATTGTAGATTTACAGTAAATTGGGGTAATATTACGTTTAACTCAAAAACGAAAAACTTTTAACCTTAGCAACCAAAAATATTCCGGTAATCCAGAAGCTCAACAGCCCCTAAAGTAGTACACTCGATCCAGATAGTATTAACGTCCGAAAAGTTTATTTAAAAACAAGCAGCGTTTTCGCTGTAGCAATGAAAACGCTGCTTGTTTTTAAATAAACTTTTCAGACGTTAATACTATCTGGATCGAGTGTACTACTTTAGGGGCTGTTGAGCTTCTGGATTACCGGAACATTTTGGTTGGTAATATTACGTTTAGTCAAAGCTTCTTATTCTTGCTACATTCGTGCAGTAGGATCTAAGCTGGAATGCTGGATCTTCAATAAACGTTCGGTTGGTAAAGTCACGGTACCCAGCCAGTATGCTCGCTCTCTCTCACACACACGCGAGCGCATACTTCCAGAAGTTCTCCTAGTAATTATGTCAAGAAATACAAACTGTGGGAACACCAGGATCCCACACATTTAAGAAAAATTGTTCATTTAATATAAGGGAACAGGTACCAATGCACAATGGATGAAAGGTCCTTTATGGCAGCATTACTAAACCGTTTGATCAGTTTTAAAGTGACAGGATAACAAAACTACAAAATACATGTTAGCCCTTTATCCATTGATCGATCTATATCCACACCCATCCCATTTTGACAAGTATTTAAAAATCACCGTTCACAATACAAATGTATATGTACAATGCATTATGTGTGCATTGTGACCAAACAGCGTAAGCCTCTTATTTTGAGAACAAGAAAAGGGTGCTAACAAATAGGCAAACAACAAACGACCAAGGAAGAGGTGTAGACCCAAATAAGAAAGGATTCTTATTTGGGTCTACACCTCTTCCTTGGTCGTTTGTTGTTTCTCTTATTTTGAGAACTGGCTTAAGGCTACAAGTTTAATTTAAACCAGTGTAATTCGTTTCCGAGCAGACTTTTAAACCAGTCGAAAAAAATACACCCACAGCTGTCGTTCGGCTGGATGAATATTACTAATTGCACAGTACACAGATGGAAGCACGGTGCTATAAATCACATCTCTCTTAGGCCATTCTGAGCAGAAAGGTGGCCTAACATTAAAAAGTAACACTTACCAGGAATAAAAGAAGGTAGTTGTTGCGCTGAGCTGAACGGGAACTGCTGGATAGGTATGGCGGTCCGTGAAATCCTTTGAGGCGCCAGTAGCAGGTAAAATGTCCATTTCTCTAATTCTTGGTAGAAAGAAAGGAAATACCTGCTGCTGGACCCTCTTTTTATTAAGGGGGAAACAAAAGAAATTTACGCTGGGGGTGGAGGTGTTATAAGTTCTTGATAAAGCAAGTGGTGGCTTGGACTGCAACAATCTGATTGGCTGCCACCGTTTGCTTTATGAAGAACTTTTAAATCGGATTTTCAGTAAGAATTTTAATGTGACCTTAATGTAAAAACACGCTGAATCACAACTACAGATGCTAAATTACACATCTAGTTACGTTTTCAGCATTTTTTACATTAAGGTGAACTATAAATCTGCAGTAAACTTTCTCTCGCTTGTGGAAGGCACTCGGGGGTAACAGCTTCTAATTTGTATCTTCTCATGGCGCGCTCGGGTTTAAGCACACAGGCGCCATGAGAAGGTACTCGGGGTTAAAATGCCTTTTTCATATGTTTCAGTATCAGGATTTCTTGATGGATGATTTGCAGAAAAAGTTAGCCTCTCCTGAGCCTTTAGATAGAAAGGCCTTGCAGGATTTGGTTCATAATACACAGCAGGTTAGCAATCATTTTCTTTAGTGTGGTTATGATGCATTGGAAGCTTCATGTAGGGCAGCTATGACAGGAGCCGTCATACGTAGACATGCTTGGTTGAAAGAACAGGCATTGCCAGATCATGTTAAAGTAAAGCTCCTTGATGCACCTCTGGAAAAACACAAGCTATTTGGTGCTAATGCTCAGGATGTGTTGAAATCAATTGAGGAAAAGGCTAAATCAGTCCAAACAGTCAAAGATTTCCTCCAGGTTCAGCTACCAAGGTTCAGCAGGAATTGGCCTTCGAAAAATTGGTCCTTTCCAGACACTGACAAGTTCCAAAGGAGAAAAAACAGGCGTGCCCGAGGGAGAGGGCAGTACCGAGGCTCCTACAGGGGACGCCAATGGCAACCGACTAATCAGAGAAGTGGCGCAGGGACCTCTACTGCTCCACAGGGACAATCACAATGACTTGACTTTGACACCGCCGACCAAGGCTCAAAGAGAAGCACCTTTAGGCGGAAAATTATCCTTATTTTCAAAAAATTGGCACGTTTTAACAAAGGACAAATGGATTCTGGGCATAATAGACCAAGGTTACAGGTTCCACTTCCATACTTTACCAACAAGACAAGGCATGCCAAACCTGCCACAAAATCAAAGGGCAGAGGCACTCATACAAGTTTCAAAGCTGCTACAAATCAAAGCAATAGAAAAGGTTCCTCCTCAGGAACAAGGCCAGGGATTCTACTCAAGACTGTTCCTTGTTCCAAGAAAAGAAAAGCAATGGAGACCTATACTGGACTTGCCCGCTCTAAACACTTTTCTCATTGTGCCAAAATTCAAAATGCTGACGCTACAGCAACTTCTTCCCATGCTGTGCAAGGGGTCTTGGCTGATTACTCTGGACCTCAAGGAGGCATACATGCATGTCCCAATCAGACACAGTTGCAGAAGATACCTCCGATTTCTTGCAGGGTCAGAGCATTATCAATTCTCAGCATTGCCATTTGGCTTATCTACTGCGCCCAGAGTATTCACGAAATGCCTGGCATCAGTAGTTGCACACTGCAGACTCCAGGGGATACAAATATACCCTTACCTGGACGACTGCCTTATACAAGCGGACAGCAAACAAGCCTTGACAAAAAACTTGAATTATGTCATTCACTTACTACAGGCTTTGGGATACACAGTCAACATTCAAAAATCAAGACTACTCCCATCCCAACAAATAATTTTTCTAGGAGCCAAACTGGACACAAAATCACAAATGGCTTTCCTCACAGAAGAGAAACAAGGACAATTACCAGATTACTTCAAAAGCCTAGCAAAGCTCACCCAGATGATTGCAAGGAAAATCCTGCAGTCCCTGGGTTTCATGGCATCTTGCATTCTACTGATTCCACTGGCAAGACTACACATGAGAAAACTACAATGGTACCTAAAAAGTTTATGGTCTCAACACAGCCACAACGTAGAAGCAATTATCCCACTCATTCCATGTCTACAAAAGGAATTTTTGTGGTGGGCTCAAGCAAGCCAGCTAAACAAAGGCATGTCCTTCAACAAACCTCAAACAAGCCAAACCATTACAACAGATGCCTCGGATCATGGATGGGGGGGCGCACATGGAGGGAAGATGCATTCAAGGGCAATGGACACCCCGGGAAATGCATCTACACATCAATCAGAAAGAGATGTTAGCAGTAATTCATGCAATCGAGGCCTTCGAAAAATTTCTTCAGCAAGGTCATCTGCTAATAAAGACAGACAACACCACTGTTATGTGGTACATAAACAAACAGGGAGGTACTCATTCTTACCCCCTCTGCAGACTAACAGTGACTCTTTGGGAAAAGGCCTTGAAACTGAACATACAGTTGCAATCCCAGTTTTTTCCAGGCAAGGACAATGTTCTGGCGGACAGTCTAAGCAGAAACACCTTGGACCCGCACGAATGGATGTTGCATCCAGACATTTTTTCACAAATAACTCAGGCATGGGGGAGGCCGGACATAGATCTCTTTGCCTCACACCTCAATCATCATCTGAAGAAGTTCTGCTCGAGGACACACCATCCTCAAGCCTGGAGAATGGATGCTCTCTCCTTCAGCTGGAACTCTCTAACAATCTATGCATTTCCACCTCTACCATTAATGACAAAGGTGTTACTGAAGATCAAAGCAGAACAACCGAAAGGCATTTTGATAGCTCCAGACTGGCCAAGACAGCACTGGTATCCATTACTAAGGAGCATAATTTGCACCAAGCCGTGGCTCCTGCCTCAATGGCCTCTGCTTTTGACTCAGCACAATTACAGGACGGTTCATCCCAACCTGCAAACTCTGCAGCTGGCAGCTTGGAGGGTTCCATGATTTCTCCCCATATCTCTCTCTCCAAGGAAGTACAACAGATCTTACTGGAAGCACGCAGACCTTCCACCAGAAAAACTTATTCAGCCAAATGGAAGAGATTCAACATCTGGAATGCCAACAAGGGTCAGGATGCATCAGTAATGAGCATCCCACAGATACTAGAATACTTGGCAGAAATGCTACATAATGGACTTTCATATTCTTCCATAAAAATACACGCTTCAGCAATTTCAGCAAAATACAACAGTGATCCACCTGTGTTTTCACATCCTTTGCTAAGACAGTTTCTAAGAGGGATAAAGAATATCAAACCTCCCAGAAAACCACCAGTGCCGGCATGGGACCTCAACTTCGTGTTAGAAAAGTTAACTCTTCCTCCTTTTGAGCCAGCAGCATCTTCTGAATTGCAATTCCTCTCCTGGAAAACAGTTTTCCTGTTGGCAATTACCTCAGCAAGAAGAGTTTCGGAGATACAGGCCCTCATGGCAGTACCTCCATTTCTCATTTTTCATCAGGACAGAGTTTATTTAAGAACCAATCCTTCGTTCATGCCAAAAGTGATATCCAGGGTGTCTCTAAATCAAGCAATTCACCTGCCTACCTTCTTCCCCAATCCTCAAAATAAAGGAGAGAAGCTGCTGCACACTTTGGACATACACAGACAACTGCGCTACTACTTGGACAGAACAAAGGCCAACAGAAAGTCTGACCAACTATTTGTAGCTTACGCTGCTGGAGTGCAAGGAAAGGCAATTTCCAAACAAACAATTTCAAAATGGATTGGACACTGAATCAGATTCTGTTATTCTTTCCATGGAAAAGGTGTGCCAGCCAATATCAGGCCACACTCCACCAGAGCTATAGCCACCTCCACAGCCTTTCTAAGAGGGGTGGCTACAAAGGACATTCTAGAAGCTGCTACATGGAGCTCCGTGCATACATTTTCCAAGCACTACAACCTGCCTTTATATTCCAGATCCCGAGCAGGCTTTGCTTCAGCAGTCCTGCAGGGCATTTTAGCTACACCATCCTTATCTTAGAGCCTACCACCCCCAGCTTGGCTATGGTAATCAACCCATAAGGACTGCAGTTGCATTCTTGAAGGACATAGTACAGTTTTGTACCTACCATAAATGTAGATGTCCGATAGATATGCAACTGCAGTCAGGTTTTCCCTCCCTCCTGCCCCTCTGTATATTCTCCTTTTGGGTCCACTCCCCCTTTTTCAACTTAGCTGGGGATATCTGTTATGGTGTATCTGTTTATTACTGTTGTGTATGTCTGGAATTTTTTATCCAGTTTCTAAATTTAGCCTTCCTTGGAGGGCACCTGGCATCTGGGGCAAGAAACACTGAAGAAGATGGCGTCGGTTGATGCTTTTATACCCCAGCCGCTCTGACGTCGGGGAGGAGGCGACATCAGCCGACGCCGGACCCAGGCTTTGGAATCCAGCCGACCGAAGGGCTGCCTGAGGCAGGACAACCCATATGTAAGGACTGCAGTTGCATATCTATCGGACATCTACATTTATGGTAGGTACAAAACTGTACTTCTCTAACAAGTCTTCCCAGTGGTCTCCTTCTGCTAAACTACTTCCATGTTATAAGGAGAGCAAGGTTCTGGAGTGACTTGATAAAAAAGTTTACACATTCTCCACTTTAGCGATTAGAGCAGTGAATTACCAAACTCGTATGTCTAGGTATTCCTTAGCTCTTCTTTCCTAGGCTTCACAAGCTCTTGCTCGATTACCTGACTCTGAGATTAAAACTCGGGTTTTGTCTCTTTTTTACAGCTTCTTTACAAGTAGTTAGACATTCCATTAAGTGCGGCTATGATGCTGTTGAGGCATCATCCAGAGCTGCTGCATCTGGTTCTCTTTTTAGGAGACATTCTGAGTTGAAGCTTCAACCATTGCCAGACCATATTAAAGCAAAATGGTATAGTGGTGCAGTGGTAGCTTTGTCGCCTCACAGCAGGTGGTTCTCCAGTTCGATTCTCGGCTGGAGTGCCTTCTGTGTGGAGTCTGCATGTTCTCCCTGCGTTTGTGTGGGTTTTCCCCAAGCACTCCGGTTTTCTCCCAGGTTACAAAGACATGCGTCTGGAGCATTTCTCCCTGGGGCCGCGCTGAAAATTGGCTTAGTTCCAAGTCGGACATTCCCAGTTAACCAATGTTAAATAAAAATAAATAAATAAATTAACTGCTAGATGCTTCTTTGGACAAGTCAGCTCTTTTTTGTTCTGTTGTTGCAGACTTATTTAAGTCTCTGCAAGAGAAAGAAAAGGAACTTCAAGATTTGAAGCATCTTTTCGTTTCCCCTGTTCCTTAGTTCCATAGGAATTTTTCTGCTAAGACTTCTTTTGTTAAGAGACCAGCTTGCTCCTCTTCTGCTTCTGCTTCGAGGCCTAAAAAGAAATTTGTTAGGAGACCTCCACAATCTAAATCAACTGCTTCTGCTCCTTCCACTCAGCAGCCCGTTCAAGCTAGGCCCAGCTGTGTGTGACTACTAGCAGCCTCTTATCTTACTTGTCAGCTGGTCAGATGGTTTACTCCTTTACTATCACTAAACTATGGAATACCCTCCCACCATCCCTCATGGCTAGAAACAGCGCAGCAGTCTTTAAAAAAAATCCCTGAGGACAACACATTTCCTCTCTGTGGCAATGCACATGTGCCCAAAACTGCACTTCCCAAAACTTAACACTACCTACTACATTGTTAAAACTCTTCCTCCTACTGCTTTCTTAGTATTTGTAATTCAGACATTACCCACTATATGTGGTGTACCATTTTTCCAAGTTGATATCTTAAAATGAACAATGATTCATACAAAACTGTCTTACAGTGAACCCATTTATCCAAGTTAATATCCAGTCTTGTCATGTCATAAATGTACAATCAGCTTATCCTTTATGTTGTAATCTAATAACTGTACAACAGTTTTCACCTCTTCACTGAACTGCACACTGCAACTTAGGCTTATCTATGCAGTTGTATGTATTGTGTATTGCATGTACTGCATTATAAACTGTGTATTGTACTGAATATTGTTTATTGTACACGGTATAGTTGATTGTGAAGCTTTTTTCCCCGGGCCTCCACTAAAAATGGGCTTGCTAAGGCCCAGTGGACCATCTCGATAAACAAATGTGAATAAATAAATAATAATAAATATCTCTTTGCCTCTCTCTCTCTTTTCCAGCTTGGGCAAGGATCACTCAGATTTTTGGGTTGTCTGTTATCTGACAGGGATACTTCATGACTTGGAAGATTCGTCCTCCATTCATGCGTATTTCACAGCCCCCCTGCAAGTCAACTCAGTTTGTTTCCAGAGGTTCTATCTCAGCTTCTTTCTCAAGGCACAATTCAGGATGTGCCTATGGATGAGAGAGGCAGCGGGTTTTACTCAAGGATGCTTCTGGTTCCCAGAAAAGATGGCCCTTGGAGACCAATCCCAGATCTTTACAAGAATGAAATGGCATAAGCCATTCAATGTGTCAGCATGTTAAAATTGTAACACTTTAATCGATATTCTTTAAAAACTGGTCCTCTGAGAAACGAAGAAAAATAAAAATTATTAGAAAAAGGCCCTTGATGTTTGTAGTACTATATGGGCTTTCGGTAAACCTTCTTCGGATCATAATTGGATAGGGATAACACCAATCAAATGAAACAATCAGGGACTCTTAACTATCCCATCGTTGATCTCCTTGTCTTCAATACAGATTTCAAAGGGATTACCGCAGCCTGCCCGTAAGTTAATCATCCATTTAATTTCAATAAGCTCAGTTTTATTGGAGACAACTCCCTGTTTCTTTCCCATATAGATTCTTTCAATAACTTTAAAAACAAAAGAATGTGTGGGAAATGTGTTTTTACGTGCGATGCAAGGGCATTGTGCACATCTCTATCATGTATGTCTCTTAAATGCCTTAAAATTCTCTTTTTGAATACTTGGTTGGTTTTACCAACATAGAAAGCGGAACGTACTGTACAGGTGGCTAAATATACCACATTTGGAGTGCTGCAAGTGGCTTTACTTCTGAAAGTGTAGCAACCAGAGTTAGGGTGGTGAAAAAAGTTGTTAGTGTCTGTAAAATCACAAGCCAGACAGATCCCACACCTAAAAGTTCCTTTAGATCCAGACATCTGCAGTTTGGAGAAACCATCCTTAGCACAAAACCCTTTTAATATTCTTTTTGTTCTTGTAAACAAAGAAAGGCTTGTCTCCTACACTTTCCTGTAATTTGGGGTTGTGGGTGAGAATAGGCCAAAATTTTTGTGTAACATTTTTGATCTGGGAGTTAACAGTACTAAATGTAACCATCATTCTCATTTTGTGAGAAGTGGGGTTAGTGTGCCTCTCTCCAGACATAATAACATTGGTTGCAGTTTTATCCACATTTCCTCTCCCTGCAAGATCATTTACCGATAGACAGGTGTCTTTGTCAGTATACCCTCGTAGGTGTAATCGTCTCTGCAGGTCCTGAATTTGTCTTTTAACAATGGATTCTTGAGTGCACCTGCTCGAGATTCTGGTAACCTCATTATGCATAATGTTCCTGGTGACATGTCTGGGGTGCATACTATTTTTATGGAGGTAGTGGTTCCTCCAAGTGTCCTTTCTATGTAAAGCTGTGTCTATCCAGCCATCTGCTCTTAAGGTAACATTAACATCCAAAAAATTGATGGAAAGACTGGACCATTGCCCTGTAAACTTCAAGAAGAAAGTAGTGTGGTTCAGGTAGTCCAGAAATAACACAGATTGTTCTTCCTCACCATCCCACAATAGAAAAAGGTCATCTACAAATCCGTAAAATGCCACATGTCAGTGCCAAGGGTTGGAATCGCTAAGTACATATTCCCTTTCCCATTCTGCTAGGACAAGATTAGAGTAGCTGTTCGCACAGGGGGTGCCCATGGCAACCCCACAGCATTGCCAGAAAGCAAGCTGGCCGTAAACAAAGAAATTAGTCTCCCATATCATCTCTAATAGCGCACACATCAAGTTGGCATCCAGTCCAATGGTATCCCTTATTAGGATCTTTAAAAAAGGAAGAAGTAAGTAGCGTCACCAAAGGCAGAGCACATCAAAATATAAAACTCCAAAAACAAATGGTTCTGCCACCAATTCCACTTAAAAACACTTGAAACTTGAAAACTTTAATAAAATATATGATGATAAGATATATGATGATAAGATAAAATAAAATAAACACACTGGCTAATAAACCGGATAAGCGCTTTTGGTATAATACCTTTTTCAAATCGTAAATGTTTGCCAATGAAACTTCCTTTTAAATACCTTCATTTCCTAGTGTTCACTCACTTAGATGCATTTAGTAAACATAGCAGCAAACACAACCTTTTAATTGTGTCATTTTGAGTGCTGAAGAGCTTTCCCTTTTAGTGCAGGTTTAAAAGGGGCAAATGCATTCAGACCTGGTGACTGATCTAATCGCAAATTCATTATCCACTTCATCTCTTCAGTTTCTGTTTGGTTTACTAAATCCCCACCTCTTGTTGTTTCATGAAGCCTAGTTAGTGCCATGAACTTGAAAGAATGACTGTCATTTATACTAATATGCATATAAAGTGCATTGCTGGCAACTTTTTTTCTTATGTCAGATAAGTGCTTTAGGATACGTTCCTTGAGCATTTGATTAGTTTTCCCTATGTAGTATGCCTTGCAATGACTGCAGGTTGCCACATAGATAATGTTCTTACTCCGACATTTTGCAAATCTATCAAACTTACAGTTCCTCTTGGTCAGGGGATGTGTAAAAGTATTCGAGATGTTTATATGAAAGCATGCCTTGCAACTTCCACATCTGAATGTACCAGCTCTCCTGTTCATCTGAAAGCTTCTGTCTTCAGAAAAAGCTTCAGTTTCTGTTTTATAACATAGTAGTCTTTTTAAGTTTTTCCTGTTCTTAAAAGAAAAGCTGAGTTGATGAACAATTTCCCTAATTTTGTTGTCAGATGTTGGCACTGGCCAAAATTTTCTGATGGTATTACAAATAGCAAAATTGTCAGTACTATATGTCAACTGGCATCTCAGATTGGACTGTACCTCATTTTGCTTGATCTTAACTGTTTCACCTTGGTCCGGAAAATAGGGTCTTCCCCTCTGAGATCGTAGTTCCAAGGTAGTTGCTTCATTGGTTTGTGTCTCTTTAATAAGAGAGAATACAAAGTCAAAGTTATTGATAAGTTTAATTTGCTCCTCCCTATAATCCTCATCCCTCGTGCAGAGCTTGGACTCTCACGTTAGTTGGTTAGTCCCAATGTTGTCAAGAACATGCCTGGGATGCATGCTAGTATTGCGTAGTACATGATTGCGCCATATAGCTTTCCTATACATTCTAGTATTGATGCTCCCTGTGTCATCTAACATTAACTTAACATCCATGAAGTCTATTTCAGTACTAGAAGATGTCACTTCAAACTTCAAAAATGAAGTTGTGTTGGTCAAAAATGTTCCACGGAGGTTAAATCACCATCCCATTAGAGAAAGACATCATCCACAAATCGATTATAGCAAACTATGTTTCTATTCCATTTGTTGTTAATATCCACTTTCCATAGCTCTTCCCATCCTGCTACAACCAGATTGGCATAACTATTTGCTCATGGAGTTACCATCACTACCCCTGACTTCTGCCAGTAGTAAGTACTACCATACATAAACACATTGTTATGTAAGACAGACAAAGGAGGAGCCATTGTTGTACTCCAAGCTGACTGGTATAGAGAGAAAATGTTGGAGATGTTGAATGACAAAAAAACGTCCTGAGGTCATGGCTATGACCCTTAAAAATCATGTACAGAAAGTTAAAAATCAACTAAATGACATGTTGTTAGAAGGTTCCATTGATATAGACCAATTTAACTTCTTCAGTATTTTGCATCCTACCATTCCCTCTAAGTGGTCTTCCCAAAATACACAAGGATCTTCAGAATCCCCCCCTTACGTCCCATAGTTTCAGGACAAGGTTGGATTATAAAAACTGTCTCTGTTTGTTAAAAAAGAATTGAAGTCAGTGTTAACTCATACAGCCACTGTCCTACGAGATACAGATGATTTTTTTAACTAAGTCTCTCTGCCATGAATTTAGTAACGTTTCCTTCCAACCTTTTACTAACTACTATGGATGTCAACAGCCTGTTTATTTCCATCCCAACTGATCATGGGATTGAGACGATCAGGAAGATCCTAATATGGGATACCAACTTGACGTGTACACTATTAGAGATGATACTAGTGACAAATTTCTTTGTTTATGGCCAGCTTGTTTTCTGGCAATGCTGGGGGGGGGGTAGCCATGGACACCCCCTGTGTGAACAGCTACTCTAATCTTGCCCTAGCAGAATGGGAAAGGGAATATGTACTTAGTGATTCCAACCCTTGGCACCGACATGTGGCATTTTATGATCGATTTGTAGATTACCTTTTTCAATGTGGGATGGTGAGGAAGAACACATTGTTATTTCTGGACTACCTGAACCACACTACTTCCTTCTTGAAGTTTACAAGGCAATGGTCCCATCCTTTCATCAATTTTTTGGTTGTTAATGTTACCTTAAGAGCAGATGGCTGGATAGACACAGATTTACATAGAAAGGACACTTGGGGGAACCACTGCCTCCATAAAAGTAGTATGTACCCCAGACATGTCACCAGGAACATTATGCATAATGAGGTTACCAGAATCTCGAGGAGGTACACTCAAGAATCCGTTGTTAAAAGAGAAATACAGAACCTGAAGAGACGATTACACCTACGGGGGTATATTGACAAAGATACCTGTCTATCGCTGAATGATCTTGCATGGAGAGGAAATGTGGATAAAACCGCAACCAATTTTATGTCTGGAGAGAGGCACACTAACCCCATTTCTCACAAACTGAGACTGGTGGTTACATTTAGTACTGATAACTCCTTGATCAAAGATGTTAAACTAAAATGTTGGCCTATTCTCGCCCAGGACCGCAAATTATGGGAAATTGTAGGAGACCAGCCTTGCTTTGGCTACAAGAACAAAAAGAACATTAAAAGGCTTTTATGTGCTAAGGATGATTTCTCCAATCCGCAGATGTCTGGATCTAAAGGAACTTTTCGGTGTGGGAACTGTCTGGCTTGTGATTTCATAGACAGTAGCAACTTTTTTCAGCACCCTAACTCTAGCCTTGGCTACACTTTCAGATGTAAAGCCACTTGCAGCACTCCAGATGTGGTGTATTTAGCCACCTGCACAGTATGTTCCGCCTTCTATGTTGGTAAAACCAACCAAGTATTCAAAAAGAGAATTTTAAGGCATTTGAGAGACATACTTGATGGAGATATGCACAATGTCCTTGCATCTCACATAAAAATATTTCTCACACATTCTTTTGTTTTTAAAGTTATTGAAAGAATCTATATGAAAATGAAATGGGGATGTCTCCAATAAGAGCTTATTAAAATTAAATGGATGATTAACTTACGGGCAGATCGCCCTCCAGGTTTGAATGCCATGATCCCTTTGAAACCTGCATTGAAGGCAAGGAGGCCAACGAGTGAATAGTTAAGAGGCGTGTCCCTGATTGTTTCATTTGATTGGTGTTGATATTATGAATGGAAGAAAGAGTTGTCATCCCTTTACCATGTTTTCATTGGCTGTTAGCTTTTTTTAATGAAAGAGGGAGTCCCTGTCCAGTTACAATCTGAAGAAGGTTTACCGAAAGTGCTTATCGTATTACACACATCAAGGGACTTTTTTTTTTTTTTTTTTTATTACAAATTTTTATTTTTCATTGTTTCTCTGAGGACCAGTTTTTAAGGAATATTGATTAAAGTATTACAATTTTAACGTGCTGACACATTGAACGGCTTTTGCCATTTCATTCTTGCGAACATTTAATTTTAGCCTTGGAGGTGCTGCTTAATTTAATCTTACTTGTTTCCTTTTTGCTTGCAACACCTTTAGCAGTGGGCGGTATATTTTTTCTACTAATTCTAGATCTTTCCAACTTAAACACTTTCCTAGAAGTACCATCTTTCTGCATGCTGTCTTTACAAACTTTCTTTCCTCTGATTTCACCTCTTACATGGCTTCTGTAGACATCAAAGATGCATATCTACAGATTCCCATCCATCGTCTGTACAGGAAATTGTTTCTCGGTGGGTTCTTTGCACTTGCAGGTGTCTGCTTTGCTTTTTGGTCTTTCCACTGCACCAAGGGTATTCACAAAGTGCTTGGCCTCTGTGATTGCCTTTCTACTCATACCTGGACAATCTCCTTTTCCTGGCTCCTCAGTCAGGACAGCTGTCTCTAAAACTGCGGGTGGCAGTTTATATTCTGACTATTTATGGTTCACCATAAACTTCAAAACAATCCTATCTGACTCCATCCCAGAATCAGATCTTCCTAGGGTGCAGGTTCAGGACAGACATTATGATGGTTTTTCTTCCTACCGGCAAGGTTCAGTTCCTCATTGCCTTTCTGGAAAACCTCCTGCCTCTTCCTTCCATTATAGCCAGGGGGTTTCTAAGACTTCTTGGGTTCATGGCTTCCATGATTCCCATGCTGCCCTTTGCAAAACTCCACATGAGGAAATTTCACTGGTTCCTAAAGTCAGTCTGAACTCAGCATGCTCAACCTCTGGAGTGTGTGATTCCTCTCCTTCCCTGCCTAAAAACAGAGCTTCTTTGGTGGATTCAACAGCTTACTCTGAATCCGGGCCTTCCTGTTTTTCAGCTTCAGGCATCTAAACATCTGTTCACAGACACCTCAGACATGTGGTGGGGAGCAATATTTGCTTCCAAGAAAGTTCAGGGATATTGGTCTCCTTCATAAAAGCGAGAGTATATCAACATCAAGGAGATGAGGGCTCTGATTCTGGCTTTACATGCCTTTCATCCCCTCTTTCAACCAGGCCCTCTGAACATATTTGCAGACAGTACCACTGTTCTCTGGTATATCAACAAGCATGAGGGGAAAAGTCTTACCGTCTTTGCAGGTTAGGCATGGGAACTGGCAATTCAGTACAAGGTAACTCTTCTTGTGGTTTACATACCATCAGCTCAAAACACTGTGGCAGACACCTTAAGCAGGTCCATGACTCAATCTCATGAATGGATGCTTCACAGGGATATGGTTCTGGACTTGGTCCACCAGTAGGGTACCTGTCTTCTGGATCTATTTGCCTCCCCTCTGAACAGACAACTCCCTCTATGTTGTGCCAGACTCCCACATCCTCTGGCTTGGAAGATGGATGCTCTTCTTTCTCATGGAAGGGGATGTTTCTTTATGCATTCCCCCCCCCCCTTCCCTCTCATTCAGAAAATTCAGCAGGACAAACCAAAAATTTTGTTGGTGACTCCCTTTTAGCCAAAATAGCATTGGTTCCCTCTTCTGCATTTAGCCAAGGGCAGTCATCACAAGTTACCTCACAGAGTGGACTTGCTCAGACAAGCCAAGGGATCTCTGTTTCATTCACATCTGTCAACCTTGCAACTGACCCTCTGGGTGAGCAACTTTTGATTCCCTTCAGGTGCCTTTTTTCACAGGATGTGCTTAGGCTTCTGTAGGAGGCTCAGAAACCCAGTCTTCTCCAAATGGAAGAGGTTTTCCATCTGGTGCCTTTCAAGAAGTCAGGATCCATTTTCAGTGGATATTCCAGTTGTTCTTTCTTATTTATGTGAGTTACTTAACAGTGGCTTGTCTTACTCTTCAGTGGAAGTTCACTTGTCTGCTATTTCTGTATGTGTACCATTATCTCCACCTTTAGCATCCAGGTTGGAGGTAAACCTTTTTCTAAAAGACATCCTACATATTAAACCTCCCAGGAAAACAGTTCCTCCTCCCTGGTATTTGAACTATGTCTTAGAGAAGCTTACTGTGGCTCTTATTCAACCTGCAGCCGCAGCTTCTTTAAAGTTCTGTACTTGGAAGCAGTGCTTCTGTTAGCCTTGACATCTGTTAGGAGGGTTTCAGGGATTCAGGCTTTGATGGCTTCCCCACTTTTCTTGGTTTTCCACAAAGACAGGGTTTCATTACATACCAGTCCTTTTATGCCAAAGTCTGTTCAGTTGCCTACCTTCTTTCCTTCTCAGTCATCTAGTAAAAGGATCTTGCATACTTTGGCTGTACATAGACATCCAATTTAGATTCTGCTTAAATAAGACTAAGGCTATCCGGAAGTCTGATCAGCTCTTTGTTTCTTTCCATCTCAGGGCTCTGGGTTTGCCTGTCTCTAAACAGACAATTTCTTCTTGGATTTCCAGGGCTTTTGTGTTTTGCTCTGATTTCCATGGTAAATCTCTTGCTGCGCCTATTAGGGCTTATTCCACTAAATACATTTCTTCCTCAGGAGCATTCTTTAAAGGCCTGGATACTAATTCTGTGTTGGAGGCTGCTACATGGTCTGTGCACACTTTCACCAAACATTACAAGTTGAACACCATTTCTAGATCAAGAGCAGGGTTTGCTAGAGCCATTCTCCATGGCTTTGTTGAAAATTTCTCAGTACAAAGTTCCTCTGCTTTCCTGGGGTTCCTACTAAGCTTTGGTATTTTCCTACATGTAAAGAATACTGCAACATTGAATAGAGGGACATAGAATAGTTGTGCAAAATCTTACCATAACCATAGATATCCTTCTCTTCTGTGTTGCAGTATTCAGTCCCTCCTGCCTTCCCCCCTGCATCTTGTTTCTTCCTTGTATGACTTCTTATTGTTCCTTAGTTCTGGTGTTCCTTCTGGGGCATTTCAGTTTTGAGGATTATACGAGCAGACGTCCTCTTATGACTGAAGTTTTCAGATCATATGTGCAACGTCCCACATACCTACAGTAGATAAAAGCTGCTGTATACTGGCTGGATGTTGGGTTGTTGGGCGGAGGACTTCCTACATGTAAAGAATGCTGCAACATAGAAGAGGGCATCTTTGGTTATGGTAAGATTTTATACAACTGTTCTTTCCTATCATGGACGACTATTTTCCTGGTAGCAGTTTCTTCTGCTAGGTGGATTTTTTGAGATGCAAGCCTCGTCTTATCTGATTTTCTATAAGGACAGGGTCTCTCTTTGAACTAACCCTAATTTTCTCCCCAGTGTGGCTTCGGAAGCTGCCCTGAGTCAGACCAGTAACTTAACAATTTTCTTTACAAATTTCTTGACCCAAGGAGAATATACTTTGTATTTATGGATGGTCATAGTGCCATAGTCAGATAAGATTTCTATTTGCATCGTACCAAAAGTTTTAGGAGAGCTGATCAGCTATTTGTCTTTCTTTCCAAGTCTAAATTGGAACATGGTGTTTCAAGTCAGGTCATCTAGGTGGCTCTCTGATTGTATTAACTTTATGTACAAAGTTAAGGGACTTTCTCTCCCTCATAAACTGAAGCCCACTCTACTAGAGCAGTCATAGCTTCTGCAGCATTCTTTGCCAGAGTGCCTGTAAATTATATTTGTGCTGTGGTTACTTGTTCATACGTTTGTTTCACATCATAAGCTGGATCTGAAGTCTTGGTCTCATGCTTCCTTTAGCTCCACCATCCTTTGGAATGTCCTTCCATGAACCCCCCCCCCCCCCCGGGTGAATAGTGGTTTAAGAATTTAAAATCTTTCAGCTTCGGGGGACGTAGTCAACAGACTGTTTCATTGTCAAAGCTGGCGTGCACCTGTCTCCCCTGGGCTTCCAGATTTTGACTCCTTAGAACCTGTTTAGGCAATGCCAAAGTGACGAGCCTGCCGATATAAATAAAACACAACAAACCTAAAGGTGTCACTGCTGAATGCTAAGAGCCTTAACAAGAAACTCCTCACTCTGCAAATTCTCCTCACTCTAGAAAATATGGGCATCTGTGCCATTACCAAGACATGGTTTAAAACTGCAGAAAGTACTTCAGCAGTGCAAGGCTACAGTGCCTTCCACACATTTAGACCATTGGTTGCTCAGACAGGGGCTAAAGATTAAGGTGTTTAAATCTACATTTCAAGGCTGGTTAAAAAGTATGATACCCTGGAGTTCATACACGTATAGATCACTTTAGAGTCCCTTACCATATCTTAACAAACTATAGTTCGCCATCTGTCTCAAGAATCCCACAACTCTTAATCTAGACCTGCTGGAGGCACTCTCCATCCAACCAAGCACTCTATTCATGGAAGACTTTAACTACCCCTCTATAGACTGGGAAACTTACACTGGCTCCAACTTGCAGGCACTATGTTTCCTGAACTTTATTAATACAAATGTCCTTGATCAGTTAGTGGACACTTTAATTACCAATATAAGATAGTGCTGCCTTTTTCCCCATCACATGGCCAAGGTAGAAAGAAAATCATTCTTTGTCACCCAAGTTGTAAGTAAGGGTATGGCATCCAGGTCCAAGGAAGTTATAGTACTCCTGTGTACTCATCACATTTCAGACCTATCATTGAATACAGTGCCATCTTCAGCATGAACCTGACTAGATATATGCAACATTTGGAAGGCCCACAGATGTTCCTCATCAAGACGGTACAGGGTATTAACATACTATCCTGTACACATCACCATAGAGCCCCTGTCTCTCTACTTGGTCTCCTACAGGTTGTTGAGATGCAGTCTGTGTTTGACATATAAAATATCCTCAGATCCAGCCCTGAAGGAGCTTTTTTACATCAGCAAAACAAACAGCAGCAGAATCGCTAGATCCAGAGATGTGAAATTTGCTTGCAACATAAATAAAACAGGCTAGTGGGACAGGTAATGTGATTCAAATGATCACCGTGTTCTGGAATAGGATCCCCATCCATGTGAAGCACAGTCCATCCCTAACCTTATTTAGATGTAATCTTGACCATTGGATGGGAAATTGCAAATTCATCCCTGGGCTATCCCCTTGTCTCATACAGACTGAGGCCAACAGTTCTCCAAGTAACATACCCCCAACACACAACTTTTTAGACAACCTCCTATCAAACATACCACCCCCCCACACCAAAATTAAGGTGCACATGTTACAAGGAGACACAGTTGAGTTGGTATGCATGGTTAGGCGTATAAAAGCCATGGTGGTCATTAGCCTAGTATGTACATGTGAACCATTATGCTAGATCTATATTGCCATCATCTTTTTGTGTCAGCCTTCCCTCCCTCTGTCCCCCTTACCAAATTGTCACATGCATGACTTTCGATTGACCATATTGGACCTGTCCAAAGGGTTGTCTTTCATACAGTTTGTGCTGTATCTTGGACTTTATATTCGTTTACTTCTAAGTAATGCAGGAATGTCTGGAAATTAGGCAAACAAACTCAGTCTGACATACTGTAGGACAGAAGGAGATTATGGCTAGAGGGGAGGGCCCTGAGGCCAGGATGTAAAAGTCTAGCGAATGCTGATAAGGTTGGCATAATGGTTAAGGTGTTTACCTCACAGACACAAGCCACAGGGTTTGATTCTCACCTTTACAGAGACATTAGCTAGGTTTAAAATGGTCTTCAAGTGTAGCTAGCCTAGTAGTTTTCTGTGAATTTATGTTGGATCTGATATACCCATGAATTGAGATGGACAGTAAAAGATGACATGGATCTAGCATGATAGTAAGTGCATAACTTTCGTTTATCCAGTGCTCCACGGGTGTTGCCGAAGTGTTTGGTACCAGTGATGGCCTTCTGCAGACTGTCAGGTATTCACATTTTTTTCTTATTTAGATGATGTGCTTATCTTTGCAAAGCCCTTTTCAAAGTGTCCGGAATCTCTTAAGTGTGTTAAGAGATCTCCTTCATAAACCGGGCTTTCAGGAGAACATTCTAAAATTTTGTTCATCTCCTTACCAGGGGATTGTATTCCTGTGGTATCTCCTAAATATTTCAGTTTAAAGATTTATTTCCATGCAACAGTAGATCTATATCTAGTTCTATTCCTGAGTTCTATTCCTGACTTTTTCTATTGAGTCCAGGAATTCAGTAAGTGAATTTTTCAGGATACTAGGATTCATGGCTTCTGTGACGCTCATGATTCCTCTAGCCAGACTCCCTATGAGAAAGATTCAATAGTACCAGAAGTTTGGATGTTCCCAACATCAGCACCCCCTGTCTGTCATTTCACATCACAATTTTGGGATTTGTAAAAAAGGAAGTGTTTTGGTGGAGAGATCAGTTTTAACTGAATCCTGGTCTCCACTTCTCCCTTCCATCCCCAGTACAGTCTGTATCTAGAAGTGATTCGCAATTTATTTGAGGATATTTGTCTTTGGGGATAAAAGTGCACGGTGTTTGGAACCAAAAAAAAAAAGGCAGAACACAGCACACAAACATAAGAGATGGTAGTCATAACTGCACTCGACTCTCTCACTCATCTGTGGTCCTCAAGATCTCTACATGTGATTACATGTGATTTCAGGCAACACCACAGTGATGTGCTACATAAATTGGAGGAGAGGAGGATCCTACCCTCTGTGCAGATTAGCCATGGTATTCTGAAATATAGCAAGCTAATGCAGTCTCACTCGCATGTTACATTTCGTCAGGAAAAAAAACATTATGGCAAATAAGCTGAGCAGGACCTGGACAGACCCTCATGAATGGAAATTGTCATGTAGTCTTCCATGGTTTGATCCAGCTGTGGGAACACCTGTGATACATATTTTCACTTCCATTTTCAAACAACTGGAAAATTTTGTTGCAGGACTTCTTGAAAGCAGTCCTGGAAAACATATCCATTCTTATTGCCTTGAACAGGAATGTGTCTATATGCCTTTCTTCCCTTTTCTGTTGATGTCCAGGGTCATTATGAAAATTGAGAAGGCCTCCCCAAAAGTCAGTGTGGTGCCTGCTGTGCCACTGTGCTCTGCTCAAGCTGTAAATGATCTAGGCATATGAAAGGTACTATTAAGCTTTGGAAGCTGGCTGCCTGTTGTATACTAGGTTGGATATAACCCATGCACTACACCGGTCATCATTTGGACATCTCTTGTTAAGTTTGCTTACACGACTGTACTTTTTCATGTGCATGATGCGACAGGGAAAGATTTGTCTCCATCTGTTTTTCCCATAAGTTGTCAGACTAAAGAGTATGAACAAAAGACATTAGTGTCTTCTTGCAAAGTGACTTCTTAAACTTTGTTAAACCTACTGTAGTAGTTCCCCTCAATTTTTGTAATGCATACTGAACTTCAGCATTTCCTGACGGCATTTAACATCTGAAGCATTTTTTTCTGTCCCTTCTCATTTGGAGGAAGAGAAGACAATTTTCTCACCAGAATAAGAAAACCAGTTAACATCAGTCCTTATTGCATAATCTATAGTTTTATAGTATTGTTTTTACAACATAAACTGATGGAGAATTCTTGTTTTCCTCACATATTCACTATGTTAACATGCTCTTATATTCCTAAAATGAATCTGTCATCAATCTTTAGTTTTTGCAGACTCAAAGGGATAATTCTTCCATCTGCTGTCCAGCCTTAATGAGATTTTTGTGCTAATCCTGCCCATTTCTCTACCTTTAATTGCCCTGATAACTTGTCATGCTTTTGCTGTACTACTATTAATTTAGTACTTTTGCTGAAAAGATTTCAAGCTTGCAGAAACTAAAGCACTGCTGGGGATTCCCTGATGGGTGAGGAAAGTAAACTTATATTTTGTGTCTGTGATAAAGCAGCTTTCTGTTTTACCTCCTTACCTCCTCCATTTGTTTTCTGTTTTAAGAAATCTGTTTGGTCTGGTATTTTTGTTCTGCGTGGGAGATAGACACATTATCTAGGCTGCACATGTTGCATGTTTTTTCAATGGTTAAAGGTCTCTTGACTGATATTTGAATACACAGTGAATTTATGTCCGTTTGTCTTTTGCTGAAAAGATTTCAAGCTTGCAGAAACTAAAGCACTGCTGGGGATTCCGTGCTTATTTTCCCACACAGACACCCTTTTGTTGAACTGCTTTTTAAAACTGGTGATTTTTAAGCTGCTGTAAATTGAGCTTAATAAACTCATCCCTTTCTACATTGCTGTTGATATATTGATTTATTTACCTTTCCTTTTGCTTGTATTGAAAAAGTGCATTTTTGCCTCTCATTGTCTGTTCTACTGATTTACTTGATCTGAATTCATTATCTAGATAGCTGTTGGATAAAGTAGTGTGTTTTTACACTCAAGCAAGGCACTTGTTTTTACATCAAGAGGTCAGTGGATTTTCCATCTAGTACACTGGAAGGTAGTCTGGTTTGTTTAGGTTAGTGAAACACTTGAGATTTCTGCGTTTAGTTTTATTGGCTGAAGGGCTTATTAACAGCTTATCTTGTTTAGTGCCTTTAGAAATTAAATGCTGTGCAATTGAGTGACTGTTTGCTTATTTAAACAAAGCAAAGTACTTTTATCGAATAATCATATTTTATAAACTGTTTAAAGTACACTGCTGTATCCATGTCTTTGTTTGCGGTAGCATTTCACTCCGGATACTCCTTTACTGTTATTTTGCAATGAGAGGACTTGGATTTTTCATCTGATGGTGGTATGTGTTTGCCTGGTCTGTCCGAGTTGGGAAACACACAAAAGGGTTCCAAGTATTTTTTTTTTTGCACTTCTCTTATAAACTGTCACTGTACTTCATTTTCAGAACAAAACATGTACTGATTGCTGCTCCTTTAAGTAGTTCATTGCACTGTATCACATTGTATATGTTAGTTGTAGGTAATTTGTGGTCTTTTTACACTTGGGCTCAAAACACCAGCTACCCTACATTAAGAAGGTGTTTTTCTGCACCCTTCTGACAGAAGTGTGCTGATCTGTTGCATTTAGCTGTTTTACTACATTAATTGGCATATATATGATTTTTTTTCTGTCTGTGCCTGCTTCATGATCTGCACTTGTTTTGTACTGTAATATTGCTTAGATAGCATAAACTAGAGGCAGACTTGCTGAATCTAGCCAGCTTTTGATACTCTTGAACTCAAAGCCATTTTACATTAAGAAGGGCTCCCTTGCACCCTTCTGGCAGAAGAGTGTGGATATAGCCCTGTCTGAACTGGGGATTGCTGGAGGAAGGATCAATGTGTGATTTCCTGTTTGACAGACTAGTTTAAACTGTTTGATTTCACCTGTATATAAGCCTTGCCTGTATAGTAGCAAACACCTAGAAACTAATTTTTACCCTAGACATTTGTGAGTTGAACCCCCTCCCAAGCTTCCCTGTTGTACTGCAGGCAACTAAGCTGAGCACTGAACAGTGTCACCACATTCTTTCACCCCCTAATGCTTAACAGAATAAGTGCCCTTGTTTAGTTAGTCGAGTTAGTCCTAGATCAAAAGCTAATCCAACTTGTCCACTCCCCAACTAGTACTTAAGGTTTAACCTGCTACAATGGACAGCCAGTTTCCCACCATTTCACCAGCCAGCCTGATTGACATAAGCATCCTAATGTCCTGGTCATGGGCGATTCTGTCGTGAGACACACAGATGTCCCTCTCACCCGGCTAGACAATGAAAAAGTCACATTTAGCTGCCTTTCAGGTGCCAGGATCCGTCAAATCACCCATGCATTCATGTCACTCAACATTTACCATTATGACTCTGTCATAGCACGTGTTGGAGTGAATGGTTTGAGACATACCTCTCTGGACTATATGAAGAGAGACCTGACTGAACTCGGATTGTTTGTCCCCAGCAGGTATGTCCCTACCATTGTACCTTCACCCAGGATGATACCACAATACAGACAAAAATTGATTGACTTCAACAATTGGCTTAACTTCTGGTGTCAATCCAAGGGGATCCAGCATCTGTCAGCCTGGAACGGCATGATTGACAGACCACGTTGCCTTACCAGAGATGGTCTTCACGTGTCTCCTCTAGGATTTCGGGTACTGGCAAAGATGATTGCCTCCCCCATAGTGCCTTTTTAGGCAGTGTCAAAACAAAAAAATTCTCTATGTAAAGAAATCCACTCAAGACAAAGTCAGGGTTATGCTGCTTAATGCTAGGAGCCCCAACAGAAAACTTCACTCCCTGGAAGCAGTCCTCACCTTGGAAGATGCTGACATCTGTCAGTCACTGAGACTTGGTTCAAGGCCACAGAGAGCACCCAGGCCATACAAGACTACAACGCCTTCCACATGTTCAGACCCCAAAACAAGCGTGAAACGAATGGTGGAGGTGTATACATCTTCATTAAATTCATATACACATAGAGATTGGTTAAACTCTGACATGCTAGAGCTACTCCAGGTGCAGTTAAATACAGGTAAAACACTCTACCACATCATCTTTAACTACAGGTCTCCCACCATGAACCAAGAGAAACACCGACTACCTGGACTTACTAGAATCACTCCTTGTACAGCCAAACACTTTGGTCATTGGAGATTTTAACTATCCTTCCATAGATTGGACAACATGCATGAGTAGAAATGCGATCGCCCTGAGTTTCCTAGACTTTAATTTATATTCTCTTGAACAACTAGTCTGCACCCCTACAAGGGGCTCAAACGTCTTGGACCTGGTACTTCCCACCATAGGGGTGTCACTGCACTACCCCCTGTGTGTTGCCCTCCCTGGTGAGTTCAGACCATAAATCTGTCTCATTTGAAGTAAAGATCGTACTGGACACCCCCACAGGAAAACGAAACTGAAAAGTTTCACCAAAGCAAACTTTGCCTACTAAATGAGGGTATAAAAAGTTTCAAATCCCCTGCTAACACAGCCAACAATGACTCCTATGCAAAGGAGTACACAAATGCCCTGTATAGTCATTTAAACAACTGTATAGACTAATCTCTACCTGTCAGGATGAAAACCAGGCCCTCCCAAAGAAACAGACCACCCTGGTGGACTGCAAGTATGAATAGGTTATATAACAAAAGAAAGAAACTGCTATCAAAGAGCAAGAGGGAACTTACTCACCAGAGGAAAAATACCCTTCACAGCTTGAACAAGCAAATCAAATATCTTGTAAAGTCCTCTAAAGACAGTTATGAAGCTAAATTAGCATCTCTAGCTAAAAACAATCATAACGCTTTCTTTAGCTATCTCTGAGATCTTAAAGGGAATGCCCAGCTATGTGCCTAACTGATTATGGACTGTACTACTCACATTGAATCCGAATAAATTGCCAATCTGCTGGCAAAATTGGTGCAAATTTCACCCCCCATCCCCACCAGACACACCCCAAAATATCCTTGTCACCAGTCCACTACCTAGCATCTCCAAAGAGCAGGTCATGTCTGTCCTCTCCAAGGCCAAAAACATAGCCTCCATGGGATCATATAACATCACAGGCTGCTTGCTAAAAATCTAAAACAAGACCTGGTGGAACCACTTGGCACTCTCTTCAACCATAGCCTGAGTACTGGCTTTGTTCTAGCAGAGAGGACAGCAGCAGTAATAGCCTTACAAAAATATTAGTGATTACAGGATTAGAGACAGTGAAAGGAAGTTGAGTGATGTCTTAGAATGACAGAGGGTGGTTTATATTATGGTTATTGAAGGAAGTAAGGAAAGAGAAAAAGTGATTATAAGAAGAATGCAGGGTAGAGTGGCTTCAGGTAGCTTAGGTAAATAGGGATAAATGTATCTGCCTCAAGGAAAAGTAAACCTGTCTGGTGGACATCTGCAATAAGTAAACTGTATAATAAAAGCAAAAAACTGCAGTCCAGGACCAAGAAGGAGCAGGTGCCTAATTGAAAGCAATCTCTCCTTAGTCTGAACAAGCAATTAAGAGCACTAATAAAATCCTCCAAAGCAAACTTCGAGTCCAAACTGGCCTCATCTGCTAAAGACAATCACAAGGCTTTCTTTGCATATGTCCACAAACTCGAGAAGCACCCAGATCTGCTGAGAACTGGTGGTTAAGGACACCATATGTACAAATGCCATAGATATAGCCAACCTGCTGGCATACAGATTCAGTGAAAACTCCCCCCCCCCCTGTTTTACCCCCATGAGTAAATCAGGACGTCCCCAGCACCTGCCCCCTCCTTATCTCTATGGAGCATGTCATCACTGCCCTCTCAAAGGCACAAAATACAGCTTCCATGGGACCAGATAACATCTCAGGCTGCATCCTATATGAACTTGGACAGGAATTTGTAGCACCATTAGGCACCCTATTCAACCAAAGCCCGAGTACTGGCTTCGTCCCAGCCGAGTAGAGGACAGTCACTGTCATCCCTTTGTGCACAAAGGTGGAGCATCTACCGATCCAGAAAATTATGTACCCATCAGCCTAACTAGCCTGATCTGCAAGGCCATGAAGGAGATTATCATGGACCTCATTAACAAGAACATTGGCAATCTCCGAACACTTGATCCCACACAGTTTGGTTTTGTCAGGAGGAGGTCATGCCTGTTAAATTTGGTCACCTTCTTTGAGACAGTCACCAAAGTCATGGATGAGGGGAGGACGATGCACACCATTTACCATGACTAGGCAAAAGCCTTCAAATACTATTCTCCACTCGGGTATAATAGATAAACTCTCTCAACTAGGTGTCATTCCATATGTTACCAGATGGATAGCAAACTGGCTCACTGATAAAACCCACCTAGCCAAAACAGGGGAATCCACTTCAAGCAGTCAACCCGTAATGAGTGGTGTACCCCAGGGATCGGTCTTGGGGCCCTTGTTGTTTGGGATATACTTTTCTGAGGTGCAGGCCAAAACCAGTGGGCTATGGCTGACCGGGTTTACAGATGACTGTAAGCTGGGCGCTGTCATCAGTTCCCCTAGCAACGTGGACATCCTCCAAGAGGGTCTTACCCAAGCATTTGATTGTTGCCAGAAAAATGGCCTCAAACTGAATGCCAAAAGATGCATCATCATCCCCTTTACGGAGAGTGACAGCCCCACAAATTGTCACATTAATAACAAGGTCCTAAGCATGCAATCAGTTGTGAGGGACTTGGGTACCCAGGTTGATAGCAAACTAACTTTTGACCATGATATTGCCTCCATTGTATGGAAAGATTTCTACATGACCCACCTCATTAGTAAGGGTATCTCATCCAGGCACAAGGTGGTCTTAACATCCCTGTATTCTTCCCTTGTAAGAACCATTATCGAGTACAATGCCCCTTTTGGCTTGTACCTCACAAAGCACATGCAGTAGCTGGAGAGGCCACAGAGATTCCTCACCAGGAGAATCCAGGGCCTCAAACATCTACCCTACGCAGATAGGCTAAAGGTCCTGTCCATCTATTCAGTCTCCTACAGACTCCTCAGAGGTGACCTCTGTCTGGCATACAAAGCAATCTCAGACCCTGCCTTGATGGGACTGCTGCATATCTGCAAGTCAAGCTCCACTCGAGTAACCCGCATGCACAATCTCAACCTGGTCTGTGACATCAGTAGGACTTGTTGGCGGGACAGATTTGTGTCCCAGAGACTTCCCCTTCTGTGGAATAGATTCCTGCTCCACATCAAGCAGAATACCTCATTAACGCTTTTCAAGTGCAACCTGGATAACTGGATGGAGAAAAGAAAATACATCCCTGGGATTCCACCTGTGTCCTTGCTGGACAGGGACATCGGGTGCTGACTTATTGGAGCATGGGCTAAATTCTTGGCTAGGCTTGTAAGGGCATCGGAGCCAATTACCTAGTAACTTCCTGTGATACTAAGAGGTAGAAGAATGGTTGCACAGAGAAAGTGGATATGGTAAGGTCGTAGGACAAACAAAAGAAAGGAGTGGAGTAGGAGGATGGAGATGGTTGTGAGGTGTTACTTAGGTTGAAGGAGGGTCAGTGAAGTAGTAATTTCAGCCAGGATTGGCACATTTGTAGTTCCATGATTTTGTAAAGTATTCTTTTAGGGAGCATTTAAAGGCTGGTAAGTTAGAAATAGGTCTGGTGGTTAAGTTAGAGTTAGGGAGTTCCATTTTCTTGATACTGATCCAGGAGATCAGTTTGGTTTATTTATGATGAAAATTTGCTTGTTGATCCGATAGTTTAGGGAAATATTTTCTGATTAAAGGGGTAAGAGTAGGGCAGGCTTTTGGTTTGTGTATGATTTTCTAACATTGTTATAAGGTGAATATTGGAGAGATGGAGGGGGGAGTTCCAGCCAGCTAAGGGTATGCAGGGCTTTACAGTGATGGGTAAAGGAGGTTGAATTAGTAGCAAGCTTGGCAATTTTGTTGCAACACCTTTCAAGTTTGATTTTTATGGGCAATTGTAAATTGGTTAGAGTTTTGGTTCCACACAGTAGGGAGAGCAGATGGTAGGTTTTGGCTACAGTAATTTTTGTAGGTGTGCTCAGAAAATGTTTGTGTCTAGCATGCCTAATTTTTGATGCGTTTTCTTGATATTGCTTTGGATGTATAGGTCAAATTTAAGATTGTCATGTATTATGATTCCTAATAGTGTGGTATGGTGAACTAGTTCAATTTCAGTGCCATTTGACAAAAATATTTTGAAACTTGCTTTGTTAGGAGGGTGTTTTGGGGAGTATAGGGGGGGTTGGGGTTGAGTAAGAGTTATGCTTTTGCAAGCCAGGTCTCAGTGGAGATGACAGCTTGTTGAGTTATTTCTTGGAAGTGAGTAAGTGTTTGAAGAGCAGATGATGGTAGAGTCAGACGCATATTGAATTAGGGTACCTTCACAAGAAGATTAATGTAGGTTATTGCTAAAAGTATTGAATAGTAGAGGGCCAAGGATGGATCCTTGTGGGACTCCTGTGGAAATAGGAAGGTGTGCAGAGATGGTCCCTTGCCATTTTACAGCTTGTTGCCTGTTGGCAAGGTAGCCAGAGAACCATTGAATAGGTAGAGTTTATAGACCCAGGTTGGAAAGTTGATTAAGGAGTTTACTGTGAAAGACGATAAGAAAGGCTTTTGATAGGTCTAGAAATACTGCAGATACAAGTTTATTAGATTTAAGAGCATTATTGAAAGTGTCTGTAAATGATAGTAATGCAGTGGAAGTGCTGTGATCTGGCTGAAATCCATGTTGTGTATTGGTAAATAGCTTATTTTGTAAGAGATAGTGGATAAATTGTTGGTTTATACATCTTTCAAGGAATCTAGAGAGGGAAGACAGAGGATGGCTATGGGATGGAAATTTGTAATGTCAGTGGAAATACTTCCTTAATGTGAAGAGATAGTATATGCCATTTTCCATAAGTTAGGAACACAGGATTATGTAATTGATCTGTTAATAAGAATGCTGATTGGATATGCTATTGCATCTTAAGCTAGAATTAGGTATTCTAGGGGAAGGTTATCATCTGAAGAGGAACAAGGTTTTAGTTTATGTAAAATGTTTTTTTTTTTTTTTATACGAGTTATAGAAACTGGTTGAAAGGTGAAGTGGGTGGAGTCTGTGTGTATATTGGAGAGGTTGCAGCTAGGTGATTTTTCTGAATGAGACATGCTAAGGTCTAGAAAACTTAGCTGCATGGAAGGAGTTGTGTTGGGTGAGTTTGAGTTTAAGTTGGCTATGCATGCTGTGAAGTACATATTGACGTAGGTAGCTGATTGGAGAGAGAGACTGGATATAGGTCAAGATCCTTTTTTTGTACCTGGATTGATGAGAGGGGATATGGATAACCAGAATTTTTTCGTGTTTTTATGGCTATCTTGTAAGCAGATGTAAGACTTATCTCTAAACTTGTTTCTCAACTTGGTTTTGTAACTCCCTGAATAGTTCCAGATTTTTGTCGTTTTATTATTTTGCCACTTAATCCATGCTTTGTCTCTGTCTTTCATAAGGAATTTGCTTTGCTTGGTAAGCCATGGGGTATGGTTGTTAGTTCATTTTGTACGCTGTGGGGCTAAGGTGTTAAGAATATTTAGAAATGCTGCAATGAAGTATTCAACTGCATTGTTTAAGGGGAGTCTTGTTAGGATGGGCCAGTTAACTGCTTTTTAGAGCTTCAATGAAAGACTCTTTGGAGAAATTGGAGAGATTGCGAGTAGTTTGTCTGTTTAAGCCGGTAGGTGCTCACTTAGTGTTTGTGGCAGGGTACCTGACAAGGTAAAATTAAATGGGTTGGTAACCAGAATCCAGACCAGAATAGACTGCTGGGAGTTATTTTTTGCCTTATCTTGTTGGTATTTGAATTCATTCAGCTTATTAATACAAGTTCGTGCTATTGATAGCTGAATTTGCAGATAGACTGCCCGTCAATTTTTACATCACCCAGCAGCATAATTTCATTTGTGATTTTTTTTTTTTAATCTGTTTGCCTCCATGCCTGATAAGCATCAGGCTCTCCATGTGGATTTTTTTTTAAACAAGAAACTTCTTTATTAAATTATTGTGCATAACATTGGCCATGTTACATTTATATAAATGACAAACCATAGAGACACAATCTCAGCTGCAAACATTATATATTCCAAACCTTGCCAACACAACTGTAGCTGCAAACATTATACATCACTTTTAACATATCCAGTCATTGTTAGCCAACCATTAAATAGTTCATTCCAGTCCTGCCTTCTTTTAAACCTTGTTCCTCCTCTGCATGTATTGATCCCACTGTTCACATTTTTCCTACGTAATTTGCTCCTACCCTTTTCTAAAGATCCTAGTTCCAGTTGTTTTAACTCTGTCAATATCTTCACTACTTCTAGTAAAGTTGGTTTAGAGTTTGATTTCCATTTTCTAGTAATTGCTTTTTTGGCAGCCATCATAATTAGACTCAGCGAAGCCTTGCTATGTCTAGGCAATTCTGAGTTTGCATCATAGCTCAAAAAATCATCTGCCTAGTCACTTCATCTTGTTCACCCAGCATGTTCGACAGAGCAGCCTGCAGGGAATCTTTAAAGTCTACCAACTCATTACACTCCCAGAAAATATGTCCTAGTTACCTCTTTCTGCCCCATCAAACCTCCAACATTTGCCTTCTACCTGAGGAAATCTTTTAAGTCTGTTTGGGGTTTAAAAATACCTATGTAAGCACTTCCCAGACAAAGATCTGAAATCTTCTAGATTTTCTTGCATATTTGGGAGACATACATATACCGCCCACATTGTTTCTTTGTGAATTGCTTATCTAATCCCTCTTCCCAGTCCTTCCTAACCTCCTGTGATTGATTCTTATAGTTATCATGCAATATTTTATATTCTCTATTAATTGTTCTTTTCTTAATGGCAACTTCTGTTCTAGATTCTACTAAAACCTCTACCAGTGCTGATCTTTCCTTAGGATCCTCCTATATCTTTTTGCTTGTACTCTGAAATCAGTCCTTCATATGGAAGGCAATCTTTAGCCTGTAATTCAAATAAGTTCTTGACATCTTCCCATTGCAATACCTTTCCCTCTCCAGTTATTTGCTCCCAGTACCTTGGTTCCTTTGCCAGTTTTCTCTAATATATTCCTGCCCCCTCTTGCCCTATTGTCTGTATCCCTATTTACAGTCATCCCTGTTGGCAGAATCTCCTTTATCCATTCCCGTGTTGGCTTAGTTCTTAGAAGACTTTCTGCTACTTTGAGTCTAATATTCTGTATGATTGTTGTTCTTCTTAAAGGTCTGCATCCAAAATCCGTCTCTCCCTGTTAGTTGAGCTTCCCCCTATTTCATCATCATCTCTTTCCACTTTGAATTATAGATTTCTGCTTGTGCTATGTATAGGAGCCTTATTTGTGTTGGTCTGAAATACCCCTTCAACTTGAGTAATCCCAATCCACTCTGTTCTATGGGAAGAATAAGTTTATCCCACTTGACTCTTGCCATCTTCCCCTCCCAGATAAAATCCTTCAGCTCTTTATTAATTGCTATCCACAACTTCTCCTCTGGTTGATAAAAATATGCCTGACCAATGTATAAGACTAAATGGATTAAAAACCTTTTAACTGCTAGTAACTTGTCAATATCCATATGACAGATCTTCCATTTTCTCAGTTTTTGTATTATCTTTTGTTTAGTCTCTTCCCACATATCCTTAGCTGCCACACAAGTAGGACGTTTAATGTCCCCATAAATATGGATATTGCTGAATCAGTTTGTCTGTGGGTACATAATTTACCGCTATTGCTTTTGTTTTTGCTTCATTAATTTTGTGTCCGGAAAATGTTTGAAACTGTCTCAATGTGTTCCACAGCAGTGTAATGTCCCTTTCTGGTTTTGTTGGGTATAAAATAATGTCAGTGTTAAATAGAGCCAGCTTTTCTTTTTTTTCTTCCTAACATTTTTATTAAATTTAAACATATGACAAAGGCAGTCTTAGATTTATATAAATGAAAACATACAAAATGATATCACTTTAGTTGCAAACAGTTTACATCACAGGCACCATTGAAACAACTGTAGTTGTAAACATTATAGATCACTTATAAACCATCCAGTCATTGTCAGTTAAGCATTATATGGCTCATTCAAATCCTGCCTCTTAAACCTCATTCCTACTCTGCATATACTGTTAACACAATTCCCATTTTTCCTGTGCAGTTTGCTCCTTCCCTTTTCTAAAGATCCCAATTCCAGTTGTTTTATCTTTGTTCCTATATGTACTACTTCTAGTCCACTTGATCTAGAATTTGATTTACATTTTCTAGTACTTGCTTTTTTTGTCAACCACCATAATTCAGACTCCGTGAGGCTTTACCATGTCTAGGCAATTCTGACTTTGTAGCATAACTCAGTCATCTTCCCAGTCAGTCCAGTCTGCTCACCCAGCATCTCTGACAGAGCAGTCTGCAGGGAATCTCAAAAGTCTGCCACCTCATTACACTCCCAAAAAATATGTTGCCAGCTACTTCTTTGTTGCCCGTCACACCTCCAACATTTGCTATCCACCTGAGGAAAAAATTCTCTGGAGGCTACATGGGGTATAAAAATACCTATGTAAACACTTCCAGGCAAAAATCCTAAATCTTTTAGCCTTTGTTGCATATTTGGGAGATGTACGTATATCCCCCCATTGTCTCTTTGTGAATTGCTTATCCTCTCTCTTCCCAATCCTTTCTAAGCTCCTCTGATTGATTCTTATTATCATGCAATATTTTGTATGCTTTGCTAATTGTTCCTTTTTTTAACAACAGCTTCTGTTCTAGATTCTATTAAAAACTACTAGTGCTTGTCTTTCATTTAGGAGCCCCTTGTTTCTTTCTATTTGCCTATACTCTGATACCAGTCCTTGAAAGGGAAGGCAATATCTAACCTGCAATCCAAATAAATTCTTGGCCTCTTCCCATTCTGTTACCTTTCTCTGTCTGTTTATTTGCTCCTGATACCTTGGTTCCTTTCTGGTTTTCTCCAATAAATTCCAGCCCCCCCTTGACTATTTTCTTTATCCCTGACCACAGTCAACCCTATCGGCAAAATCTCTTTTCTCCATTCTCGTGCTGGTTTAGTTCTTAGAATACTTCCTGCTATTTTATGAATATAATGCTGTGTATGATTTTGGTCGCTCTCCTTAAGAGTCTGCATCCAAAATCCCAATCTCTTCTTATTTCTTGAGCTTCCTCCCTGTGTCAGTATCATATAGGTAATCCTAGTCTGCCTTGTGCTATTGGTAGTATCAGCTTATCCCACTTGACCCTTGCTGTCTTCCCTTCCCAGATAAAATCCTTCAACTCTTTAATTGATATCCACAACTTTTCCTCCGGTTGATAAAAGCATGCTTGACCTGTGTAAAAGACTAAAGGGACTAAAATATTTAATGGCTTGTATCTTAGTACCCATAGAACAAAACTTCCAGTTTCTCAATTTTTGTATTATCTTCTGTTTAGTCTCTTCCCACATATCCTTAGCTGCCACTACAGAATAATTTCTAATCCATACTCCTAAATACTTAGTTTTATCATTTCCCTATAAGTATAGATATTGTTGGACCAATTCATGTGCGGGTATATAATTTACCGCTATTGCCTTTGTTTTAGCTTACTTCATTAAATTTGTATCCCAAGAAGATTTGAAACTGCCTTAAAATGTTCCAAAACACTGTATTGTCCCTTTCTGGTTTTGCCATGTATAAAATAATATCATCTGCAAATAGCGCCAGCTTTTCCTGGCTGCCATACCAATTATATCCTTGAATTTCTGAGTCCCTTATTTTCTTTGCGAGTGGTTCGAAATATAATGTAAACAACAAAAAGGAAAGTGGACAACCTTGCCTGGTTCCTCTACTCAAGCAGAAATTAATCGGAGAGGATCATACCCACTTTAATTCGCACCTCTGAGCCCTCATATATTCTTCTAATCAACCTTATAATTGTATCAGGGAAAGCAAATGCTTCCATTGTCCTGCTCATGAAATCCCAGTCTACTCTGTGTAATGCTATCTATGCATCCAGACCCACCAATAAAAGTGGCACTTTCTTGCATTCTGCTTCCCTCTGGATCATCAGTGTTCTGTTAATATTGTCAAATGTTTGGCTCCCCTCCACAGAACCACACTGAATGCATATCAATCAATTTTGGTGTCACTTTTGCCATTGTTGTAGCCATTATAGACAAACACTTTATAATCATGGTTTAGTATTGAAATGGGTCTTTATGAAACTGGATCTGAAATGGGTCTTTATGAAGCTGGATCTGAATGATCTTTACCCTCTTTTTAGGTATTACCATTATCACCTCCTTCTTCCACAATGCTGGTACTTCTCCTCGTCTTAGAATACTGTTAAACAAAGCCTTCTGGCTTTTTATCAGTTTTTTCCCCTCCTAACTTCCAAACTTCCACAGGAATACCATCTATTCCTGGAGACTTTCCTGTAGATTTGGTTATACATAGGAATTTTTATCTCATCCCTTCCTGTTTTGTTAATAATTGAGCCTCATCTTCTTCTAACTTTGACATATTTAGTTCTTCGATAAACATTTCCATTTGTACCTTTTCTTTGTTTCCATATTTCTCTGCTTTATAGAAATTTTCATAAAATTTCCGAAATTTTTCTAAACTTCTACAAGATGTCTTATCTTCCTTGTTTTAGGCTCCCTAAGCTTGGTGACTGCCCTTTCCACTTTTTGTTGCCTGAGTTGTGCTAGAAGTTTTTGTGCTCTAGAATTATCAAAAAACAGTTGCTTAACAGCAGTCTTTCTAAACTCATGCATATTATCAAGGTAATCCCATATTTTCTGTTTAGCATTCTGCAATTTCTCTATTTTGCAATACTTGAACATTTGTCAATCCCTCTAAAGAATTCTTGTTGCTGCTTCCAGCCCAGTTTTAAACCCGACTTTAATGTTATCCTACTTCTTGGCTATGTTTTCAAAAAATAATTCTATCTTCTCTAGTAGCTCCTCAATTAATTCAGTGCCGATGTCTCATTTTCATTTCTTTACTTTGCGTTTTTATTTTAGTTATTATTGGTGTGTGATATGAAATAGTTATTGGGTGCGTTTCACGGCCTTCAGTTAAATGCAA
Organism: Protopterus annectens; assembly: GCF_019279795.1. NCBI lineage: Eukaryota > Metazoa > Chordata > Ceratodontiformes > Protopteridae > Protopterus > Protopterus annectens. The sequence continues at coordinate 956,459,384 of NC_056747.1, forward strand.
ATGTTCCTGTCAGATATAAATCTATCTAGCCTATCCCAGTTTTTGTATCTCTGTGAGTAATATGTAAATTCACTCCAAATTCCTAGTACTGAATTCATATCTTCCATGCCAACCGTTTTCATAAATTTCTTCAAAAATGTACCCTCCCTTGTATTTTCCCTTCTAGGCTCCCCAAGGCACATCTTCACTGATGCAAACCAAATTCCAGTCTCCACCTGTAAGTAATATTTCTTGCTGAAAGCTGATTATTTCTCCCAGAATTTTCTTAAGCTCCATTATAGCAGTTTTAGGGGGATGTAAATGCATGCCAGTGTTAATCCTTCACCCTAGCCCCTTAGTACTATGCATCTTTCATTAATATTTTTTTTTCCTCTCTTCTATCACTGTTAGAGCTCCTCTTGCAATTAATATAAGTACTCCTCTTTTTCTTTGCCCCAGATATTCTGTTGAGTAACCATACTGAAAACCTTTCTTTATCAAATGCACATGTTCAGGACTTTCCAGGTTTGTCTGCATAGCTATTTGCCGTCTGCATTTTTTAATATAGTTCACTACTCTTTCTTTTTCATATTTATCTGTAAAACCATTCAGATTGAAATATACTACAGAAGGCATAATTTTTATATATAGTTATTAACACCTTTTGCATATAACTGCTCTTTTGATAAATGTCTAGTTCCAACTTTTATGTTACATGTTTAAACTGTTTGGCAGGTTGGTCTTTTATACAGTTGTTTCATGTGATACCCATTTGCGCCTGTGTCACATATTATATAACTTTTAATTTTTTGAAAGCTCTCAAACAGAGCAACCCCCCAAAAAAAAACTTCTGAAGTCTATGAACTTTACAATAGCACACAAAACTATGTACATCTTCAAATACTGAAGTTTTTGCTTCCTAATAAGAAAATAAGTTCTAAGTTAATAGCTACACAGATGGGCTAAAGTTAACCAAAAAGAAAGGTTAGTCATGCTAAGATGCATGGTGTACAGCCTGTGCTATTAGTAAGTGCTGTTTGATTTATCTTTATAACTCTCCCAGTTGACAAAGCATTGAATGTTTTCAGTAAACACTTTCTCCAAGCTTCTCTATTAAATTGTCTTCTAGCGACATGCAAACCAGACACAAAACTGCTAAGTGTATCTCGTTTATCAGAAAAAAAAGCCTTACAATATTCAGTATTCTTTTTCATTTGCATGCTTTGTAATAAACTTGTACTGGATAATGCCTAAGGTTTTTACCCAGTCATTTCCGTATGCAAGCATGGAAAAAAGCACACCGATTTTTCTTTTGTCATACTCTTTTAACCAGCCCCTTCTGCTCACCCCCATCTCCTCCCCACCTAATTTTTTTCATTGCCCTGCCTACATTTCTCAAAACTGAACAAAGAAAAAGGGAGAAGGGTGAACAAGAAAAAAAAAACAAAAGCACCTGTTTATAGTAGCATCCCCATTGCATTTAAAAAAACTGAGAGAACTCTACTTCAAGTCTAACTGGATTTATATTCTCGTTAAAGCTGTCACACCTGGGAAATCCCCTGATTGTTTTCAGGGAACAGTCATGCCCCAGTCAATTTCTCTATTTTTTTTTTCTTCTTTACCCACAGCCAGTCCCCTTCGACCTGACTGTCTCCAGTTTCTTTTTATCAGATTGTTACATGGAGACATGAAGACCAGCTGCAGAAATGCTACTTAGTATACATATTTGCAAGTGCTAGAAAAAAACCTTATTCAATATTCTTTTTTCATGTACTTGCTCTCTGTCTTAAAACAAAGATATTTAAAAAACGTACAATATTAAATATTCTTTTTTCATTTATTTGCTCCCTGCCTTAAAGGTATTTAATCAGCCATTTCCCCATGCAAGAATGAAAAAAAAAAACACATTTATTTATTTATTTAGTTAACATTTGTTTACCGGGGAAGTCCGACTGGGCAGATTTGCCCATTTTCAGCTGAGGCCCGGGAGAAAAAAGCTCCACATAATAACAACCTAAGTCAGTATTTTAAACAATAGTGAAACAATCGGAGAATGATAGTAATAAATCACATAGGAACATATCACCGTTCAAGTTAGTAATAAAGCTAACAGGATCACTTAAGTAACACATATTTTTGATATTTTTATTTGAACTCTGTCATACCCCCTTAACCAGGCTCCCCTTTTTTTTTAATCATTACATTGCCTATGTTTCTCAAAACTGGACAAGAAGAAAAAAAGAATAGGGAAGAAAAATAAAAACACCAATTTACAATCCCCATTACACCCAAAAATAACATGCAAAAAAAGCCATGCAACACAGATACAGTACTATTAAGAAAATAGTGTTTTCTTTAATTACAGATAGCGTTCCCCCTCTCTTCCTCTCCCCAGAGCATTTTTCTAGACATTATGACATGAAGTAGGGCATATACTTGATTCCCCCACTCAGCAAACAAATTTTGAAGAAGTCTATTTCCAATTTTCTTGTGCTGCCATTTTTCACAAATATAAGTATTGCATAGTAATTCCACATTGTTACTGACTGTTCTTCTCCATCACCCAAATCCTGTCTCTGCTTTATTTCCAATGTACTCTCGATTCTTCTAGTCAGCTCTCATGCTCCTTTCCTTCTCTCCAATGTTATCCGTTGAAATACTGGAAAAGGTTTCACAGGTGCAGTCTCTCTGTAGCCTTTATTACCAGAGGAGCAAGAAGCCAGATGTCCTTCTGTTTCAAAGCTCAGTTTTTGTTGGACAAACTTTTGTATTTCCTCCTTAGCATGCACTTCATCAGAAAATGATTTTGTCCCTCCAGGTAAGCATACGTTGAAGACCACTGGATACAGCAGTTTGAATCTCACACCTATGTCTCGAAATTCTGTGAATAGAGGGATGAATTTACTTCTCTTTTGCTTGGTGTATAATGACTAATCATTCTTCACAAACATTCTGCTGTCACCTATGTTTAGTATTTTGTCCTTCTGCCACAGTTTGACTAAATCAAGTCTTTCTCCTGGTAGGATTTCATCTTTAAAAACTGGATAAAAAGAAAGAAAAACCACACCAAGTCCAAAAATAAGGTTAGCGCTTTCGTTTACTGATTAAGCAAACTTCTTCAGACAACTGACATTACAAAAATTCACAGCTTAAATAAATTATCATGTCATGACATCACAATACAATTCAGAAATCAAGCCTCCATTTAAAGAACCCACATACCCAACATACTTTCACATTTATCAAAACAGAATAATAAACCATTAAAAATACTTATATATTATATAAATAAATCTTAGTAACAAAGGTATAAATGTATGCATCCAATAAGTCACTGAATAAGTGTACAATTATATCAAACCATTGTATTGTCTTGTCAAAGCCTTCAATTTCAGAATACTTTTAAAAGAAACAGCATCATTCAAACCCGGGGGTGTAAGTGCATTTAATTTTACTTGCCAAATCAATTCTTTCTCATCCAATTTCAAATCCATTGGACCTCCCCTTTCATTATCTAAAACTTTTTCCAAAACCAAAAATCTAAATTCATGTGAGGGGTAACAATTAATGTGTCTAGCCAGAGCATTATTCAAATTCAATTTCCCAATTGCATAAATATGCTCATAAATCCTGCTCTTTAATGGTTTCTCAGTTTGACACACATAAAAGGCTGGACAGCAACTGCATAAACCCAAATAAACAACCCCTTTAGTATTATAATTAAATTTACCCCTAATGGGGAATTTCTTATTTCCGATGTTAATACGATTTGTAACTTTGATGTATTTACACCATCTACACGCTTCACATTTAGACATTCCACAATGGGGGCCATACACTTTTGGCGGGCCCCTTTCAAGGATCATTTTTAAAATTCTTACCTCTCCTAGAAGGTCTGGGTTGCTTTCTTATAGCTAAATTTGGAGCATGCACATGATGTGCCCGTTCAGTTACTAAGTCCTGCTGTGGAATACCAGTCCAATTGCTTATTTGTGCTTTAACAATTTAATGCAGTCTGTTCCTTCCAGTTTCTCTGGTATAGATGAAAATCTCAAGCTTTCCTTACGTGCTCTGTCCTCTAATTCTATTATTTTTGAAACATCCCTTCCTGAGCAGTCTCATATTCAGCCAGCCTTTTTCTTTATTTCGACGTGTGATTTTTGCAGCTTTATCATCTCATCTGAATATCTGTTTAAAGCTTTTTCCATTTGTTCCAGCCTTTTGTTGATTGTGTTAATATACTCTTATCAGTGTTTTGTTTATTTTTACCAGGTCTGTATGCAGTTGTCTTGTATTATCCTGTAGGTTATTGGAAGCCATGTCTGAAGGTTGCATTACTTTTTGCTGAACAGCTGCAGAACTCTCCCTAGTCAGTGTTTCTTCCTCACTTTTTGTAGCTGATTTTTTCCAGGTCTTCTGTATTTCTTTATTCCTGGCATCCAGGCAGTGTACTTATTAGCCAGTTACTGCAGTTCACCCGTAAACACAAGTCTACTGGCCTTCCCTGCTGAGTTTCTGTTTTCACACTTTGAGAGCTAGAAACAAGCTGTTACTGAGTGTGCAGCCATCTTGGAACTCCCCGAGAGCCAGCTTTTCTTGACTACCATACCAATTATATCCTTGAATTTCTGAGTCCCTTATTTTTTTGCCAATTGTTTTAAATATAATGCAAATGAAAAATGAGAGAGGGGACACCCCTGCCTGGATCCTCTGCTCCAGAAGAGATTATCAGAGAGGATCACACCCACTTTAATTTTTCACCTCTGATCCTTCATATATCCTCCTAATCAACCTTGTAATTTTATCAGGGAATGCAAATGCTTTCATTGCTCTGCTCATACTGTCAAATGCTTTCTCTGCATCAAGACACACCAGCAACAGTGGTATTTTCTTACATTCTGCTTCCCTCTGGATCGTTTTATGTTGTCAAATGTTTGCCTGCCTTTCACAAAACCACATTGATCCATGTCTATCACTTTTGCCATTATTTTAGCCATTACAGGTATAAACAATCATGATTTAGTATGAAGCTGGATCTGATAGGTATGTGCCCTGTTTAGGTAGTATACCTGTTACTGCTTTCTTCCAGGATGTTGGTATTTCTCTTCCTCTTAAAATACTGTTAACACCTTTCAGATCTTCCATCAACTTTTTTTTCCCTCCTAGCTTCCATACCTGCACAAGAACAACATCTAATCCTGGGGACTTTCCTGTAGATTGGGCATACATTGCCATTTTTATCTCATCTCCTCCTATCCTAACTGTTAGTAATTGAGTCTCATTTCCCTCTAGCCTTGGCATATTTAGTTCTTCTATAAAAATTTACATTTGTACCTTTTCTTGATTGCCAAATTTTTCTGCTTTATACAGACTTTCATAGAATTTCCGAAACATTTCTAATACTTTTACAGGATCTCTAGTTATCTTCCTTGTCATAAGCTTCCTAAGCTTGGTGACAGTCCTTTCTGCTTTCTGTTGTCTGAGTCATCGAGTTAAAAGTTTTTGTGCTCTAGAGTTATTGTCAAAAAACAGGTGCTTAACAGCAGTCTTTCTAAACTCATGCATATTATCAAGGTAGTCCCTTATTTTCTGTTTAGTATTCTGTAGTTGCTCCTCCTCTTGTTCTGTGAGATTCCCTCTATATTGGAATGCTTTAATATTTGTCAGTCCCTCTAAATAATTCTTGTTGGGTGGCTATGGTGGTGCAGCAGTTAGCGTTTCCGCCTCACAGCAAGAGGTTCTCCTGTTCGATTCTCTGTTGGGGTGCCTTCTGTGCAGAGTTTGCATGTCCTCCATATGGTTGCGTGGGTTTCCTCCGGGTACTCCGAATTCCTCCCACATCCCAAGTACATGCTGTAGGTGGATTGGACACTCTAAATTGGCCCTAAGTGTGTGTGTGTGTGTGTGTGTGTGTGTGTGTGTGTGTGTGTGTGTCTGTGTGTGTGTGTGTGTGTCTTCTGTGGAAGGTTGGGTGCCGGGCTGGCAACTTGACACAGTAAAACTCCACTGCCAATCGTTCTGTAGGCCGTTCCGCTGTGGTGACCCCTAACAGGAAAAGGTGAAAGGAGAAGAAGACTTCTTAACTGTACCTCCCTTCCTTTTATTTCCACCATATTTTTAAATTTCATTTTAATTTTATCTCACTTCTTAGCTATATTTTCAGAAGACATTTTTATCTCCTTTAATAGCCCCTGAATAATTTCTACTACCCATTTCTTACCTTTTGTTTTTATTTTAGTTATTATTGGCACATTATCTGAAATAGTTATTGGGTGAGTATCAGTACCTATAATTAAATGCACATGTTCCTGTGAAATGTAAATTCTGTCTAGCCTAGCCCAGTTTTTGTATCTTGGGGAATAATATGTAAATTCACTCTGAATTCCTAGTACTGCATTTGCATCTTCCATGCCAAATATTTTCATACATTTCTTTAAAAATCTACCCTCCTTTGTTAAATTTCCCTTTCTGAGCACCCCAGACACATCTTCACTGTTGCAAATCAAATTCCAGTTCCCACCTATAAGTAATATTCCTTGCTGAAAGCTGATTATTTCTCCCAGAATTTTCTTTAGCTGTATAATAGCAGTTTTCGGTGGAATATAAGTACATGCCAGTGTAATCCTCCTCCCTTGCCAGTAGCCCCCTAGTACTGCACATCTACAATTATTGTCTTTTTTCCTCTTCTATTACTATTGGAGCCCCTCTTGCAATTAATGTAAGTACTCCTCCCTTCCTTTGCCCCAGGTATTCTGCTGAATAACCATCCTGACTGAAAAACTTTGTTTTTATCAAATTCACATGTTCAGTTCTTTCTTTATCCGCGGTAGTGGTGCTGCGGTAGCGTTGACGCCTTACAGCAAGACGTCCCATTCGATTCTCAGCTAGAACGTCTTCTGTGTGGAGGCATGCATGAATGAGCATGCCTTAGTTGAAGGTTGTGCGTCAGGGCTGGTAACTTGGTACGTAAAAATCCACTACCAAACATTAGCGGACCGGAGTTCCGCTGTGGCGACCTCTAACCGGGATAAGCCAAAAGACACAACAACAGCATGTTCAGTTCCTTCTAAGTGTGTCTCCTGTAGCATAGCTATTTGCACTGTACATTTTTTAATATAGTTCATTACTCTTTCTTCTTTGGATTTATCTGAGACCATTAACGTTTGAAGACATAGAAAGAATCATATTCTTGAGAGATTATTATTGCCACCTTTTATGTATAACAGCATTTTTGTTAAGTATCTAGTTCCAGCTTTTGTGTTACATGCATGCATTGTTTGGCAGGTTAATCTTTTCTACAGCTGTTTCTTGTCGTGTAGATTATCAATGTACTTTTAGTACATTGCCCATCTGCTGCAGTTTTGTCTGAAACAATTCCTTCTGTGGGTAAGATTGCATTTTTACTATTAACGGTCTAGGTTCATAGGTGTTTACTATTAACGGCCTAGGTTCATAGGTGTTTACTAGGCTAACAACCACAAGGGCCTTTTTAAGCCTAGCCATGTATCCCAAATCTGTGACCAGTTCTGATACCCTTGATAAGTGTAAGCATGGGCCTGGGAGATAAACCGTTTACAGGTTACCTGTTTGCATTAGAGACATAGGTGCCAAACCAGGGATGAATTTCTGGTTTCCCATCCAATTATCCAAGATGTACTTGAATTAAGTTAGGGAGGAACTCTGCTTCACATAGACTAGGGGTAGTCTCTGGGATACATACCTGTCTCTCCAGTGGGTCCTATTTATATCACAGGCAGTCTTTAGAAAGGGTAATTCTGCTGCTGGTTGTTTTGGGATATGCAGAAGGGCCATCAGAGTGGGGTCTGACAATGCCCTGTATGCCAGGCATAGATCTCCCCTCAAAAGCATGTAGGACACAGAATACAGGGATAGGGCCCTGAGACGGTCTGCATAGTACATATTACTTGTTTTCTCATAGCCAGGTTTAGAGTGTACACACAATGTGCCTTTCAATTAACAATTCCTTCTGTGGAATACCAGTCCAGTTATTTGTACTTTCATAAAATTAATACAGTCTGCTCCTTCCAGCTTCTCTGGTACAGAAGAAAATATCAGGTTTTCCCTATGTGCTCTGTCCTCTAGTTGCATTATTTCTTTGAAACATCTCTTGTGCAGTGTCATATTCAGTTAGCCTTTTCTTCATTTCAACCTGAGTTTTGCAGTTCTGTCACCTTATCTGAGCATCTGTTCAAAGCTTCTGTTTTTTTCCATCTTTTTATTTGTTTTGATAGACTTCATCAGTGTTTCATTTATTTTAATCGGGTATGTGTGCAGCTGCTTTATACTTTTGTCTAGGTTACTGAACGTCATGTCTGGAACTTGCACTGCTTCTTTCGGAACAACTGCAATACTTTTCCCAGTCTGTTTTTTTTTTTCTCAACTTTTATAGACGATTTTCCTCCAGGTCCTTTTTTTTTTTCCGGCATCTAGGCAGTGCACTTACTAGTCAGTTACTAAAATTTACCCAGAAATCTAGGTCAACTGGCTTTCTCTGCTAAGTTTTTGTTTTCCAATTTGGAGAGCCGGAATTAAGCTGTTACTCAATGTGCAGCTATCTTGGTAGTCAATTTCATTTGTGATTTTATTTGCCATCCTGCATAGTAAGTTTTCAGTTATTGGAATGAAATCAGGATTTCTGCTTTTCCAAATGTTGGGATTGTGCCTGTATAGGGAGTTACTGTTATTTATAAAGATTGTAGCTATTGCGCTAGCTTTTTTATATGTTCTTTTTAGCCTTATAGTATTGTAACCAGGGGTAGTATTTCACCATCTTCTATTTCAGGTTTTAGCCATGTGTCTGTTGTGGCTAGGATATCTAGGTTTTGTTGAGTCACCCAGGCATGAAAATCTGTGATTTTTTTTTGCATAGGTTTCTAATGTTTAGAATTAATATTTTAAACTTTTAGGTATGTATAATGTTTAGAATTAATATTTTAAACTTTGTGTGTATTCTTTGGTTTGCAGTTTGGTAGGGGCCTGGGTTGGGGTGGATGTTACCATATTGATGGATGGAGGAGAAAGATGGTTTGGCTGTTATGGCATTTTTAGTAGAGGTGAGTATATTACCTTGAAATTGGGACTGACTTTGTTTTTTATTGTTTTTTAGATTATAACAGTGGAATGGATTTATGGTAAATAAGCTTGAGTAGATTTTTGATTAGCTAGTGGAATATAGTTAATAGGAAAGTGATGTAAAAAAGGTGAATACAGCTAGAAAAAAGCTTAATGTTGTTTGGTTGTCTTTCGGCTTTTTCCCGGTAAGGGGTCGCCACAGCGGAATTCCGGTCCGCTAATGATTGGCAGTAGATTTTTAGGAAATGCAGAGGTGCCAGCTTGACGGCCAACCTTCAGCAAAGGCAAGCCCATTTACACACGCATGTCTTTCGAACGCTACCCAACCACAGGGAGGACATGCAGACTCCGCACAGAAGGCACTCCCAAGCCAAGCCGAGAATCGAGCGGGAGAACCTCTTGCTGTGAGGTAACAACACTACTGCCACCCTGTTATAAATGCCACATTTTAAGTATATATATTTGTAAGCCATATATCTAAGGAGGAATGTATCCTAGCATGCTGATGATGCTTTTAAATTTACAGTTTACTTAGCAAAATGTAAATCAAGTACAACATTTTATGTTACGAAATTGGTAGGACATTAAAAGAAAGAATAGGTGATCATGTGTTATAGCTAAAGAGGCCAGTATCAACAAATACAGTATTTAAGTATGTACAGAAGAATGGGAATATGCATAGCCTAGAATTCAGGGTTTTACATGTTGAGCATGTTAGCGGTAAGATAATGATGTAGTAGCAAAAACAGAAGCAAAAGAATATGTATATAAATATATTGAGGGCATATGAAGAACCAGGCCTGAATGGGATGAATAGCCTCAAACCAGTACTGAGGTCTTGAAAAAGGTAATTGGAAATTTAATGTGAGTAATTAGCTGATTCAGATAGTTTTAATCTGTTCTTTTGCAGGCTTGCAGCTATTGACCCTAGGGCCTATATAAGTCTAGCCAAAAAGGTACCCTGGCTTTTGCCACCCAAGAAATTTATTTTCCTGTGCCCCTGTCGAGCAGAGTCACAGAAGTGATCCTTGGGGTGAGTTTCCTATTTCCCATCCAACCATCAAGATTTTTCTTGAAGAATGCTGATGAGGAGCTTTGTTTGATATAGATTGGTAGTTTGTTCCTGAGTATGGGAAGTCTCTGGGACAGGAATCTATCCCTCCAGCATGTTCTGTTTATTGTGGTGACAAGGTTTAGGTCCCTAGAGCGTGTAGCTCAGAGGGATTGGGATTTCTTTAAGTGGAGCATGTCCAACAGCTCTGGGTTTGACATAGCTTTGTATGTTAGGCAGAGATCGCGTATGAGTAGGCGGTATGCAGTGGAGTAAAGCTGGAGTTTTCTGAGACGGTCTGTGTAGGGCATCTGTTTGAGGCCAGTAATCCTCTTTGTGAGGTATTTCTGTGGCCTTTCCAGTTGTTGATGTTTTGCGAGGTACATACCAAAAGGGAAGTTGTACTCTATAATGAGTCTAATGATTGATGAGTAGAGGGGAACAATGACCTCTTTTTTTTCTGGATGAGAAACCTTTTGTGATGAAGTATGCCACATAGAAGGGTTTTCTGGCTACTGTGGCGATGTGATTATCAAAGGAGAGACTACTGTCCACCTGTGTCCCATGGTCTCTTATTACACTTTCGGTGTTAAGTAGACTACTGCCTATGTGATAGTTCATGGGTGCAGAGTTTTTACCAAAGGGGATGACAATGCACTTTTTGGCATTAAGTTTGAGGCCATGGGTTTGACACCAGGCATCTGTCTCAGTGTGGCTCTTTTGTAGGATGTCCACATCGTTAGGAGTTTCAGTTATGGCTCCTAGTTTGCAGTCATCTGTGAACTTCGTTAGCCAAAGACCTTCTGTGTTAGCCTGTACTTCAGAGAAGTAGATACTAAACAGGAGAGGACCCAGGACTGAATGCTGTGGTACTCCACTTGTCACTGGTCTGAAGTTGGATTTGGAGTCTGCTGCTTTCACAGTGTGGGTTCTGTCAGTGAGCCAGTTGGCAACCCATCTTGTGACAGAAGGATTTATACCTAGTTAATGAGTTTATCTATAATTCCAGAGTGCGGGATGGTGTTGAAAGCCTTGGTGAGATCTGGATAGGCTGTGTGAACCAACTTACCCTAGTCTATGGCTTTGGTGACTGCTTCAAATAAGTCTCTCAGGTTTAGGAGACATGATCTGCCTTTTTACAAACCCAAACTGGGTGAGGTCCAGAGTTTGGAGACTACCAATATCTTTGTTTATATGTTCCTTGATGACACGTTCCATGGCCTTGCATTACCAGGCTTGTCAGGCTAATGGGGCGGTAGTTCCCGGGGTCCGTGGTTGCGCCCCCTTTGTGGAGTGAGATAACCATTGCTGTGCACCATTCAGTGGGCGCAAAGCCTGAGGTGAGGCTATGATTGAACATGGTACTTAGGTGGGATGCCAGTTCGTTCTGTAGTTCTTGTAGAACACAGCCTGGGATGTTGTCAGTTCCCATGGATGCTGTGTTCTTGGCTTTGGAGAGTGTGGTTTTTACCTGTGCCGCCGTGATTACAGGAACTTTGCATTCTTCCAGTATAGAGATGGGCCCTTTAGGGGGTGATGGGGGGTAAAGTTAACACTCTACCTATCTGCCAGGATGTTGGCAGTATCAGTTGGTTCTGTATATTTAGTGCTATTGTGCTGTAAATCAGCGCAGATCTGAGTGTTGCCATTGAGATTTTTGACATAGCTATAGAATGCTTTGTGACTGTCTTTAGAATCAGTGGCGATTTTGTTTTCCTAACTAGCTTTGGAGGATTTTATGAGGGATCTCAGCTTCTTACTGACCAGGGAGTTCCTCCAATCATGGGATTTTACTCTTTTTATTGCAAAGGCAGTTACGTGGTGTGTTTTATTTATTTATTTTTTGTTTTGTTTTAATTAAATCTTTGTGTGGCTACTACACATATATTGTCCTAGGAGCTGAATTTTTTAGGTCTGTAGTGTCGCTGATTGCTGAAAAATAAGTTTGTATCATTAGCTCTTGAAATAGCCTCCTGGTTTGACAAATGCTGATTAAGAGCTGTCTTTCTGCTGAATTTTTTCAGTACTCATTAGCTAAAGACTACACCCCGCTAGACATAATTAAAAGTCAAAAAAGGGATATAAAAGTTACTCCCCTGCTTGCCATCCAGTAGTCTGTCTCTCTTACTACTGGAATGATTTATGAACACCACTTAATTATTACATGGCGTAATACCTTTTTGGTTATTCATCACTTTTGGGTTTGTTCTTGTGCAGCTTCCACTGGCTAGTAGCCAGGCTTGCCACTTCCAGTTGCAGTCCTGTTGGCTGCAGTGTACGCTTTGTCCTGAAGGTTGCAGCAGCTGAAGTGAGGCGAGCCATAGCTGTACTATAAGTTTTAAACATGTCATGTACTGAATAATTTCTGCAGTAATGGCAGTTTTTAGTTTGGATGCCTTTCGTTTAGCAATCAGCTAGTATGGTTTTATTTGTAATTATTATTGCTCACATATCATTTTAGGAACAAACAAGAAGGAGCAAACTTTAAAAGTACAACTGTAATCCTTAATCCTTACAGGTCACCACTTCAGAATTTTGTAATGTGTTTTAAGGATTATCTGAACAGGCAGTAAACTGAGTCAAGCATAGTTGTGACATTTTGTGCTTTAACATTATTTGGATTGTATGGGTAAATACATGGATAAATGACTGTTTTATGACTTGTGTTTTATTTTTTACCTAGCTTGTTAATTTGGTCATGCTGCTGTATTTCTTGGTGTTTTATTTTTAATGTCTCAACTTTTTGAAGTAAGCATTTTATAGGCTTTCAATATGTTTATTTGGTTTATTTATCCTTTGTCTGGTTTAGTTCATCTAGGCCAACAGCCTCTTTTCTGGAGAGACCTGAGGTGGAATTCATACTGTCTAGAGGAAATTTAAGGGCACCTGGAAACTGGTAGCACAGTTGCAGACCATGCATAGGAAAAACAAATCTTTGGAAAGTTTATTTTAACAGTAAATCAGAGATAAGAAGTCATATTATTCACAGCTTCAACTCCATCATAAAATCAACCCCAGTAAATTTTCTCACTCCATATCTTCTCTACTTAACCCTGGAAGAAATGGAGAGCACACCCTATCACCTGATACTTCTCTATCAGAAATAGTTGAAAACTTTAACAAGCACTTCATAAAATCAGTTTCAGATCTACTAACTAATACCCCTAATGCTGGACCCCCCCCCACACCCACCCTTCATCCTTTTCACACACCGGCCCCTGGCCATCAACTACTTCTAACCTGTCATTACTAACCCTCCTACTCAACAAAATGTCATACAAACCCCATTCTCATTTCAGGCCATAGCAACTGACACTATTAAGAAACTTCTACAAAAACTAAAAACCTGCTCTACTTCAGCTGACAATCTCCCCCCATACTACTTCAAACTGGCTGCTAACTCTATTGCCTACCCAATCAGTATCCTTATAAATAGGTCTTTATCCAAATCAGAGGTACCTACCATATGTAAACAATCTCACATCACCCTATCCATAAAAGAGGCAACTCTTTTTATCCATCCAGTTTCCGTCCCATATCCATCTTGTCACCAATATCCAAAATTCTCGAGAGAGGTATCCATTAGCAGGTAATGCAATATCTATTGCAAAACAGTCTTTTAACCAAAACCCAACATGGCTTCTGACCTGGCCACAGCCCAGCTACAACCCTATTATATTTTACAGACACCGTGAACAAATCCAGAGATACAGGATGCTGTACAGCTTCAGTATTCCTTGATCTCGCCAAGGTCTTTGACACAGTGTCTCACCCCTTACTTTTGAACACAGTCTAACTTAGGCTTCTCGCATAACACAGTAAAATGGTTTCAGAAATACCTCAAGGATACTAAACAAGCAGTGAAATGGTCCAACAAACTCTCACCCTTTCTCCACAACCCTACTGGAGTCCTCCAAGGCTCCATTTTAGGACCCCTACTCTTCAACATTTTCACAAACAACCTTCACACTGCCTCTCACCCTGGGACGCTCATTCAGTACGCTGATGATTCCACCATAATCTGCACTGCTCAGTCACTACCAGAACTACTCTCAAAAACTCAACAGTCCTTTACAGCAGTCGAATCCTGGCTAAGAAATGCCAAAGAAGACAAAACTAGTACTCTTTCATCCCAAAAACACCTCCCCTGTTACTGATAATTTGAACATCCTTGCATCTGACAACACTGCCATAGAAATAGTGCAGGAAACCAAACTTCTAGGTGTTATCATTGACAATAAACTTTCAGTTGACCCCCATATGCAGCAAAATATAAAAAAAAAATCATCAAAAACTGGAACTCTTATATAGAAGCAAACATTTCTTTACTGCAGCAACCAAAACTACCCTTGCAAAATCATTTTTACTTCCCTCCCTTCTTTATGGTGCCCCTGTCTTAACTAACTTACAAAATTCTACCCGAAGCAAGTTGGAACAGTGCTACAATAAAGTTACAAAGTTTGCCAGAAACTCTAAATATCACACATGCACACCACTGTAAACCACTCCCAGAATTAAACTGGCTTGAACTACCCAACCAACTTGCCTTTATTCAGCTATCCACCTTGCACAACCTTATTTTGAAGCCTACTGCCTGCCCTGCACTAGCCAGTCTGGTCACACCTTACACACAAAATTGATCCCTATGATCAGAAGACAAAAATCTCTTAGCTATCTCAAAACCCACAAGAAAACCTGGTTACTCACTGTATTCATACTCTCTCTCTATACATTGGAATTCACTACCTCTAGCTGCCATGTCTATGCCTGGCCGAACCCATTTCAAAACCTCTTTAAAAAAAATCTAAAAAATACACGGCTCTGCTCCTGCATAAAGCCTGCTTAATGCACAGGACTTCCTCTTCTGTCACATTTCAATCCCTCACAGACTGCAAGGTCCAAAAACTCTTCTAACTCCTCCTCTGCTTCTACACCATATCCTTAAGCTACTGCTCAGGCTTTATTGCTTCTATTCTTCTAAACTCTCTCTTGTATGTCTGCATCAGTAACTTTCTGGCTGCTATTTTCCTAACTGAAACTAACATTCTATGTTGCATGTATTACAACTGTCAATGTCACACATTGCACTACCTATGTTTTTTTTTTTTTGGACACTCTACATCATGTATGATGAGAGTGACTATTATCGTCTGTAATGTTTTAACTGTATAGGATTGTCTAGATGTGTAGTAATATATTACAACATCTTGTCGCAGTGTGTTCTTTCAACTTATTTTTTGTATAGTATTTCCAATGTAATCTTTATTGTATTGGATTATAATGTATTTGTATTGTACTGTATGTGGAGCTTTTCTACCCGGGCCTCTGCTGAAAACGGGTTCTGTAGACCCAGTAAGACCACCCTGGTAAACAAATATGAAATCAATAAATTCTAATGTTTAGTCTTTATCCTCCTCCTCTCCTGTTTTCCATCTGGATTTTTCTTGTAACTATCAGAGATTTCACACTACACCCCTAGTGTACTGGCATTGGTAACAGGAGGCTTCCTTATGTATTCTGTAATGCATCTCACTGTCTTCTCCTGTTGCCATTTCTGAGTGCTGTTCATCCATTTGTTAAGCTGAAGGAAATTAATCTGGATTGGGTCACTAAATTTTTTTTTGTTTGTTTTTCTTGTAAGTTTTGTCATTGCTTTTCATTGGGTAAAATATTTTATTGATACTGACAAAAGACAAAGATATGTTGCTAAAACTAGCAAACAGTTATGGTTGTGGCAGGCAAATAGTACTAAAAGATTACTACCACATACAGTGCTTGCTTTGTTTAGGCCCACATCACAGTATTCAGTCAGGATTCCGTTAAGTCTGAACAGGCTACCACATTTGGGTAATTTCAAGACTTCAGTTCTTGTTTGATAGAGAAATGTTTAAATTCATTTGAGGGAAAAAATCTAAAAAGATTTTTTTTATTGACATTGCTTACTTAAAAGGTAAATGAGAGTCACTTTTTAATTTATCGTGAGCCGAGGCCTCTCGTGGAGCATGAGTCTGATTGAGTGAAGTGGAGAGACTGAAGAAAGAAACTTTCTTCCTGCAGTTTTAAGTTGCACCTTTTTGTTCAAATAGCTGCTGTCACCATGTCTATAGCTTAACTTTAGGAATATTTTTAAAGTACCTAATCTCCATCTAAATTGATCTGACAATAGGATTGTTATACCAATAACATGACTTTTAGAGTGAAATGTTGTGGTGTGGGAAATGTACCATGTGTTTTCCATTAATTCCATCTCT
This sequence comes from Protopterus annectens, assembly GCF_019279795.1. Classification (NCBI taxonomy): domain Eukaryota; kingdom Metazoa; phylum Chordata; order Ceratodontiformes; family Protopteridae; genus Protopterus; species Protopterus annectens. The sequence goes on from NC_056747.1 coordinate 956,475,758, forward strand.
AAGTGGGTAGGCACACACTTTCTTTTAAACACCTTTATTGAATTATCACTTGTGACATAGGTAGATTTACATTTATACAAAAGTAATTGAACTGTATTAAATTAACATTAACAAGATATACTTGGCATATATTGCTATATGTCATATAACCTAAGCAACATAGGCACACCCTCTTGACCCTTACTTAACTGGAGAGGGAGGTTACAAATTAATTGAAAATATGATCTGCTAACATAATCACAGTGGTACATATGTGAACTGTATTCATTTCACTATTTCAGGAGATTAGATTTGATGCTTAACTTTTATAGACAGGATTATGATCAGGTCTCCAATCGTAATGAGTATATTATGTGCTCAAGACCTGGATGCCAATAAATTTACCTTTACAGTGAAGCTCAAGAGGTGTCTCTTGGCATCCATTTTGAGAACACTTAATAGATCATTACAGCTGACGATCCAGTTATAATAATTTGTATTGCATGGAGATTCATCTGCTACATGTACTACTCATTAGTCAAAAGTAAGATAAAAAAAAGCTATGTGCTGTGCCGACTTTCAAAGCTGGTTAACAGTGGAGTAGTGGTTGACATCCTTACATATTCCCTCTCTAAGAGAAACAGTTTAATTCAAAATACTGGGTGTACTTTAGCAGAAATGTGAGTTGAAAAGAAAGCCATATCATGTCTTGCTTCTGCTGTTTACTGGGCCAGCTGTGTCAGCTTTTCCTGCAAGACATAATGTTAACATGTCTAGGGGATGCTTAATATTTACAGAATGGGTGACCTGTAGATAGCAGCCTGATTGGAGGACAAACATTCACCAGAAGGGTGTTAATCTACAATTGATTCCCACTGAAAATTGAAGCCGTCATTTCATGGCAGCATGTCAAGCTGCCATGGAGCTCAGACTGAAAAAACACTGACCTCCATTATTTTATGCTGGCTAAGCAGGAGTTTTGCTGTTTAGTGAGTGCAAAATAAAAAAGAAAAGAAATTAAACTAAAACAAGTGTGTGTGCATGTGTGTGGTTGTGTGAGAGTGAGAGATCAATCAAACTATTATTTTAAACTTGCTAAACAGTCCTTTTGCTGTTTAGCCAGTGTAAAAAAATAAATGAAATAGAAAAAAGTGTGTGTGTGAGAGTTTGAAGAGTGAGAGCGATTGAGCGATCCCTGGCAGCAGCAATTGAGATTTGCGAACCTGTCGACCTTTTAGCTCAAGATATCTGGATAAGCCTAAAATAAATGGGGGACAAAGGCTTAAAACAGAAACACATTTTAAATGTTGGTAAAAGCAAGGTTACCTGACAAGCAAAGCACCCTCAAAACGAAAAAATATCAAAATGTAGTCCAAAAGTGAGGAGTGCACCAGGCTGCAAATAAATCTCACCAAATCTTCCACAGACTGTCCTTTATTAAGACAAACAGGTAAAAAAAGAGACAGGTAAGCGCTTTCGCGTTGGTGTAATGCTTCTTCAGACCTTTAAAGATGTATGAATAATGCATCCCTTTATATACCATAGTACATTGCACCTTAATTGATTAAAGACCACAAGGTGTAATTGATGTAATTAGTGATGCTTACAAATTCAAACAAGTCTGAGTATAAATGTCTTACTAAATTCTACAAAGCTTATGAAAGCACATACAATAGACTTGTGAAAACACACATAAATAAACTCATAAGTTAAAAACACATATGTTAAAACATATATTAAAACATATATTAAAAACATATATATTAAATACATAATATAAATGTATAAAATTCAGTGGTTCAAGGGTCTACTGGCTAGAAAGGGTTTGAGGGATATCTTATCATTGAGCCCATAAAAATGGGCTTGTAGCCTAAGAATCCATTTGTTCTCTATCCCTTCTGTGTGGCTTTTAATGTTACCTAGCCTATTAGTTCTTGTTAAAGTCTCAAGGACCATGAATTTAAAACAATGTGAAGATCCTTTATCTAAAACATGTCGTGCTAGGGCATTTGTTGTATTCTGTTTATCAATTGCATAGATGTGTTCTCTTATTCGCTCACGTAATGTCCTATTGGTTTTACCAACATAAAAAAGTGTACATTGTTGGCATTGAGCGAGGTATATAACATCTCTAGTTTTACAACATGCATATCCCTTGAACAAATATTCACGTCCTGTGTGTGGATGTATGAATTTATCAGTTGCAACTATATATTTGCATTGCTTACAAGTTAAACATGCAAAGGTTCCTGTCTTATGTGGAAAAATATTGACCTTGTTAAGGTTTTCATAACATAGTCTCCTATCTAGGGACTTCATGTTTCTATAAGATATAGTTGGTCTAGTATCAACTAAGTCTTTTATTTTCTCATCCATCAAGAGTAATTTCCAATTGTCTCCTATAACCTGCCTTACTTGATTATTGATATTAGTATAAGGAATAATCAGTCTGTTTACTGCTGGGGGATTGGTTTTGATGTTCAACCCATCATTATCATCTACTCTCCTTAAAAACGGAGTGCCCTTACCTACTCTGTGAATATCCCCATGAATTAGTGCTTCATGTACTTCTGTCTCTTTATAGCCCCTTTCTAAAAAAATATTTTTAAGTATAGTCTTCTGTTTATTAAAGGTAGACTCTTGAGTAGTCAATCTAGAGGCCCGTAACATTTGGTTCTTGGGAATGTTTTTGTGTATATGTTTGGGATGCATGCTGCTGCGGTGCAGTAAGTTGTTTTTCCAACATGTCTTCCTAAATAACTCTGTGTCTATGCCATTGGTTCCTTTAGTTAGCTTAACATCCAAAAATACAATCTCCAAAACAGAGTAACTGCATTCAAAATTCAAAAAATCAGTAGTGGCATTCAAGTATCTAACAAAGTCTGTTAGTAATGTAACTGATCCCCCCCATACAATACACACATCGTCAACAAATCTACTGTAATGTTTTAAGTGTTGACAGTATAAAGCATGATTAAATACATAAGTGTCTTCCCATTGTGCCAACACCAAATTGGCATAGGTGTTGGCACAAGGGGTCCCCATGGCTACCCCTTGGTTTGCAAAAAATACTTATTGTCATATAGCAGAACATTGTTCTCAAGAACTAATTCTAGGAGGCTCATCCATTTCATAACATCTGTATTGGCTATGTCATGTGCCAAAAGGAACTGGCACATATTCAATACCAACATCATTTGGTATTGATGTAAATAATGATGTCACATCAAGTGTTACAAGAATGTCATCACTTGAAAACAACTGTGATCTGTTTAAGTCAGATAATTTCTCTAAAAACTGTTGCGTGTCCCTTAAAATATAATTAGTATTGGTCACAATCGGTTTGAACATCTTGTCCAAATAGATGGAAAGTGGTTCTGTGAGCCATCCTTTGCTAGATACAATGGGTCTCAAAGGGGGATTATCTCTGTTTTTATGCACTTTAGGGAGACCCCTAAAAGTAGGAACCAAAGGATTCTCTACCGTAAAATAAACATAGAGTTCCTTGTCTATAGTTTTACATAATAACATATCGTATAGCGTACTATGTACTTCCCTGATTAAATTATTGAGTGCATTCCAGTCAAGGGGAGTGTATGTATCTTTGTCCATCAACATTTCTTGCATTTTATTGGTGTATGTGTTCTTATCCATAATGACAATGGCGCCCCCTTTATCAGCCTTGCGTATAATGATGTCATTATTACTCTGTAGACTAACAATAGCTTCCCTCTCATGCAACGTCAGATTGTGAAACTCCGGTTTCAATTTATTGTTATTATACAAAGTAAATAAATCACTTTCGCATGCCTTCTCAAAGGCTTCTAAGAGGGGATGAGGCTGTGGTATAAAAACAGACGGTTTCTTAAAATTAAAATTATTGGATGCTGTAGAATCAACATTCAAATCATTATGTCCATACATTAACTTCAACCCTAAATTTCTGGTGAACAATTTAATGTCCACCAGTATGTCGACAAAGTCTGTTGAACAAGAGGGGATAAAGCTTAACCCTTGTTCAATAATGAAGTTTCATGAAGATTTAGTTCATACCTTGAGATGTTAATAATCAGGTCATGCTGGTAAAGTTCATCATTTTCTTCTGGTATGGGACAAATTCCTCCGTGTTCTTTCTCTTCCTGTTGAAGGGTGACAAAGTTCTTCTCTCGAGCGGTTTTATCGGTAAAGGGAAAGAAGGAAAACCTTCACCTTCACCGAATATCTCCTCTTCAGAAGCTCCAATGAAAGAGTCTAGCCTCGTCTGTTTCCTTCGTTGGTCTTTAGCATAAAATCACTTGTGGGACCAAGTAATGCATGGGTGTCCCTATTATCTGAGTTGGCAGAATGGATCATGGCTTCTACAGTGATTAAACGGTTTCACAGCCACAGAAGTAGAAACCGGGCGTTTGTAGTGATACTAGCAGCTTGTGTCGTTGTGTCGGTCGGTATAAGCGTCTTCATTTGATGACATCATCAAAGGCGTTGCTCACTGGTAGTTTACTGTTCTGAAGCACTGGCTTGGATTTAAAATTAGCGACTGTGTAGTTCTGCCGATTACCCAAAGGCTGCTTCTTATCCCTTGGCCAAGCAAAGACCTGGCCTTTTTGGAAATCGAAAAATCTCGTTCAATTTTCTCTTCTTGTCTTGTCTAAGTTTATTATCAGTGTCAGCAAAATTTGTTTGAGATCTTGATACATACTGCTCAGTTCATTTTCATTGAGCAGTTTCAACAGTTCACCTTCTATAGTATTTATCTCTGTTAATAAATTTTTCTCAGCCAGGCAATATTGTTCAATTAAAATGTTAATATAGGCAAAGCTGGTATCCAGGTTGAGTTTCTGCCAGGTGGAAAGTAATTCTGGATACTCTGTTCCAAAGGTTGGCATTTTTAACACCCTCAAACCTCGCGGAACCAATTTAAAACTCAAGCATGCCTGCATATGTAATTTCTGCCACTGTATATTCCTTAATCTCTGCATTTTGGTCTCTAGACGTCTTGTTAACAGTGTAACCTCCATATTATGTTTCATGTTATTAGCTGCATCCTCAGTATTAGCTAGATCACGAACAGTTAATTTGAGTAGCGGGTTCTCTCTCATTTCTATCAGCGTAGCCATACGCTGAATATTTAATACTTCATGAATCCGATCACTATTAGATGATGCAGGTTGTATAGCCATGTCTCAGCAGGTAATCAACGAAAAAAAGTAGGTAAAAACAAGGTTACCTGACAAGCAAAGCACCCTCAAAACGAAAAAATATCAAAATGTAGTCCAAAAGTGAGGAGTGCACCAGGCTGCAAATAAATCTCACCAAATCTTCCACAGACTGTCCTTTATTAAGACAAACAGGTAAAAAAAGAGACAGGTAAGCGCTTTCGCGTTGGTGTAAAGCTTCTTCAGACCTTTAAAGATGTATGAATAATGCATCCCTTTATATACCATAGTACATTGCACCTTAACTTTTTTATGTTGGTAAAACCAATAGGACATTACGTGAGCGAATAAGAGAACACATCTATGCAATTGATAAACAGAATACAACAAATGCCCTAGCACGACATGTTTTAGATAAAGGATCTTCACATTGTTTTAAATTCATGGTCCTTGAGACTTTAACAAGAACTAATAGGCTAGGTAACATTAAAAGCCACACAGAAGGGATAGAGAACAAATGGATTCTTAGGCTACAAGCCCATTTTTATGGGCTCAATGATAAGATATCCCTCAAACCCTTTCTAGCCAGTAGACCCTTGAACCACTGAATTTTATACATTTATATTATGTATTTAATATATATGTTTTTAATATATGTTTTAATATATGTTTTAACATATGTGTTTTAACTTATGAGTTTATTTATGTGTGTTTTCACAAGTCTATTGTATGTGCTTTCATAAGCTTTGTAGAATTTAGTAAGACATTTATACTCAGACTTGTTTGAATTTGTAAGCATCACTAATTACATCAATTACACCTTGTGGTCTTTAATCAATTAAGGTGCAATGTACTATGGTATATAAAGGGATGCATTATTCATACATCTTTAAAGGTCTGAAGAAGCGTTACACCAACGCGAAAGCGCTTACCTGTCTCTTTTTTTACCTGTTTGTCTTAATAAAGGACAGTCTGTGGAAGATTTGGTGAGATTTATTTGCAGCCTGGTGCACTCCTCACTTTTGGACTACATTTTGATATTTTTTCGGTTTGAGGGTGCTTTGCTTGTCAGGTAACCTTGTTTTTACCTACTTTTTTTCGTTGATTACCTGCTGAGACATGGCTGTACAACCTGCATCATCTAATAGTGATCGGATTCATGAAGTATTAAATATTCAGCGTATGGCTACGCTGATAGAAATGAGAGAGAACCCGCTACTCAAATTAACTGTTCGTGATCTAGCTAATACTGAGGATGCAGCTAATAACATGAAACATAATATGGAGGTTACACTGTTAACAAGACGTCTAGAGACCAAAATGCAGAGATTAAGGAATATACAGTGGCAGAAATTACATATGCAGGCATGCTTGAGTTTTAAATTGGTTCCGCGAGGTTTGAGGGTGTTAAAAATGCCAACCTTTGGAACAGAGTATCCAGAATTACTTTCCACCTGGCAGAAACTCAACCTGGATACCAGCTTTGCCTATATTAACATTTTAATTGAACAATATTGCCTGGCTGAGAAAAATTTATTAACAGAGATAAATACTATAGAAGGTGAACTGTTGAAACTGCTCAATGAAAATGAACTGAGCAGTATGTATCAAGATCTCAAACAAATTTTGCTGACACTCGATAATAAACTTAGACAAGACAAGAAGAGAAAATTGGAACGAGATTTTTTCGATTTCCAAAAAGGCCAGGTCTTTGCTTGGCCAAGGGATAAGAAGCAGCCTTTGGGTAATCGGCAGAACTACACAGTCGCTAATTTTAAATCCAAGCCAGTGCTTCAGAACAGTAAACTACCAGTGAGCAACGCCCCTTTGATGATGTCATCAAATGAAGACGCTATACCGACCGACACAACGACACAAGCTGCTAGTATCACTACAAACGCTCCGGTTTCTACTTCTGTGGCTGTGAAACCGAAGCGAATCACTGTAGAAGCCATGATCCATTCTGCCAACTCAGATAATAGGGACACCCATGCATTACTTGGTCCCACAAGTGATTTTGCGGCTAAAGACCAACGAAGGAAACAGACGAGGCTAGACTCTTTCATTGGAGCTTCTGAAGAGGAGATATTCGGTGAAGGTGAAGGTTTTCCTTCTTTCCCTTTACCGATAAAACCGTTCGAGAGAAGAACTTTGTCACCCTTCAACAGGAAGAGAAAGAACACGGAGGAATTTGTCCCATACCAGAAGAAAATGATGAACTTTACCAGCATGACCTGATTATTAACATCTCAAGGTATGAACTAAATCTTCATGAAACTTCATTATTGAACAAGGGGTTAAGCTTTATCCCCTCTTGTTCAACAGACTTTGTCGACATACTGGTGGACATTAAATTGTTCACCAGAAATTTAGGGTTGAAGTTAATGTATGGACATAATGATTTGAATGTTGATTCTACAGCATCCAATAATTTTAATTTTAAGAAACCGTCTGTTTTATACCACAGCCTCATCCCCTCTTAGAAGCCTTTGAGAAGGCATGCGAAAGTGATTTATTTACTTTGTATAATAACAATAAATTGAAACCGGAGTTTCACAATCTGACGTTGCATGAGAGGGAAGCTATTGTTAGTCTACAGAGTAATAATGACATCATTATACGCAAGGCTGATAAAGGGGGCGCCATTGTCATTATGGATAAGAACACATACACCAATAAAATGCAAGAAATGTTGATGGACAAAGATACATACACTCCCCTTGACTGGAATGCACTCAATAATTTAATCAGGGAAGTACATAGTACGCTATACGATATGTTATTATGTAAAACTATAGACAAGGAACTCTATGTTTATTTTACGGTAGAGAATCCTTTGGTTCCTACTTTTAGGGGTCTCCCTAAAGTGCATAAAACAGAGATAATCCCCTTTGAGACCCATTGTATCTAGCAAAGGATGGCTCACAGAACCACTTTCCATCTATTTGGACAAGATGTTCAAACCGATTGTGACCAATACTAATTATATTTTAAGGGACACGCAACAGTTTTTAGAGAAATTATCTGACTTAAACAGATCACAGTTGTTTTCAAGTGATGACATTCTTGTAACACTTGATGTGACATCATTATTTACATCAATACCAAATGATGTTGGTATTGAATATGCGTCAGTTCCTTTTGGCACATGACATAGCCAATACAGATGTTATGAAATGGATGAGCCTCCTAGAATTAGTTCTTGAGAACAATGTTCTGCTATATGACAATAAGTATTTTTTGCAAACCAAGGGGTAGCCATGGGACCCCTTGTGCCAACACCTATGCCAATTTGGTGTTGGCACAATGGGAAGACACTTATGTATTTAATCATGCTTTATACTGTCAACACTTAAAACATTACAGTAGATTTGTTGACGATGTGTGTATTGTATGGGGGGGATCAGTTACATTACTAACAGACTTTGTTAGATACTTGAATGCCACTACTGATTTTTTGAATTTTGAATGCAGTTACTCTGTTTTGGAGATTGTATTTTTGGATGTTAAGCTAACTAAAGGAACCAATGGCATAGACACAGAGTTATTTAGGAAGACATGTTGGAAAAACAACTTACTGCACCGCAGCAGCATGCATCCCAAACATATACACAAAAACATTCCCAAGAACCAAATGTTACGGGCCTCTAGATTGACTACTCAAGAGTCTACCTTTAATAAACAGAAGACTATACTTAAAAATAATTTTTTAGAAAGGGGCTATAAAGAGACAGAAGTACATGAAGCACTAATTCATGGGGATATTCACAGAGTAGGTAAGGGCACTCCGTTTTTAAGGAGAGTAGATGATAATGATGGGTTGAACATCAAAACCAATCCCCAGCAGTAAACAGACTGATTATTCCTTATACTAATATCAATAATCAAGTAAGGCAGGTTATAGGAGACAATTGGAAATTACTCTTGATGGATGAGAAAATAAAGACTTAGTTGATACTAGACCAACTATATCTTATAGAAACATGAAGTCCCTAGATAGGAGACTATGTTATGAAAACCTTAACAAGGTCAATATTTTTCCACATAAGACAGGAACCTTTGCATGTTTAACTTGTAAGCAATGCAAATATATAGTTGCAACTGATAAATTCATACATCCACACACAGGACGTGAATATTTGTTCAAGGGATATGCATGTTGTAAAACTAGAGATGTTATATACCTCGCTCAATGCCAACAATGTACACTTTTTATGTTGGTAAAACCAATAGGACATTACGTGAGCGAATAAGAGAACACATCTATGCAATTGATAAACAGAATACAACAAATGCCCTAGCACGACATGTTTTAGATAAAGGATCTTCACATTGTTTTAAATTCATGGTCCTTGAGACTTTAACAAGAACTAATAGGCTAGGTAACATTAAAAGCCACACAGAAGGGATAGAGAACAAATGGATTCTTAGGCTACAAGCCCATTTTTATGGGCTCAATGATAAGATATCCCTCAAACCCTTTCTAGCCAGTAGACCCTTGAACCACTGAATTTTATACATTTATATTATGTATTTAATATATATGTTTTTAATATATGTTTTAATATATGTTTTAACATGTGTTTTTAACTTATGAGTTTATTTATGTGTGTTTTCACAAGTCTATTGTATGTGCTTTCATAAGCTTTGTAGAATTTAGTAAGACATTTATACTCAGACTTGTTTGAATTTGTAAGCATCACTAATTACATCAATTACACCTTGTGGTCTTTAATCAATTAAGGTGCAATGTACTATGGTATATAAAGGGATGCATTATTCATACATCTTTAAAGGTCTGAAGAAGCGTTACACCAACGCGAAAGCGCTTACCTGTCTCTTTTTTTACCTGTTTGTCTTAATAAAGGACAGTCTGTGGAAGATTTGGTGAGATTTATTTGCAGCCTGGTGCACTCCTCACTTTTGGACTACATTTTAAATGTTGTTACAAAATCACAAAGTTACTTGAATATTAGGGTTTGTGTTAGCATGTATTTTCTGAAGCAGAGGGGTTGGGTGGGTGGGTGGATGGGTGGGTGTGAGATTGGCCACTGGCGGCAGCAGCAATAAGGAGGTTTGTATACCTCTGGACTTTTCAGTTGAAATCTGGATAAAGCCTAAAATAAAGGGAAACAAAGGGTCACAAATGGGAGCAGATTTTTATTATTGCTCTTATAAAATTATAAACTTGCTTAAGTAAAAGGATTTGTGTTGGCATGAATTTTCTGAAGGAAGTAAAAGTCTGAAATTTGATTGTATATTATTTAGTAAGTTCAGTCTCCAATGACTGGCAGCAAACCAAACATTTTAGGAGTAAGGGACTAAAAAACTAAGTAAATGCCTGGATATTTTTAAAAGCGTTATATTTTGGATATAAAACGCTTCCTCCAACACCAAAAACAGATAGCTGGTGCCAGAGCCATGGCCTGAAGTTAAACGCCAAAAAATGTATAGTCATACCCTTCGGGGAAAAACAAGGTAACCCCAAGCTACCATATAGGTGGCAATCCACTAAGCACAGAAGAGGTTATCAGGGACCTGGGGACCCAGATTGACAGTGGCCTTTCTTTTGACACTCACATTGCTAAAGTGGTTAGAAAGACCTTCTACATTGCCCACCTGATCATGAAGGGATTCACATCCAGATCTAGTGAGGTCATTGTTCCCCTGTACTCTTCACTTATCAGACCAATGATCAAGTACAATGCCCCATCACGATGTATCTCACCCGACATCTGCAGCAATTGGAGAGACCCCAAAAGTTCCTCACCAAAAGGATAAAGGGACTCCAAAATCTGTCATATGCTGCCAGATTGAAGAAACTCCAGCTCTATTCAGTCGCATACCGTCTGCTCAGAGGTGACATGTGCCTGACATACAAGGCCATGTCCAACCCGGAATTAATGGACATGCTCCACCTCAAAAATCCAAATCCACCAAAACCACTAGAGCAAGCGACTTAAACCTTAGCACGGATATAAATAGGACGTGCTGGAGGGATAGATTTATCACTCAGAGACTCCCTATGCTGTGGAATAAAATCCCGGTCCATGTGAGGCAGAGCACCTCGCTGACTCTGTTCAAGAGAAATCTAGACCTGTGGATGGGAGATCGTAGGTTTACCCCGGGAATCATCTCTGGGTCACTGCTGGACAGAGGCACAACAAACTAATGGGCACAGTATTTTTTCATATAAGGGGTGGCGTAAGCCACAATAATTTGGGCTAGGCTTATAAATGCCTTAGGGCAGATAGCCTAGTATAAACCTATGAACCTATGAACCACAGCAAGTTTGAAACATTAAGTGGAAGTATTATTGTACATCAAACATATATAAAAAATAATACACACAAAGTCCAAACAGCCACTTGTGTAAATGAGAAGCTGGAGCAACAGATAAATAGAATTATACACACAGCACCATGCAGCATAACAGCCAACAACAACGAAAAGTCAGACTACTGCTGAAATGTCCAAAAACAGGTTTAATAATAGAACAACTGATAAAACAGGGAATATGGTTAGCGCTTTTGTGGTCTCAAACACCACTTCTTCAGACCTTCATAAAAAAATTCTTTACTCTAACACTAAACTACTCTAAATAATTTTAAGGGGCAGATGAGATTATGTGTATATATGTAGTTGCTTGAGCAAATGTAATTTAAAGCATTGAACAGGCAAGGGTTAAACAGTTGGAAGCTGGGTTTAATTGAGTAAGCTTGCTTATAGGTTCATGACTGTATGAAATGGTTTAAAAGAGAGTGTGTTAGAGTAAAGAATTTTTTATGAAGGTCTGAAGAAGTGGTGTTTGAAGCCACGAAAGCACTAACCATATTCCCTGTTTTATCAGTTGATCTATTATTAAACCTGTTTTTGCATATTTCACCAGTGGTCTGACTTTTCGTTGCTGTTGGCTGTTACGCTGGATGATGCTGTGTGTATATATAAAAATAATATAGTAATAAATAAGTAAAACACAACAATTTTATAGACAGACAATTCTCTAAGTGCAATAGTGCCCTCCATGGTGTGTGTTATTGTGGGAATAATCCCCTTCCAGGGGCGTAGAGGCCCTCCAAACACCCCTGGGTGGGCATTATTTCCACAATAACACACACCGTGTTGGGTGTTATTGCTTTCTTAAGCACCATTCTAAGCCTTAAGATTGGGTCTCCCACAACAGTAGTTTAAGCCAGCTTGTGGTTTAACTTGTATTTTTTAAGCACCTTTATTGAATTTTCACTTGTGACATAGACAATTTTACATTTATATAAAAGTAATCAAACTGTATTAACAAGTTCACATTTACAAACATTATTGCTATATATCATATAACCTAAGCAACGTTACATAAATTATTCAATTCCACCATTTTTTTAAACAAGAAACATCTTTATTAAACCATTAGTTACGACACAGGCAATCAAGCATCTATATAAATGAAAGTAAACCACACCAACACAATCCTAGTTCCAAGCATTTTACATCACAAACCATACTGACGCACTCCCAGTTGTAAGCATTATATGTTACTTATCTACCCAATCATTTTCAAACATTACATAGCTTATCCAAGTCCTGCTTTCTTTAAAACATCATTACTTCCTTGTATGTATTGTTCCCACAATTCCCATTTTTCCTATGTGGTTTGCTCTTTCCCTTTTCTGAAGATCTCAAGTCCAGTAGTTTTATCTCTATTATTATATTCACTACTTGTAGCATAGTTGTTTTAGGTTTTTTCCATTTTCTAGTAATTGCTTTTTTGGCAGCCACCATAATTAGGCAGTACCGATTCTGCATCATAGCTCAGAAAAATCATCTTCCTCATCACACCAGTTTGCCCACCCAGCATCTCCAACAGTACATACCACAGAGGAACCCTTAAAATCCTCCAACTCACCTCACTCCCAGAAAATGTTTCCAATTACCACTTTTTTCTCTGTCACACCTCCAACATTTATTTGTCTGGAGTCTACTTGGGGTATAAAAATATCTATGTAAATATTTCCAAGCAAATATCCTAAAATAGTTTAACTAGTATTGGTACGTAATCACGGTGCTTCTGTACCGGAGTTTGGTTATACTTTCGTAACTTATTCCCTGTGCTAGAATATTAATAAGTCTAGGTATGAATTTTAAAACCTAAACTATTTTTTGCACATCTGTTATTTATGGTAGGTGCTGTGGTGTTTCGTATCTTCTTGTCTAACATTTAATGGGGAAAAATAGTTTACATCAGTGTTTTCAGTATACTGATGTCCTCCTCTGTAAGGAGGATATATGTATATTTTTTCAAATGAAATGTACTAGCTTAAACGTGAGAATATAACCGCAGAATGTAGTTTATATTTCCATATTCATGATGGATAACTACAGTATAAAGATTAACTTAGCAGGACTCTGTATGGTAGGGTGGTATATAAGATTGCCGTGCAACGAATGTGATAAGAAGCAGGGTGACAATTATTTCCTTCCTTCAATAAATGATAGTTCTCTTTATAGTGGAATAATAATATCTGTATCATTTCTTCTTTTTCTTTTTATTAAAGGTATAAAAAGAAAACTTTTGCTTTAGTAATATAAAATCATCGGATGACTTGTTCAAAACTGATGCACAGAAATTATCCTGGCAGTCCTTATGCATAAAAAGAGTACTAAATCCTGTGCATCTGTGATTTTGAGATTAAGTAGCAGAAAACTTCAGGAAACACCTTAATAACAGAAGTGTTGTACTTGAAAAGCTTTGTAGGTTGAACTGTAATACATATGTAATGAAATAGTTTGGAAAAGTATACATTAAGCAATTTTGTCTTTAGTCAGATGTGCGGAGAAGAGCTTCTTTGTAAAAATACATGCCAGAGTTGGCCATGTAAGCTTCCTGATCCTTTGAGACATTGCAGTGATTGGAATTATGAGCAGTGCACTGTGATTGACTAGTGCTGTGCATTGAAGCTAAGAGACTGGGATTTGGGAAGCTGAAGCTGATCTGTAGATTATATACTAAGTAGATTCTTATATTGTATCCAGTATCATAGAGAAAGATGGCATAAATAAATACAAGGCAATCATTGTGCCAGTTTTAACTGAGATGGTTCTCTTATAGACTACTCTTGACCAGAAGAAGATACTGGTGTAGCTCTTGGAGTAACCTGTAATTATTCAGACAAATTGCAAGGAAGATGGCCATCCTTGACAGAAAAGAGAGGAATTCCATTTAAAGTTCATAAATGCAGTGTTGCTGAGAATAAAAGTTTACACTGTGTTTTTTTTTTTTTTTTTTTTTTAATGCATTTGTCTTTTTGTTGACTGGGTTAGTCCCAGTAGGCTGGTCGCGTACTTGGGGAAATTTGGCCAGGACATCGGGGAACCTTCACCACTCTTTTGACAAGTGCCCTGGGATCTTTTACATCCACCTCAGCTACCACCAACTCAAGCAGATGGAGTCTCAGTTTAATGTCTCATTTGAAGGGTGGCACACTCAGGAGTGCAGCACCCCATATGCTGCACTACAGTGTCAGCACTCAGTCTACCTGGTTTGAGGATAGAACCCATAGCCTTCTGCACCAAAGGTGTGTGTGCTACCTGTTGCGCCACTGACACTCTTGTTTGAGTCATATTGACTGAAGCTCTTTACCTTATTAGAGGAATTGTCTTGTCAAGGAGAGCAGTGAGTTATTTTTCAGCTGTATGACATCATATTTACAACTGCCTCAAGATAGTTTGTGTTGCACACTTCCACTGCCTGAATTTTGATAATACCATTCTTGCCTGTTGTTAACTTCTTGTGTACTGAAAAGCACATGACCTTGTTGACAGTGGATTTTGCAGAAAAATGCCCCTCAGCTGTCCTGTATCCTCTCTCCTTTGCTTGTTTTTGTTGTAGCCCACATGGGAGACATTTTGGCTTGGGATTAAGCATTGAGAGACAGTCATTCCCTTAGAGCTGCATGGATTCTATGATTTATTTTGAAAACATATGTTGTGGTTATTAACATAATATATGTAAACTGTCTACATTTTAAAACCAGTTACTATATAATTTCACATACTACACACATTTCTCCATAATTTTTAACACATTCTTGTTCCTGCAGTGCTTCCACTGTTACAGAATCATATATCAATTTTTCAGGGCAGAATGCTTTGACATCATTATTACATTAATCAAAGAGAGAAATCATAGGTTCTTCTTAAGCTTACAGCCGAGGAGACCATTGAGAATATCAGCCACATCACCCAATACTGATAGAAAACTAACAGAACCCCATTAAGTAGATTTTTCTTGATATACCCTAGGTGAAAATTTACAATCGTATTGTATCATTCATACATAATTGTTCTTATCCTTCCATTTCCGTTTTCATTTTAGTTGATAGTTTCCATTTCACCCCATATGCAATATGATTTAATCTTGCACATGTGCCCTGCTTCCTCTTAATGCATTTGCTCCTTTCTGTTTCCCAATTTATAGAGCATTGTCTTTTTCCTTGTTAATAATACAGTGCTTCCAGCTTCCCTCCATTAGCATACAGGCAACCATTCCCGTGACATTGCCCCACATCAGTATTGTACTGAAACTCAGCCAATATGTTCCCAGTTGCTTCTACCCTGCAAGTCTTATTTTGTCCACTCATTTTTTTTATCATCACTGCATTTTACTGTGTGTCTTCCATTCCATTATTTCCTTTAATTCTTATTAATTTGAAGACTCTAGCTGTATGCCACCAGATTTTGACATGTCACATCTTTTCCATGTGCACTTCACCCACTTTACATTCATTCTCACCGGTAATCATTTTGCCTTTGCTTTGTCAAAAATGTCTAACCTTCCTGTTATGCTTGGTTGACACAAACTTCTGGTTATGGTAGGCATGTGGATCTGTGATCATTTTAAGTCAGATTGACTATTTCTAGTATTGTGTTTGACTTGCAATCTGCTTTTTGCACTTCATGAATTGTAACATGAAATTGGAGGACTTTTGGATGGCGGCTCCAGAGTAAAATTGCTAGTAGTAGTAGTAGTAGTCAGGTCTGTTTAAGAAGAATTTGCTTACTTGTCAAATCCATTGGAAGATATGAAGCAGTTAGTCATGGAAGAACAGAGTGGAAATGTTGGTGCCCATAATTTAGTTTTGTGCTCCGCATTAGTGCAGATGCCTGAGAAACTATATAAAAAATAAATCAGAACTGATGATCTCTTGACTTAAAGCAGAGGATAAAAAAATAGAGCAAGCTTTAAAGTCGTCATTCATATGCATGTAGGGAGCTCCAGCGGGGGTCCAGAGAAATTGGTTACATTTAACCGTTTTAATATACAACAACTTAAGATTCAAATTAGAGATCTTGAAGGACAAGGCATGAAGGAAAAACTACCAGTTTTCAGTGCTGTGTTATAGGGGATAAAGCCCTGACTACAGCCCAAATGACCCACATTCGATTAATAGCAAGGGAGGATGGGCATGACCGTTCTGGGTGGAGGAGCAGCATGCTGTCATATGCACTTTCATGTCACTCCTGGTGGACGACAAGGACATGCAATGTTGTGACTTGAAGAGGACAAGGCTTCAGATGGCATGCAGAGGTGTGGTTGAAATGCCACAGAGCCCATTGTGCAACAACCCCCTGGGTTGGGATGAGAACTTGCAAGGCTGGGGAATTAGATTAAAGGGCAAGCACTCCCCAGCAGAATTATTACTGTCTCAGGCTCCTCTGTCTGCTCACCAGCCATGGAGATGGGTTGAGGGTTAGCCCATGGTAGGCAAGACCGGTCCAGAAGACCTGGTGGACAGAGACTGAGAAGCCTGATGATTAGCCATAGGAAATAGGAACGAATGGGGGGGGGGCAGTAAATTGTGATTCCTTAAATTAAGGCGACTACGGTCCTATAACTTCTGTTAAATCCTCTTTGGCTAATTGACTGAGCTCTAAATTGCTGAAATTAAAATAAAACCATCTGATAGGAATGTCATGCCTGGTGCTTTGACTACCCTAAGAAAGGCAGGAAAGTTTTACAGGTTTGCCGCATATACACTGAAGGAACACAGTCTCTCATTGTTGTGGAAGTCTGGGGAAAAGTTAATTTTTGAAGAAGGGAAGGTTGCTCATGAAGCAGCACTATAATTTTAAATAGAGGAAATATGTACATTTCACTTTGGTATTCCGTTTCATCAAGCTTATAAGACCAGATTTCAGATTGTATACCCATCATATTTTAAGATTCATTTTCTGCCTGGGGTCCTTGACTTCACTGCATCCAGAGGAGACTTCAGAGTATGGTGCAATTAATGCGGCAGTGGCTGACCAGCAGAAAAAAGATGGGGAAAGAAACTCTGGAATAAGCAAGATGCCACACCCATTCCCAATGTATAAGCACAAATTCTGAAAAAAAAAGCAATGTTAACTCAGCCAACTAAAATCAAAATGAGTCTGCAATGACTTAGGGAAGTGTGGCACCTTCTGAGCATCTCAGTTAACACTTTTATTGCTGGAGATGAGTGCTCACCTGTTCACTAAAGCCAGAGGGGTCTGTAATTTCTGTGGCTAAGTTATTATAGATCATAGACTGGTCCACAGGTATTTTGCTTTACTTTCTGTTTTAACATTAACATCAAGCTGACCCTAATGGGAACCTAATCATTATGGGGGAGTTGCAGGAAAAATCTGAATTTTGCTCAGATTTCATATTTCAAGTGATGTTCAGATTTCATACCACTGTTCTGGTTAGATTACAACTATAAGATGTGGTGGTCTGGGTTATTAAAAGCAACATACTTTATGTCTGGTAGGGAGGTTAAACTGAGTGATGGTGAGAGGTAGAAAGGTGTGCTTTTGGGTCTTTTGATTAGGAAGAAGCAGAGTGTGGCCTGTGGATTTGCTGACAGTATAGCTTTCAGGGGGATCTGAGCATTGCTGTTTGAGCCACATAGTTGCTAGTGGATAATTTTTGGGTAGTCTAGTACACCATCTATTTGGGACTTCACTGTACTGTTACTGCAGTTTGAGAGTTAGAAGACTCGCATACTAAGGTTTTTGCATTTTTTTTAATTGTGAGTTAATTAATCAAAGTTTTTTTTTTCTTTCACAAGTTCCAAATTGACTGCTAAAGTTTTACAGGACATGGTCGAGTTTCTTATTTGGAATTTATAGGTGAGACAGTGTTGATAGCAATCAAAGTAGCTTCAAGCTGTTAAGAATAGCTGGACTGCATTTCTAAACACAGTTGGAATGGAAGGGATTTACTGGTCAGGCTCAGCCGAGCATAATGTGTTTTCTGGTTGTAACATGGTGAAGAGTATAAAAATGCTGAATCTTTTTTTAACAAATTTTTGCCCCCACTACCTGCATCTGCCATCAGACCCCTCCCTCAGCTAATTAATCCATTCATTCTGTATAATGTGAGACCAGCAGAGATTTTCATTTAGGCTGCTATCATGGTTGGTTTTGAAGGATTTTCAGTTTTTCACCCCATTTTGTACCTCATGCATCCATCGAGATGTTGGGGAGGGGAGTCTGTCTGCACAGGAGGTTACTAAGCTAATGGCCCTAGAGCCCTTACAAGCCTAGCCATATTTATCCCGAGATGCCCCAATTGCCAGTAGTTAGGTGAGTGAAGTTTGCAGAGAGTAAAGGTCTATGCTATTTAATGCCGACGTCGTCTATCCCGGAGGGACATTGGCAACACAACAGGAGTGAATTTGCATTCACCCTTCCATTGATCTCGGTTGCATCTGAAGAGGGTCAGGGAGGAGCTTTGTTTCACAAAAACTGGAAGTTTGTTCCAGAGAAGTGGCAGTCCCTGAGAGGTGCATCTATCTCTCCAGAAATACCTTTTCATGTCAGAGGTTATGTTAAGATTCCTGGAGCAAGTGACCTTTCTGCAGATTGATTTATGAATGTGTAGCATTTCCATCAGGGCTGGGTCAGATACTGCCTTGTAAGCCAGGCACAGGTCACCCTTTAGCAACCTGTAGGAGACAGAATACAGTGACAGCACTTTCAGTCTTTCTATGCAAGACTTGTTTTGTGTATCATGTAATTGCTTGGTAAGAAACCTCTGTGGTGTCTCCAGTTGCAGGTGTCTGGTGAGGAACATGCAAAAGGGAGCACTGTACTCTATTACTGGTCTGATGAGTCCAAGTATAATGAAATTATACCATCCTCAGATGTAGCTGTGATGCCTTTACTTATAAGATGTGCCATATAGAAGGATTTCCTTACTACTGTAGATACGTGATGGTCAAAGTTCAGATTGTTATTAACCTGAGTACCCAGATCACGTACCACTGGGTCTACTCTTAAAGGGGGGTGCTGTCTATAATTAGCGGGATGTCAGCTTTCCTAAAGTTAATAATAATGCATTTTTTTCATTTATCTTTAATCCGTGGCTTAGGCACCAATCATTTGTCTGTGTTAACCCTGCCTGCAGTATATTAACATCCTTGGGGGACTCAATGATTGCTCCCAGTTTGCAGTCGTCATCAAACTTGGTCAGTCACAGGCTGTCCAAGTTTACCTGAACTGAGAAATAAGTTCCAAACAGTAAGGGGCCCAGCACAGAGTCCTGTACTTTGCCAGTATGTATCCTGTCGGTGTGCCGGTTGGCTACCTGTCTGGTAATGAAGGGGTTAATTCCAAACTGGGAGAGTTTCTGTATAGTGCTTGAGTGGGGGATTGTGTCAAATGCCTTGGCTAGGTCAAGACAGGCAATATGCACTGTCTTTCCCTCGTCCAGGCCCTTAACTTTCTCAAAGTAGTCAATCATGTTTATCAGGCATGATCGACCTTTAATGAATCCAAACTTGGTTGGGTCCATAATTTGGAGATTACTTATGTCCTTGTTAATATAAGGTCCATGATGATTCTATCCATGGCCTGGCAGATGAGGCTAGTTAAGCTTATGGGCCTATAATTCCCAGAGTCAGTTGATGGCCTCCCTTTATGCAGAGGGATTACTGTCGCTGTCCTCCATTCTGCCAGAAAATAACCAGTTTAAAGGCTGTGTTTCAACAGGGATCCAACTGGGTCTGCTGTGTCATGTTTTAAGCTGTTTAAAAGGCAACCTGAGATGTCTGGTTCCACTGATGCAGTGTTTTTGGTCTTGTAGAGCAGCACAATGACCTGCTTGCTTGACATAATAGGCTGAGGAATGGTAGCAGGTATACTTGGGGGGGGGGGGTGACTGGAGGGTGCAGGGGGGTGAACTTTGCTCCAAATCTGTCAGCTAGCAGGTTGGCTATTACATTAGTTTGAGTATGGATGGTGCCATCCACCACCGGTTCCGAGCATAGCTGGATATTCCCTTATAGATTTCAGACGTAGTTAAAGAATGCCTTGTGATCATACTTGGTGTGGGAGGCTATTTTTACTTCTTAATTAGCTGTGGAAGACTTGACAAGATCTCTAATTTGTTTAAGCTAGAGAGGGATTTCTTCCTCTGCTGAGCAAGTTCCCTCTTTTTCTTGGACTTTAGTTTCTTTCTCTTGTTGTATAGCCTTTTTATACTAAGGGTCCACCAGGGTGGCTTTTTTTTCAGCAAGACCTGGTTTTAATCCGGTCACGTTCAACCAATTCTATACAACTGCTTAAGTGGTTATACAGGGCACTGGTGTACACCTCTGCACAGGAATCCATATTACCTGCATTCGAGGGGGCTTTGAAACTTCTTATACCACCACTTAGTAGGATGTAATTTTTCTTTGAAAAATTCTTAAATGTTTTT
Organism: Protopterus annectens; assembly: GCF_019279795.1. NCBI lineage: Eukaryota > Metazoa > Chordata > Ceratodontiformes > Protopteridae > Protopterus > Protopterus annectens. The sequence goes on from NC_056747.1 coordinate 956,496,611, forward strand.
GAAATTGATGGGGTATCTGGGCTTATAATTACATCAAACAGAACTGATTTATGGTCCGATCTTACCAGGGAGGACATCACACCGGGGTGGTGGGTGGGGGCTGCAGTGCTCTCCCATGTTAGTGAGTACTATGTTCAGAACATTTGAGACTCTTGTGGGTGTGCTGATTAGCTGTTCCAGAGCATTTGGATTGACAAAGTCCAAGAACCTCTGAGCCAGCATGTCTGTGGTTATGTAGGTTTTCCAGATGATGGTGAGATGATTAAAATCACCCATAATTAAAGTGTTAGGCTGCATAGCAAGGGCCTCCAGTAAGTCCAGGTATGCATTATTCTTTTCCTGATTCATGGTGGAGGACCTATAGCTAGCTGTGATGTGGTAGGATGCTTTATCTATAGTTAATTGGACATGGAGTAGCTCAAGAGAGTCATACAGTTTGAGGTGTACTTATCCTTAATGAAGATGGATACACCTCCTCTTCTGGTTCTTACATGCTCAGTTTATGGTCTGAATGTATGTATGGCATTGTAGCCTTGCATGTCTGGGGTACTTTCAGTGCCTGTGAACCATGTCTCTGTGACTGCACAAATGTCAGCACCTTCCAAAGTAAGGAGTGCTTCCAGGGAGTGCAGTTTCTTATTTAGACTCCTAGCGTTAAGCAGCAGTACCTTGAGTTTATCTAGAGAGGATTTTGTTATGTTGGGAGGTTGGTTATTTTGACACTGCCTAATAAAAGGCACACTAGGGATGGCTAATTCCTTTGCCTGTATCCGAAAGCCTAGAGGAGACAAGTGCAGGCCATCTCTGGCAAAGTAGCATGGCCCCCATATCTTCCCAGGATAACAGTGGATCTCCTTGACTGACACCAGAAGCTAAGCTAATTGCTAAAATCAGTCATTTTTTTGTTTGTACTGTGGCATCATCTTTGGAGAAGGCAGAATGCTGCTTAAGGCTAGGCTTATACCTGCCTGTGACGCACAATCTGAGAGCTCACTCATGTCTCTCTTCATGTAGTCCAGTGAGGTATGTCTCAAGTTATTTACCCCCACATGGATTATGACGGAGTCATACTGGTACTTGTGGTTGACTGACTTGATGGATACTGGCACCTGACTGTAACCTGTTCCTTCTCCAGCCTGGTAAGTGGAACATCCGTGTGTCTCATAATGGAGTCACCTATGACCAATAAGTTAGGTTTTGTAGTATTATGCCTTATGGGCTTATTTGTTGAGACAACTGGTGTGTGTGTTTTGTGGTTGTGGTTGTTTTTGCATTATGTGTGTAAGTAGTTTCTATTTGGGAGGCCTTTGATCTTTTGACAAGTTACTAGTGAGTACCTCCACATATGTCAGTTTGTGTGTCGTAATTTTGTTAAGTATGGAATGTGTGTGTGCTGGCAACCTGTTTGGCATTCGATTTGCCCTTATGTGAGAGTCTTGCCTCCAATTTCATAGTGTAATTACACCTCTCACATAAAGTATTTGTTCAGAAGTAAGGGTTGTCAGTGTACATGAGACAATTGCTACAGTGCATCAGGGTGTCCATGTCTATCAGGCTAGCCAGAAAGATGTGGGGAAACTACCCGTCCAAGATAGCAGGCTTTTACTGTATGTTTTATTAGGGAAGGGAATGAGTTAGTTTGACAGGACTGCACTTGTAGCGCTGAGACTACAAGAGAGACCTATACTTTGTGTAGGCTAACGATAATCAATAAGGCAACACTGCTGAGTGTGCAACTGCGTTGCCCCTGGAGCAGCAGAAAATCTTGAAAGGGTTGTACTGACAGCTGTTTGGGGAAAAACTGAGCTTCTAGGCTTTTGCATCTGTACAGGCACTGCTAGCTGGCTGTACGCACATAGCAGCACTGCACAAATGTGAGGCTTAAATACGAGCAGGAAGAAACAAGTTTTAAGCTAACTACCAGTCAGGAAAGCACAAGCCTTCCAGCAGCAGTCCCCAGCTCAGACAGATTAGATCAGCACATTTCTGTCACAGTGGTGCAGAAAAACACCTTGTTAATATAGAATAGCTGGTTTATCCAAAAGTACTTCTTCCCCCTCAACACAAGCATATGTGCACTTACACGCTTTGCAGTCAATGACAGACTAAGCCAGATCAGTGAAATGCAAATTGTATTTCATCAAAGACATAGCTAGCCAAAAATGTCTGACCATGTCTGGGAGACACTCGCTTTCCTGTGTCTAAGAGATGTCAGGGTTGAGGGACTATATGTTTTTACCATAATGTTCCATCTGAGTTGTCCAGCTTTATTCCATTAACCAGCGAGACTAGGTTCCAACACTGAGAACTGTCTGGCCGCCTTCTCACAGCTCAAGAGTACAAACTTGAGCTTCTCCTACCAACCCACAATGCCCTGCTCCTTCTATGTTACCTCAGATTGAGTTTGCGCACTAGACAAAGGTGTTCATAACTAACTACAATACGTACACACACACAAACATATATATATATATATATATATATATATATATATATATATATATATATATATATATATATATATATATATATATATATATATATATATATATACACATATATCAACATAACACCCAACAACAGAATATCATGAACTTAACCAAGGAAAGAATTCCTAGAAAATCATCATCTAGGCTTCCTGAAAAAACATGGACTGGGGAAGGGAGGGCGAGAAGGTTAATGGAATGAAATTGGACAACACAGATGGAACGTTATGGTAGCAGCATAACGTCTTTATCTAATGTTGTCCAACTCATTCAGTTAACCTGAGGGACAGAGTCCCCAGCTACCATAATCCAGGGTGGGCATTAAGGAAGAATATTCCGGAGTACAGCAGAACCAAATGCACTTCTGCTCCTGGATGCCAGGTCCAATGTTTGATGATTGATGAAAATATGAGTGTTTGGCCAAGCAGCAGCAGCACAAATATCTTCAATAAAAATTCTGGACCAAAAAGCTTGAGATGTAGCCATAGATGTAGAGTGAGCCCTTACTGGACCCGGTAATGGAACACCTTTTGAAGAACAGATGAATGTAATGCAGTCTTTCAACCATCTGGCTAAGGAGCTTTGGTCACTGCCTTAGACTTTTTTAGCATTTGGAAAAGAAACAACCGATCGCTCTTCCTGAAGGAGTTTGTTCTGTGGATGTAAAAACAAAGTTGTCTGTGCATATCAAGCATGTGTAAGAAATGCTCACCTTTGTTCTGATACTAAGAAAAGAAAACTGGAAGATCAGTTGACTGGTTAATGCTCGTCTCTTTAGCCACCTTGAGTAAAAAAAGGATTTGTACGTAAAGTAACTGTCTTTATGAAAAATCAAGTATGGGAGCTTAGTGGAAACAGCCTGCAGCTCAGACACTCTCCTGGCCGAGGTAATAGCTGCTAGGGAAAGAGTTTCGCAGGATAGAAATTTTAGACCTTCGGTAGCTTGAAGAAGTAAGAGCAGCACTAAGGAAAATGAAGTCAGGGAAAGCAGCAGGCTCAGATGAGGTCACAGCAGATATGATAAAGATGCTGGGTGAGCTAGGGGAGAAATGGTACTAATTGCAGTCTGGAGAGAAAGGCGTATTCCAGATGACTGGAGAATAAGCATACTCATGCCAGTGTACAAGAACAAAGGGGACATCTACAACTGTGGACAGTACAGCGGCATCAAACTCCTACCACATTGCATGAACGTTCTGGAGAGGGTGATTGATAAACGGATACGCAGAGTAGTAGAATGTAAGATGGGAGATGAACAGTTCGGATTCAGAGTAGGATGCAGCACAACTGACCCGATGTTTGCATTGAGACAGATACTTGAGAAGAAACTAGAGAAGAGGAGAGAGTCAAACTGGGCTTTCCTAGACTTGGAGAAAGCATATGACAAGGTCCCAAGCAAGCTGATCTGGGCAGTACTGCGGTGGTTTGAAGTTTCAGAAACATTGGTAGAATTAGTACAGGCTGTGTACAAGGACCCAGTGACTCAAGTACAAACAGTGTTTGGCCTCACTGAGGGGTTCCCAGTGGGAGTGGGTGTACACCAGGGTTCAGCTCTGAGCCCACTGCTGTTCATACTGGTAATGGACTACATCAGCAAACAGGTTGGAGGAGTCAGAGCAACAAAGCTGCTGTATGCAGACAATGTGGCAGTACAGGCAGACTCTGATCTAGAACTTCAGCAAAGGATAGGAGAATGGAATGAAAATCTGAAGGCACATGGGATGAAACTAAGCACAGATAAGACAGTGGTAATGGCAGCAGATTGGGGAAATCAGAAGAAGCTGAGAATAGAGATAGATGGGAAGATAGTGGAACAAGTAAACAGCTTCAAGTGTCTGGGAGGGGTGGTTGAGGAGAAGGGTAGTCTGAATGAAGAGGTCAAAGCTAGAATCAGAGGGGCTGCAGCCAACTGGCATAGAGTATCAGGTGTAGTATATGACAGAAGAATGCCAAAGAAGCTGAAAAGTAAGGTGTACAAGACAGTGGTGTGACCAGTACTACTGTATGGTACAGAAACCTGGGCAGTAAAGGCAGAACAGTTGAAGAAGCTAGAGGTGATGGAAATGAAGTGCCTGAGAAAGGTGGTAGGATGCACACTGTGGGACAGGCGAAGAAATGAGGACATAAGAGCAGAAGCCAAAGTATCTCCAATTGCAGAAAAGATCAAAGAGAACAGATTACGATGGTATGGGCACATGTGTAGAAAAGCAGAAGACAATCTGGTGAGGGAGATTTGGGACAGACAGGAAGAAGGTAAGAGGAAGCGAGGGCGTCCAGCAAAGAGGTGGATGGATTGTGTGAAAGAAGATCTGCGACAGTCAGGCATGAGTGTTGAAGAAAGCAGGAGAGTGGCACTGAATCGAGAGAGTTGGTGACAGTTAATACGATACCCCGACCCCATGTAAATGGGAAAAAGGGGATGATGATGATGATGATGATGATGGTAGTTTGAAGGTTCAAAGGGAGGAGGGATCAAAGCCTGTAAAATCATAGTACGATCCCAAGGAGGCGGAAGTCATAGTAAAATGTGCCCCTAAGAAAAGCTTTACATAACTTAGAAGAGGCCAAAGATGCTGAACCAAAATCAAGAGAAAGTTAGAAATGGCAGCAAGCTGTACCTTGACTGTAGAGTGACAAGCACCTTCCTTGAAAAGGAAAGTTCGAAAGTCTAGGATAACAGAAACCGGTGCAGTAAAAGGATCTATCTGATTCTGCTCCACCCAAAGAGAAAATCCTTTCCACTTGCTCTTGTAAATCTTACGAGTGGAAGCTCTGTGATGAAATCAAAATGTCTAGAACTGGGGAAGACAGCCGGGGAGATCTAGCCATCATTGGAAGTGGAGAAACCAAGCGGGTAATTTCAGGGCCTTATGATTGGGGTGTGAATGCCCCAATGAATGAGACAAAATATCTGGACTCTGATGCACCCTCATCAGGGAGCAAATCAGATGAGACCAAAGAAAGGTGAACCAGGTTTGTTGAAGCCAAAAGGGAGCAAAGAGGCTCACCTTGCTTTGCAACTTGAAAGCTTTTTGTAGAAAGTTGGGAATCAAGGGAAGAGAGGGAAAGGAGTTCAGTAGACCAGAGGGCCACGCATGAACCAGAGCGTCCCTGGGGACTATCCCTGAGCAGGGATCAAGGCATAATACTTGCTGCATTTGTTGTTGAGGGGGGGATGCAGAGAGGCTGCAGCAAGCTTAACCCCATTTCTGGAAGACTGCCTCTGCCACGGATTGGTTCAGTGACCACTCATGAGGCATCAGCAGAACTCTGCTGAGTATGTCGGCCAGAATGTTTGACTCCCCCAGAATGTGTGTTGTCACCAGAAAGTGGTTGGAAGAAATTGCCCACTGCCAAACCCTCATTGCTTCTCGACAAAAGAAAAGAACACCCGGTCCCTCCCTGTTGAGGTAAGTAACAACTGACATGTCTGTCTGGATCGCAATAATCCCCTGAGGAAGAAAGCTGTGTAGTTCTAGTTCTTGCAATGCTAGAAGAACCACTCTCATATTGAGGACATTGATATGCAGCTTGGTCTCTTGGGGAGTCCACGTGGCCTTAGTCCGTCTGACCCAGGTAATGCCCCCCCCAAACTGGGAGGTGTCCATGGTCAACATGGTGGCTGGAGAGGGGAGAATAAAGGGTCATCCTAGAGTCACGTCCAGTGACTGAACGAAAGTTTTATGGGAAAATTCAAGGGATTTCTGAGATGTGCATATGAAAAGTGCCATTGTAAGAGGGGTTATGGTTGCTGCCATGGAGCCCAAAGTCCGCAGAATCAGAGAGACCAGGGGTATCGGAGCAGTTAAGATCTGATTGAAGTGACCTCGGATTTAGTACCCTTTCCAATGTGAGATAAACTTGAGCCACCATGGTGTCCAGATGTGCCCCTATAAAATCTATGGTCTGAACGGGGTCCAGGTTAGAGTTTTGCCAATTTACCATTATGCCCAAGTTGGAAGCTAGATTGAGGAAGTAATCCCAGGCCTGAAGGAGAAGATGCCTGGTTGGGGTGATTAGCAGCCAGTTGTCCAGATATGTAAATATCGGATATCCTTGCAGTCAAAGAGATGCAACTACTGCTAGACATTTGGTGAACACCCTCGGGGCTGTGGTGAGACCAAATGGAAGCTCCCAAAACTGGTAGTGACTTGGTTCCCAGCCTGAAACATAGAAATGACCTGGAGGGTTTGTCCATCTTGATATGGTAGTACGCATCCACGAGGTCTATAGAGCACATCCAATCGCCCATCTTCAGGAGGGGTAAGATGGGCTGAATCATGACCATCCTGAACTTAAGTCTGTTTCACTGACTTGTTCAAGTATGTGAGATCCAATACTGGCCACAGATCCCATCTTTTTGGGTGCTAAAAAGAATATAGAGTAAATGCCTGATCTGATTTGATCGGGGGGACCTCTTGGATGACTCTTTTGTAGCAACTTCTTTATTTCCTGGGCAGTCTCTTCCCTCTGCCTGGGTGGAACATCAGGGAGGTGATATTTTTGTTTGGGAATAAAGGAAAATGGAATGGAGTATCCTCTGGACACGATCCTTAGCACCCATCTGCCATATGTGATGGTCTCCCAGGCTTCTGAGTCTAAGGAAAATCACCCCAAGTGCTTCCAGTGGAGAGCAGTCAGGCAACCATTCAGGACCGCTGGAAAGTTTTGTCTGTGGCAGGTTCCCGCAATCCTTGATTCTGCAGACCCCCTTGGCCATTTTGACTATATCCCCCTCTACATCGGGGGGGGGGTCTCCCCGAGCGTCCTGGAAAGGGCCCTGTGACTTCCGAAACCATGTTTTCTTACTGCCATGCTGGTTCCTAGAAAAGGTCCGTTGTGTAGTAGAAAAATGGATCCAGACGGCAGATAGGGTCTTACCATTTTTCTCACTCTGGGTCAAGGTGTCAAGTACCATAGGCCCAAACAAGGTGAAGCCATCTAAAGGGGCATTAAAGGACGACTGTTTGAAAGGATCTGCAAAATCCCACAGCCTCATCCAGGCATGATGCCTAATGGCAATGCTGAACTGGCCACCTTTGAGGTACCCTCCACAGCATGACAGAAAAGCCTCAAGGATGCATTAGCCAGGGAATGTAGGGTGGCCAACATAGATGAAATAGTCCCACTCCCCGAGAGGTACTGAGCTAGAAAGCTCCTTAACGAAGTCCTTTTATAACCAGGTAAAATGAGAGAGGTAATTCAATGCCCGAAGAGCAAAGGTAGAAGAGGTGTAGACCCTCTTACCAAATCTGTCCAGAGCTCAGGATTCCCTATTCAGGGTTGGACAGAAGAGCTCTCCTGAGTGAGCTATTTCTTGGTGGCTGCTGTCATAACCAAGGCATCTACCGGGATTCTCTTAGACCAAAAACTGCTTGTCAGCTGGGGCATTCAAAATTTTATCAGCACGCTTGGGTATGGGTTCTACTGTAATCGGCTCCTTCCAATCCTTCGACACCAGCTGGATCAGCAGGTCGGCTGAGAGGGGCACCCAGGTGGTAGATAGGTCAGACCTGAAAGCTTCCAACAACACTGGTTCCTCCAGGGAAGAGGTTTGGGAGAACTATCCACACCCTTCTGGTGAAGGATTTCAAGGATGTGGGTAAAGGTGAGTTCGTTGGGTGGAGATCTGGGCAACCCTTTACTTTCCTCAAAGTTGGTATCTGTAGTAAGGGATTTTGTAGGGGAATCCACATATCTCCTTTCACATGGTCTCTTCCGAGAAACCTCTTTGGGGGGGGTGCTCTGGGGAGGCAGAAGAAATATGGGGGTCTACTGAAGGAACAGCATGGAGGCTTCCTGAGACTGGCTGTCCATGTTGGTAGCTCATAGGTCACAGACACAATTCCAGTTTGGGACAATGGAGGTTCCATTATGGTAGGTGCAGAGGGTCTGTTTGGAGCAGAGAGGACCCTCTCCACCACCTCAAATGCGGAAGGACTCCAAACAACCTTGGGCTGTCTCACCGGGGCCGAAGCTGCTGGAGCAGACACCTCCCGAAACATACAGGCTTCCTGCTCAGAGAGGGAGTCTGAGCAGAGCGGCCAAAGACTGAGGCCCCGAGGGGACGAGACTTCTCAAAGAACTTTGGAGTTGAGGTCAACCCTGCGGAAATGACCTCAACACTCCAGCGCAGACACGCTCAGAACTGAAGCAGCCGGAGCCAAGCAAATCGAGGAGAATGCCAGAGAGGCAGAAGAAATATCTATAGACTCCAAACACCCCGGCACTGGGACCTGATGGAACTGACAACTCGTAAACCGAAGGACGAATCAGAGAAAGAGCAACAGGCTGGAATGGGGAGAGCCTCATGGATCTGGAAGTAAACAGGGTTGGACACAAGCTCCATCTGGATCTGTGTCTCGAAGAACTACATCATGAGCTTACCCACATCTCTAAAAGGCAAACTTCGGGAAGACCTAGACAAAACAGAGGATGGGGGGCAAGGAGATCTCTGTGGGGAACAATTCGAAGATCATCCAGGGAGACCTGGGATGTTAGACCCTGGCTCTTTTGGCACAGTTGGAGCCAACGCCCGGGGAAAAACACTTGGCCCTGTAGCCTTTGAGGAGGAGCTAAGCAAATTCTGAGCTGACCGGGTTGGTCCCAAAGACTTAAGTCTTCTTACAAGGAGGTTCCGAGGAGGACCGCATGGGTGACAGTCGTATGGATTCCCAGCCAAGGGTTTCTTAACCAAGGGTTGAGGTAGCATGGAGGGAGCGGGGCATTGTGGATAGGTAAGAGGAGCTCAAGTTTGGAATCTCAGACTGTGAGAAGGCAGCCAGTCGGATCCAAACGTGAGAACAGACTCCCTCAGGTTAATTGAACAGGTTGGACAACATCAGATAACATGCTTTTGAGTATTTAACTACTGAATTGTGTGGCCAATCACTTCCACAGTCCCCTCCTACTGTGACATAACTGGGGAGATTGTACCACTGTGTGCACCTCCAAAACTCATGCAAATCCCTTCACTCCTCCCCCTTCTTGCTTAGCTTCTCCTCTGCCAGGGTAGATATCAGAGGAATCAATAGGGAATGAATACATCCATTGTCCTTTTTACTTTTCTTTTTTACAATTTTTTCCAATTTCTGTAAAAAAAAAAAAAAAATCAACTTTTTTTGTCAGCCAATAAAGAGGCGTTACTACACCTGATATATTCATTTCATAGTGCATTTTGTAGTTTTTTTTTCTTCTTGTACTGTCTAACATGGACATGGTATGCCCCCTAGATCAAAATGTCACTCTTTTTTATCTTCTCAGTAGCTGTAACAGGTAGAAAGCAAAATTAAAGATTTAAAATTCGGAAATGTAAGAAAAAAGTTTTACTTCCCCAATATAACTTTTAAATTATAATCCCATACACACAAAACCTTACATGCCATTGTTGATCCACAAAATACTATCCAGCCTTTGCTTATGTTTAGCTCTATATCCTGCTTTCATCCTGCATATTTAATATTTATAAAGCATGCTTATTAGTATACTACTTATATCTGTGCGGGTGTACTAATATGCAAGTCTGTCTGTTAATTACATTATAGAATTACACATGCTCATACTATTCACCATTCCATTCCAGTCCAGTCCAGAATTATGATTCCTAAAAGGTCTTCTATAACATACTAATATTTTCTGGGCGTACAAACATTCCTCTGAATCACCCTAGACTTCTGTATAGGTAGCATTTGGTAACTCTTTTGAATGTTCTTAATGCAGATATTCTTGGTCTAAATAAAGACAATTCCTTGTGCCTTTAATACCTTTGAATGCTCCTACTACATGGAAAAATAAGATTCCTGATAACAGTAATACAGCATTTTGAATATTATTTGTACAGTCTTAAGCTTCTTAAGTACACAAGAATCTTAATAGCATTAATTTTACACATTTTAGTACACCTGTATTTCCTGTATAATCAACATTTTGTAGCATCCTTTAAGTATTGTGATGCATATTCTTGAAATTAAGACAAACTTTGCTAAACTTCTGTATAGCTTTAATACCTTTGAATAATGTTACCACATCCATTCCTTTTGTAAAAGAAATTGAATATTCTTAGTACATTCTTAAGTTTCTAAATATGTAAGAGTCTTAACATCAAATCCGATGTTGTCTATTTTTGTCTGATTCCACCATTAGGTTGCCGTATCCAACCTTGGCATCTTTTTATTAAGCTGTAGATCTGAGGCTCTGACTCCTCCCCTACCCATAATTTCCAACATTCTGTCAAAGTGCACTAGATTTCATTTGCTGTCTGACCTGCACAAATATGTTTCTGAGGGATCTGTTTTCGAGTGGGCTAAATGTTTCTTAGACTAATTCTTTTCTTTTCTTCCCTACTTTAAATATAAACATCTATCTTAGATAGTTATTAGCTTGTATTTAGTAGTTATATATATATATATATATATATATATATATATATATATATATATATAAATATATGTGTATATATATATATATATATATATATATATATATATATATATATATATATATATATATATATATATATATAAATAATATTATTAGCTGTTAGTTTTCCAGACATAGAGTTCAGAAATCCTTGCTTGTGTTTTTGTGTGTGTAATTGTGAAAGGTAATTTGGAAATTGTCAAACCCCAGGAGATTTGTAATGCTAACTCCAAATCGTCGCTCCACTGATTGTGGAAAAATCAACATAGTGTGTAAAATCCTGCAAAGGTTTATTACATACAGTCGGTGTAGACAGATCAACTAAGTGCTTTAGTCCCTCGTCCGTAATGGGACTTCATCAGAGTTAAACAAGTAATCAAATGAAACCCTTTAAAAAGCACAAGCCACTCCCACCATTATATCTACATAATAAATTAATCATTCTGCATATTAAATCATTCTGCATTAAAATGTCCACATATTTAATGCAAAGCATCAAATCTTCATTATTTTGCACACTGAAATGTAAATCCAATACCCAGATTCACACCATAATGAATTCAACGTGGGTATAAAAATAATACAATTATAAATGGACTAAAATAAAATAAATAACAGGAGCTCATGTGGGGTCCAACAAGATGAACAAGAATTGAAGGGGTGCCCTTGGAAGATTAAATTAGAAGTTAAGGAACTGCAGTGGCAATTGAGAACAGATGCCACTGGAATATAGGGTTTGAATGACTCCATATCCTTGGCATGTGTTCTTAAAATGAAGTCCTTAGACTTCAAGGGGTGTTGAAATAATAAATATAATTAAAATTAGTTTATATTCATTTAATGTTTTAGTTTTAACCCCTGTAAGCTCCTGATATTTATTTACAAGGGGCGAAAGTGCTTTGTTGATCTTTTTGGGTCTATATTAGTTTGTCAAAAGACATCTCCACTGACACCAAAACATCGAAATTCACTTCCGCGATTCGCAGAATCTTCCCCAAGGCAATGAAACAATTGTCCCATGGTATAACGGAGAACGCAACATACTAAATCAAACCCACCCAAGTGAGGGGGCTTCACCCCTCACCCCCCCCAACTATATATACCAACTCCGAGATCGCACTACAGTTGGGGAAAAGGACAAAGTTATGGAGTTGGCCAACTACTTCCTTACCCTGGCAAAAATTCCTTGAATTTTGAAAGTGAATTTAGATGGTTTGGTGGCAATGGGAGGGTGTTTGTTGATGTCTTTCGACAAACTAAAATAGACCTGATCTGTCTATACTGACTTTAATAAAGCTTTAGAGGATTTTACACACCACGGTGATTTCTTCACAATCATTGGAGCCACGATTTGGAGTTAACATTACATGGGTCCCAGAGTTTGAGTTTCTTATTGGGGTTGGGTGAAGTTGTGTATGGTTCTTTATTTGGAAATGCCTTTTATGATAGCTGAGAAAATACTGAAAGTTCATAAATAAATAATCAAAACTTTTTCCTCTGAACATATTACAATTATTGTGTGTAGTTTAAAGTTTGTTCCTGTCTTATATGACAAAGTTTAAGGCTTCAAAAGTGCACAACCTGTGGATATAAAATTACACAACAGGACCCATACTTGCTGTGTGTGTATATTGTTTTGGCACTGCCCAGTTCACTTTCAGATTTTTGCCTCTTTCGGGACAAAGGCCATTCAGTACCATAAAATAGTAGTACTGAAAGACTTGTTTCTCAACCTTCCACATCTACTTCTTCAAGACCAGCTTTGGCTTCTCCTAGAAAAAAGATGGACAAGTCAAAGTGGAAAGATAAGGAAAAGTCCAAAGAGGGATGAGAAAGATCTGAAAAAAAGGGCAGAAAAGACTAGAAAATGGTCTTAGGAGCCAACAGATTCTTTGGGTCAAGTGCCCAAGACTCTGAGGATGTTGGATCCACTGGTTTGCCAGATTTGATCTCCCTCACCTCACCAAAGATTTTTGTTGGTTCTAGTGAGCCCCTGGCTTCATTCTCCAGGAAAGGATATTTCAGACCTCCAACAGTAGTATCATCTTCAAGATCTGTCTGGTCTTCCAGAAGCCTCATCAAAATGGATGTCAATTTCATAATTTTCTGGGCATCACTTCTAATAAGAATCAAAACGTTTTGGGAGCTAGACTATAAACATAAATATTGCCTTTCATTGCACAGTGGTCAGTATCCACTAAGGGTATCAAATCATGTGAGTGTTCTCCCAGCATGTGCACCCCCCCCCCTCCCCCCAAAGATGGTTATGTCCATTCTCCCTATCTGGGCTATCAAACGCCCAAGCCACTGTTTGAGCTTTTGTCATTTGGGCTATAATCAGAGCTTTATCCTTGTGTGCCACTTGCTAAAGCTTGCACCACCTGCAGTTGTAGCCTCAAAGGTATTTTTTTTTCTTGTTATGTCTGTCCCTTCATTTGGAGTAGGTTTTTCCATCCCAAAAATGCTGTTAGTGGCAGGAAATGACATTTTAAATTTCAGCTTTATTTGCATTCCTTTTATTGGTACAGTACCACCAGTAAATCATAATTGATTCATCAGTATGACTACAGAAAAGTAATTTTCTGTAAATGATGATCTCCCCATTACTGATAGCTTTCTACATGTTTGCCAGTTTTTGCAGCATCTGTTTTTTTTTTTCCTTGTAGCATGTTAAAAATTCCATCTGTGTTGATCTGAACTTCCTCTGTTTGGGTTCCATTTCTGGCAGATACAAACATTTTACTTTTGCGGTCTGTAAAAGTAAACTGTAGCAGAGGACTACACTACAAACTTAGGAACTCATTTTAGTATAAATGTAAAATAAGTGAGGCACCACAGGGTCAAGCAAGCAGTATTAATTTAATAGCCAGTATATCAGAGTGATGCAAACAACAGCCTGATTGAGATTGACTAAAATTGATTGACTTGATGGATAGTTAAGCTACAGAAAATCACAGATTTTATACATTTTATGTTAACAAAGTAACACCCATCTTTAAGTTCTTTACCCAGTAAGGTAAGTCCAGATCATTGTTCTTTAATTGAGCCTGGGTATTGTCTTTCCTGTGCTCATGGTGACTTTGCATTTATCCTGGTGGAGAAGGATTCTTGATTTTCAGGCATTTTATATAATATCAAAACAAACTTACAATAAATCTAATAGGGTGCATATACACACTGTTTGAGGTCTGTGGTACAAATATGTCTGAAAAATCAACATTGCTGTGATTTTACACAACCCATATGCCACACCATGTCATAGTTTTACACAATAAATTAAAAGCTGTCACTTGCTTTGCATCAGTGCTGCTGCTGTTCGAATATTTTTATGTTTAATACAAAAATATTATTGACAGCATTTTTTTAAAGTATTAAAAGAAAACTTTTTAAACAAATATAGCATTATGCAGATTGACATTTGTGATTTTTGTTCATATTGTACAAAAACTAGATGAAAAAATCATAAAATTGATTTTAATATAGCAGCTCAAAGGTGTAGTCAGGCGTATTCTTTGTACTCTCCTGTAGAGTACATTTTCCTAAACATCACTGGAATATTGTTAACTTTTCAGGTCATAATCTGTCTACGTGTGTCTACCCCAAACAACAGGTACGCTTGCAAAACAGAATATTTAATGGAGGGAACAACTGGAAGTAATTTGTGTACATTTTTAAGTGCTTGAGCGCACCATCTTTCTAAATGTAAATGGGTTGGGGCAGAAAAATAAGAGTCTGTGAGTACAAAATAGAATTTTCTGGTTAAATCCCTGCAGCAGATGGCTCATGTAAAAAAGAAGTTATGTACTCACCATAACATTCCGTCTGTGTTGTTGCCTCACATTTGCTCTTCAACCTATGGGTCTCGGATCCGAGCATCGGATCTGATTTTGTCGCATACCAAAGCCTCAGGCTCCGACATCTGAGCTCCTCTCCTCCAAATCCCTCAAATTGAGTTTTCTGCACCAAGTTGTATCACATAATCATAATATCATATAAGTAGAAATAAATCACCTAGAGACAGTAGGATAAGTTGTAAAAGAATACTTCAGGAGCTCAAACAGAAAAGAAATATTTGTCCAGAAAATTCCATTAGGCCCTTTCAAGGGCAAGGAGATGGAGGGAGGAGGGAAGGTTAAAGAGCAAATAAGAGGGAACAGCACAGATGACACATTATGGTGAGTACATAACTTCTCTATCTGATGTTTTTGCCTTCATTTGCTCTTCAACCTATGGGACAGAGTCTCTAGCTACAGAAGAACTTGGGTGGCCCTTAAGGAAGGATATTTCGGAACACAGCAGGACCAAAGGATGCCCTGTTCCTGGAAATAATGTCTAGTTTGTAATGTGAAATAAAGGTATAATGATTTGACCAAGTCGCTACTGTACAAATTTCATCAAGGGGAAGTTTCAACAAGAAGGCTGAAGAGGTGGATACAAACCTAATAGAATGGGCCTTAGTGTAACATGATAAGGGAATGCCCTTTCTGGAATACGCAAGTTTAATGCAACTAGTAATCCAGTGAGCTAGAATAACCTTGGAAACTGGTTTACCAACCTGGACTTGGAAAAAGAAATGAAAAGTTGGTCAGATTTCCTCAGTTTTGCTTCTATCCAAATAGAAATGAAGCTGTTGGTGTAAGTCCAACATATGAAGCAGATACTCTCGTCTATTTTGAAAATTAGGGAAGAATCAGGCAAGTTGATAGCTCGATTTGTTAGCCTCAGGAGTGATCTTGGGCAGATAGGAAGGGTTAGTGCGTAAAATAACTGTGTTCTTGTGAAAAATCAAATATGGAGGCTTGCACGACAAAGCTTGTAATGCAGATACTCTTGGATAAAGTAGCAGTCACTGAGAAGATGGTTTTCGTGGTCAGAAACTTTTAATCTACCTTAGTGGAAGGTTCAAAGGCGGGGGGGGGGGGCAAGACTAGAGCCTGTAAAACCAAGGTGAAATCCCAGGGGAGTGGAGATTACTTAATAGGGGGGACAAAGGAGAAAGGTACCTTTTAAGAAGGCCTTGCACAATTTGGATAACCCTAGAGAGAATTTTCCCTATATGAAAATTCGAAATGGCAGCCAGTTGCACTTTCACCACTGAAAAACTAGCCCTGTTACTAAGTGTATATACCAGGAAGTCCAACACAGCAAGAACCGGGGCTGTAAAAGGATATAGATTGTTCTTATGACCCCAAATGGAGAATCGCTTCCAGTTATTATTGTGTAACTTCCTCATGGATGGTTTGTGTGAGGCAGTCAAAAATTTTTCTGATTGGGGAAGAAAGCCCAGGAGTTATAGCCATCATTGGAAGTGGAGTAACCAAGTTGTTAGTTTCAGGTTCAGAAGAACCAGATGAGAGTGTCCCTACGGATGGGACAACACATCTGGAGAGGCATCCAGAGTCCAAGGAGGACAAACTAGGCGAGACCAAAGAAAGGGGAACCAGACTTGTTGGGGCCAAAAGGGAGGCAATGAGGATCACTTGGCATGTCAACCTTTGAGCTTCTTGCAGAAATTTGGGAATGAGCGTAACAAATGGATAGGCATAGAGCAGACCAGGGGCCAAGCATGGACTAAAGCTTCGCTCGATGACTGTCCCTGAAGAGGGATCAGGACAAAGAACTCACTGCGCTTGGTCTTAGGGGGAGAAGCAGAAAGATTGCAGCAAGGTTGACCCCATCTCTGGAAGATCATATTTGCAACTGGAGGATTCAGAGACCACTCGTGAGGCATCAAAATGGTTCTGCTGAGCCTGTCTACCAGGATGTTCGACTTCCCCTGAATGTGCATTGCTGTGAGAAAGTGGTTGGCAGAAATCTCCCATTGCTACAAACTCCTGGCCTATCAACACAAGGAGTAAGACCTGGTTTCTCCTTACATGTCTGTCTGAATAGCAGTAGTTCCTGTTAAAAGAGAAGAATGAAGGGCTTGGAACGCAAGAAGCATTGCTCTCATCTCCAGAACATTTATATGCAGATGGGTCTCTAGGTAGGACCACGTGCCTTGGACAGTTTGTCCTAGATAATGCCCCCCACTCCCAAATTGGAAAATGTTCATTGTCACAGTGGCCGTGGGTAGGATTAACGGGTGGCCCTGGAGAAGTTCCTTTGATTGGATACATGATGGGAGAGACTGCATGCTCGTGAAATCCTGATTGAATAAATTAATGGGTAGAGCAAAAGAGACCATTGTTCTGCTGAGGTCCATTGATGTACTCTCATGTGAAGGTGAGCTAACAGTACTTGGGTGATCATGGCTGCCATGGACCTGAAAGCCCTTAGGACAGGACTTGCTGGGGTGGGGGGAAGAATGTCCAATATCGGTTTAACATGAGCCCTGAAGGTGGAAATTCTGTCCGAAGGAAGAAGAGCTAGACAACGAAAGGGTGTTCAGACAAGCTCTGATGAAGTCTGTGACTTGGACCAGTTGAATATGAGACTTTTTCAGGCCGATAGACATGCCCAAGGACCAGGCTAGGTGGACTAAGAATTGTCTGGCATCTAGAAGTTGATGCCTGGTTGGAGCAGCTAGGGGCCAATCATGTAGGTTTGGAAACACCTAGAATCCTTGCAGTCTCAGGTGAGCTGCCACAACTGCGATGCATTTGGTGAACACCCTGGGGGCTGCGGTGATACCAAAAGGCAGTACTCTGAACTGATAATGATTGGCTCCTACCTTGAAGTGGAGCAACCTTTTGGAGTCCATGTTCATCTTGATGTGATAGTATGCATCCTTAAGGTCTATAGAGCACATCCAGTTGTCCTTCTGCAGAAAGGGCAGAATGGACTGTGTCGTGACCATTCTGAATTTTGAGTTGGCAACTGATTTGTTTAGTGTGATGAGATCCAGAATGGGTCTGAGGTCCCCTATCTTTTGAGGACTAAAAAGAATCTGGAGTAAATGCCGGATCCAATCTGGTCTGGGGGGACACTTTGGATCACTCTTTGAGAGCAGCTTTGAAATCTGTAACGCTGCATCCTCCCACTGATTGGGTGGGACATCGGGGAGGGTTTTGTTTGGAGTGGGTCTCTGGAAAAAGGGTATTGAATAGCCTCTGGATATAATTTTAAACACCTAAATATATTTTGTGATGGCTTCCCAGGCTGCTGGATGTAATGGTAAACATCCCCCGACTGCATCCAGAGATGAGCAGTTGGGCAATCCCTCCGGAACGCTGATTGGGTCTGTTCAGGAAAGAATCTTGAGAACCTTGATTGATTGGACAACCTCTGCGACGAGGGTGGTGTCTGCCATTATAACCATTTCCCCCTCTGCCTCTGGGAGGAAGTTCTCCCTGTGAGTCCTGAAAGGACCTTGAGTTTTTTGGAACTTCAACTTCTTACTTCCATGCTGGTTCCTGGAAAAGGTCCATTGTGGGGTAGAGAAACTAATTCCAACTGCAGACAAAGTTTTTCCTTCCTTTTTACTTTGGGAGAAAGTCTCTAACTGTTGAACTGAAGTGTGTTGATCCCTCAAAAGGGAAATTGGTGAAGGACACCTTGTAGGGTTCTGAGAAATCACACAGCTGCATCCAGGCATGGCATCTGGTACCAATGACTGAACTGGCTGCCTGTGAGGCACCTTCTGCAGCATGAGAGATCAACCTCATGGACGTGTTAGAAATAGACTGAAGGGTGGCCATTTTGGAGGAAAATGTTTTCTGTTCTTTGGCAGACATTGACCCTGGGACAAAACTAGAGAGTTCCATAACTAAGTCCCTCTGTAGCCTGGTTGTGTGTGCCAAGTGCTCAGCGCTCACAATGTGAATGTCGCTGAAGCATAAACTCGTTTCCCAAACCTGTCCAATACCCTAGACTCCCTGTTAGGGGGATAGACAGTGGAGCTCTGCTGGGCCTGATCCTTTTTGTGGCAGCTGCAACCATCATGACATCAATGGTAACACCCTTAGTACAGTAGGGGTGGTCAGAAGGGGCACCAAGGATCTTATTGGGCCAGTTGGGGATTGGTTCTACTTCGTCCAGTTCCTTCCACTCCTTGTGCAACACAAGGTCAGTGAAGGGGTCTGCGGGGGGGGGGGTGTACCCAAGAAGCAGATGGGCCTGACTCAAAAGCTGCCAGAAACACTGATTCCTCTGGGTTAGGGTTTTGGGAAGACCAACCATCCACGTAGGATTGAGACATCCTCAGGTGGTGATCTGGAGGACCCTTCCGTTTCATAGAGATCTGTGTTCTCTGTATGGGATTCCAAAGGGGAAACCAAGTGCCTCCTTTTGCACTGGTGCTTCTGAGGACCTCCTCAATGGGGTGCTCCGGGGAGGTATCGGAAGACTCTGGGGGTTCCAAGAGTGAAGGCTGTCCCAGATGAGACAGAGTAGATGTCTCTAGCACAAAAGCTGCTGGATCGGGGCCGGGGTCCGAAGCAGGTAGAGTCGAGGCTCTTCTGGGTACAGAGAGAATCCTCCCCACCACTTCAGAGTGTCAAAGGTGATTGAGATGCTGTGAGCACCCTCGCCAGAGCCGAAAGTGTTTACAGGGAAGCTTCACAAATCCCAACTGCCCCCAGATCCAAGTGATGATATGGAGCCGAGCTATCAAACGCCGAGGCCCAGAAGGGAAGAGAGAGCTCTGAAAAACTTCATAGCTGAAGTCAACTCCTAGGAACTGGTGCCAAAGCTACGACTCCAAGAGATGCTCTCCTCCGAAACTGTCAAAGCCAGGCTAGTCAGGAGAAACCATCAGAGTTGAGGTAACTGTACCTGTTGGCTCAGATGTCTCAACTCCTGGAAGGCTCGGACCTGATAACTCCGAAACCTGAGAGGAGAGATGGGTGTAAAGGTTGGAATATTGCTCATGGATTGAGGAGAGTACGGAGCAAGCAAGATCCCCAGTTGGATTTTTGCATTAAGAAACTTAACCATCATGCTGTCCACCTCAGCTTCAGAAATGCTTCCTGAATACCTAACAGAAGAGGCAACCAAAGCAGGCGTAAAACTGAGGCTTTGCTGTTGCAGGAGAGGGAACTTGGTTCTGTCTTCCAAGGCTCTGGGGAGAAGCTTTGGCTCTGGCATGGAGGAAAGGCCTGGAGCATGGATGATTATATGAGTGGTCAGCTCTGACGGTCTGGGAGTCTGGTGGGAGGTTCCTCCAAGTGACTGGATCTACTGTGGGATCTCTTCCACTCCTTATAATTATTTATAGATATACATGTAGAGATGATATATAATTTTATTTTTATTTTATTTAACATTTGTTAACCGGGAAAGTCCGACTAGGTTCCACAGATCCTGTTTTCAGCAGAGGCCCAGGGAGAAATGCTCCAGAAGCATGTCTTTAGAATGTGGGAGGAAACTGGAGTACCTGGATGAAACCCACGCGAGAGAAGAAGGGATGAGCATATTTTAATTTAATAATATACAAATATCAAATGTTGAAGACCACGATTATCCATTTCTTTAGTCTTTAGAGAGTTTTTTTTGTTAATAAGGAGTTCAGACACTGGCTGGTTCCATATTACTTTTGGAAAGCTGCTTTTGTATGGTCACTGTAAAATGTGAAAGCTTAATTCAGAGGTGTATTATTACTGTCATAAAGTAAGATTTTAAGTATGTATCTAAATCTACCTATCTATATATATATATATATATATATATATATATATATATATATATATATATATATATATATATACACACACACACACACACAGGTATATGTGTGTGTGTGTATTTTTTTCTCTCTCCCCAATGTGTTCTAATGAAATTGTAGAAATAGAGCACTGACTGTGCAGCAAGGATGAGTCGTTTTTTTTTTTTTTTTTTTGCTCCTGTTCAGAGTCCTTAAGGCTGTATGACTGGCACTTTTTGGAGAAGGACATTTTACATACTGTTGTGGTTTCCATTCATGACTGTACAAAGTTCACTAAATAAAGAACAGTAAAAAGTAATTTCTTAATGGAACTCCACTGAAGGCTTTGCTAAGGTACCAAATTTAATAAAGTTTTGATTAATGCATGTGTTTTCTTTGTTGTTTTTATCCATGTCTTTCTTGTATCATTATAGTTATTAAAAGGAACATGATTGCCTGCGCAAGTATTGTGTACTGACTGGATAACCCTAACTCTGGAAAATTTTTTATGGGTTTTGTTAGCTGAAGTAAGGATACAAATATGTGGGCTGAGGACTGAGTGTCTTTTGACTGTCTACTGTTTTTTTTTTTTTTTTTTACTATAAATTTAAAATGAGTTGCAGCATAATTACTGCAGATGTTATTTTTGATTTTTTTGTCTGAATGTGTGCTTTGTTTAATCAGGTGTGAAAAATTAGCAGAGACAATTTGGCAAAATAGGCAACAAATCAGACGAGCTGAACATCTACGTCAGCAGTTGCCGATTCCAGGTCCAGTTGAAAACATGCTTACAGAGCTGAATGCAACAATTACGGACATCATATCTGCACTAGTCACAAGGTAGTTGATCTCCCTTCTCTTAAGTACAATGTTCATTTTCAGAATGCATTAAGATGCAATGCTGATTTCAGAAATTTAATATATTTTATGTATTTTAAATTGTGGGTCGAAGGATTGCTTAAACTATTTGCAGTTATTCTGATCTTTGTTTTAAAAATGTTTATGTTTTTAACAATGGATGCTTTCAGAGAAGGCTGCGGTGCTTCAGCAGTTAGCCTTGTCACCTCACAGCAAGAGTTTCTCTGGTTCGATTCTCAGCTGGAGTGCCTTCTGTGTGGAGTCTGCATGTCCTTCCCGTGTTCGAGTGAACATTAAAGACATGCAGGTAGGTGTGTGCATGTGTGAGTGTTCCTTCTTTGAAAGTTGGGCATTGGGCTGGCAACTCAACACCATAAAAATCTACTGCCAGTCATTAGCAGACCGATTATCTGCTGTGGCGTCCCCTACCCAGGAAAAGCCGAAAGAACGATGGATCCGTTCACAAGAAAAATGTATAAGAAATGCCAAATAGAACTGTCGCAGCATTGATTGTTGTGATCATTCCTGTTTTTAAGGGTAAAAAGGATCCTTCATTTTCAATATAATTGCATTTTTCCTTAGTATAATTGCTTTGGTGGTCCTGCTGAGCTGTTTATTCTGTGTCAAGCACTGATCCAGGTGAATTGTTTTCAGTCAAGCCCGTACACGTTTAGAGAAATGAAGATACCAAGTCACCTTATTTGCTTCTAGAGTGTCCAGTATGCAAAACAAGAAACAGCATTAAGAACCAAATATGGAGTAATTGACAGATTTCACGATTGAGAATAGAGAACAACAAGGCTGTATTTCTTCTCCCTAGATGTTTTATTAATGCATTGAATATATCATGCAAAATACTGGGTTGGGAAAACCAAATGCCGGGATGGAAATTGGAATGAGAAATATTAACCTCATATGGAATGAGAAATATTAACCTCATATGTACAGAAGATACTTTGATGGCTGAAAGTGAGGGAGAGAAGGAGCTTGCACAAGAAGGTAAAAACAGGAACTGCAAAAGCTGTTTTTTTGATGAACATCAAAAAACTTGTGTCAGGCGTCTGTATAAGTTCTTTGTACATCGCTGTGGGAGAAGTGGAGATATTGATGAATTTTATGTCCTTGGGTTCAAAGATCTTTGTAGATTATCGCAGTCATGACATTAGAATGTGCTTGCTTCTTTGAAGGAAACCCATGGCAAATCTGGATAAGAGATTAAGAATGAAACATAACATTATTGTTTTCTTCAATAATATGTTGCTCTGAGAGTTGGACAGCTTTTCTTTTTAAACACCTTTATTAAATTATCACTTAAGGCATAGACAAACATGCAGTAACTGAAAAGAAAACCAACCATATTAACATCTTTTCCATTTACATATATTATCCATCACATATCTTCTCTTTTCTTGTAACCATTATCTGTCCAACGTTGTATAAATTGTTGAATTCTTGCCTTCCCTTAAACCTCACTCCTCCTCCTCGTGAACATTATTCTGCATATATTCTCACAGTTTCCATTTATTTGTTTGTAATTTTTTCTTCCTTCTTCTAAAGTTCCCACTTTGAGTTATTTTATCTGTTTTACAATAATCAGTACTTCACCTACAATGGGTTTTGTCTTTGATTTCCGGTTTTCTAGTAATTTTGTCAGCCAGCAGAATTAAATTTACCAAGGTCTTACTATGTCTAGGCAGTTCAGATCTTGGGCTGGATTCACGATGGCTTGCATGGAGTAGAGTAAGACTCCATGCAGCCATCATGTCCGAAGAGCGATCCAGGAACAGCCTGTAGGGGTGTGCAAGAGAGCTCCTAACACATCTCTTACACGGACAGGGCTGAGACATGCAAATTACCTCAGTTGCAGCTGAAAGGCATGCAAATATATTCTCACAGTTTCCATTTATTTGTTTGTAATTTTTTCTTCCCTCTTCTAAAGTTCCCACTTTGAGTTATTTTATCTGTTTTACAACTTGTGTCAGGCGTCTGTATAAGTTCTTTGTACATCGCTGTGGGAGAAGTGGAGATATTGATGAATTTTATGTCCTTGGGTTCAAAGATCTTTGTAGATTATCGCAGTCATGACATTAGAATGTGCTTGCCAGAAGTCTAAACCTCAAGATGCACACCCTCGAAGCCCTCCTCAGTATGGAGAACATCGATGTCTGTGCAGTGACTGAAACCTGGTTCAAGGCTCCTGAGAGCACCCCAGCACTATCGGGTTTTACCTCATATCATGCTTTCCGGCCACAAAACTTGGACCGAACCACAAAAGGAGGGGGGGAGTATCCATTTTCATCAAAGATACTCACACCTCCAGGTTAGTGGCAACGCACGAAGCATCGGAGACTATCCAGGTGCAACTAACCATAGGCAAAACTGCCTTACAGTTTGTAGCATGCTACAGACCACCCTCTCAAACTCAGGAACCCCACACAGCCTTCCTGAAGACACTGGAGAGTATGGATGTCTCTCCAAATACCATCATTTTGGGAGACTTCAACTACCCAAACATAGACTGGGAACATTACTCAAGCCCCAACACCCTAGCCCAAAGGTTCCTAGAATTCAGAAACTCAAATGCAATGGAACAACTAGTCACCATTCCCACAAGAGGAGACAAAATACTAGACCTGATCATCACAAACATGGGGACAAAGTGCTCCACACCGGAAGTACATCCCTCTTTGGTAAGATCAGACCATAAATTAATCTCACTGGAAATCCACATCCCGCCCCCACCCCCTGCACAAAAGACCACAGTGAAGAAACTTCTCAAAAGCAAACTTCACACTTCTTAAGACTGAAGTGGTATCTTTCAAGGCCCCTGGGCCAGTGGAAACCACAACCTACACTGCTGAATCCTTTGCAAATGCCTTCTATGGGCACCTTCAAGAATGCATGGATCATGCAATCCCAAATAAAACCAAGACCCATTCCCCCAAAGGCAGGCGCCCGGTCTGGTGGACCCCAGCCATAAACAAACTTTACAACAGGAGGAGGAAGCTACTACATGACAGAGCAAAATCTGACATTGCCAACATTCTGGCAGACATGTTCAGTGCAAATTCCCCCCCCCCCCCAAAAAGGAGAAATAACTATCCCAGCAGAGTGTAGCCTCCCTAACATCTCAGATGTCCAGGTGAGAGCCGCCCTCTCTAAAGCTAAAAACACAGCATCAATGGGACCGGATGGTGTCCCGGGCTGTGTGCTACATGAACTCCAAGAGGAACTAAACCCACACATAAGGCTGCTGTTTAATCTTAGCCTTACTACAGGATACGTACCCAAAGAGTGGCGTACGGCAACAGTGGTCCCACTTCACAAAGGCGGTGCTCCTACGTACCCTGGAAATTACCGCCCCATAAGCTTGACGAGCCTGGTCTGCAAAGCTATGGAGAGGATCATTATGGAACTCATAAACAAAGACATTGGGGACCTACAGACACTGGATCCTACCCAATTTGGCTTTGTCAAGGGCAGATCCTGCCTTTTAAACTTGGTCGACTTTTTTGAAACCATCACTAAGGCCATTGATGAGGGTAAGGCAGTACACACAGCCTACCTTGACCTTGCAAAAGCCTTTGACACAATACCCCACTCGGGCATCATAGACAAACTCACCAGCTTAAATGTAAACCCATATGTCACAAGATGGGTTGCAAACTGGCTCAAGGACAAAACCCACAGGGTCAGAGTTGCTGGAGCTATGTCAGATTCTAAGCCAGTCACAAGCGGTGTCCCACAGGGCTCAGCCCTGGGACCCCTCTTGTTCGGCATTTATTTTTCCGAGGTACAGGCAAACATAGGAGGATTGTGGCTGACAAAGTTCGCAGATGACTGCAAACTGGGTGCCATAATTGATACTCCAGCGGACACAAACATCCTTCAGAGAGGCCTCATAGAAACTGATAATTGGTGCCAGAGCCATGGCCTTAAGCTGAACGCCAAAAAATGTATAGTCATACCCTTTGGGAAAAACAAGGTACCGACAAATTACCACATAGGCGGTAATCCATTAAGTACGGAAGAGGTAATCAGGGACCTAGGGACCCAAGTTGACAGTAACCTCTCATTTGACACTCACATTGCCAAAGTGGTTAGGAAAGACCTTCTATATTGCCCACCTTATCATGAAGGGTTTCACATCTAGATCAAGAGAGGTCATTGTGCCCCTGTACTCTTTTCTTATCAGGCCAATGATTGAGTACAATGCCCCATTTGGGATGTATCTCACCCGACACCTGCAGCAGTTGGAAAGACCCCAAAAGTTCCTCACCAAGAGGATAAAGGGTCTTAAACATATGTCATATGCTGCCCGACTGAAAAAACTCCAGCTCTATTCAGTCGCATACCGCCTACTCAGAGGTGATCTGTGCCTGACGTACAAGGCCATGTCCAATCCTGAATTAATGGACATGCTCCACCTCAGAAAATCCAAATCCATCAGAGCCATGAGAACAAGTGACTTAAACCTCAACACAGAAATAAATAGAACGTGCTGGAGGGACAGATTCATAACCCAGAGGCTCCCTACACTCTGGAACAGAATCCCAGTCCATGTTAGGCAGAGCCCCTCACTGACTCTATTCAAGAGAAATCTCGACGAGTGGATGGGAGATCGTAGGTTTACCCCGGGGGTCATCTCTGTGTCACTACTAGACAGAGGCATAGTAAACTAAACCCTAAAAGGGTGTAGTATTCTCATCCTAAGGGGTGGTGTAAGCCACATACACTCTGGCTAGGCTTATAAATGCCCTAGGGCAGATAGCCTAGTACGAACCTATGAACCTATGAAATGAGGTAGATTTTAGATTCAGGAAACCCGAACCTGTCTGAGTAAGAGTAGTGTTATCTGCAGAAATGTACTCAGTTGACAACTGAGTACCATTCTGCAAATAGCAAAACGGAGCCGTGACAGCTCAAAATAAAGGTTGCATCCAGTAGAGGAAGCATGCCAATGGCCAAATATATGGCCATTGGCAATGTTTCCTGATGCAAAATGAAAAAAAAATATATTTTTTTTTTGTCCGATTTCCGATGTTTAAGCGTAGCGCAGCGCTGCACTAAAGGGCTGTGCTCTAAAAACCAGAAAACTAATAATAAAAATCCACAAATGTGGATTTTATGTGAATTTGTAATGTACAGTGCAAGGCAATGGCAGGCTGAAGACAACATGGCTACCGAGTAGGGGTTGCTAAGGGGGGAACCCCAGTCTAAGAGTTGTAACCAAGCATTAGTAGGCAATCCTATGCAAATGAGGGTAAGGATAGTGAATCCCAAGTCTACATAGCAAATGAGCACAGTCAGTGGAGTGTAAGACTAGGATAAGGGGAGTAACAGAGTAGGATATAGGTGACATCATGAGGGGGTATGTATGAAAGAAGCTAATCTCATTGGAGCAGAGTGGCATGTGTTAGCTGTCAGTTGCTCATCACTGGAGGAGGTGTGTCAGTAGGTATCCTAGCTAAAGTTAAGAAATAGAAGGTGCACACTGTGTCCACCCCCCTGTGGGAATGGAAAGGGAAAAGGAAGCACAACAAACAGTAGGGAGTTAACCAGGGAGAGTCAGCAGAGCTAGCAGGTGGAAATAATTAGAATCAGGCAATCACACAGGCAGTACACAAACCCAGCCCAGCACTTAAAACTCTGAAAACAACAGCCCATTATGTTTCTGTCAAGAGACACTGCAACACTAGAGTTAACTAAGAGAAGTGAAACTTAAAAAGCTTAACTGACAAAAAAATGTTAGTGGCTGCAGTTGCAAGCAGTGTCTACTGTTATTAATGTCAGTATTCATTGTGTAATACCCCACCTCTATACATGACGGCAATACTTTCTAGAGGGAGTGAGACTGACACAGCTAACATACATTGCACAATCATGAACTTGCATAGAACATATTTAAGAGCTATGGCGTCTGCCCCACTCAGATATGCTAGTGTTTGTAGTGCCCTGATACTGTGTGTGGTTTGTAAAGTGCCTCTGTAACATTATTGTTTGCTAGAATGACTGCTTCTCTTATCACTGTCATGTAATGCAATTCCATAACACTGGCTGTTAAGGATTCACAGAACAGGCTTTGTCTAATGGCCTTTCTATTATTCCTTTACATTCCTTCATTGTAAGGAATGATATATTTATTACAGCATCAAATTATTTTATATCTGCTGTGGCTTAGTAATAATTTATGCAGTCTAGTGTGTCCAAGGTCTGGGGTTCGTGACTGAGAGGGGTGTTTTATGTTGCAGACTACAAGCCTTTTAGCTACAGGTAAAATGTTGAATAAATCAACTATGGTAGTGGAACTCAGCAACATTCTGAAAGGTTACACTGGGCATGCTCACACACATAGGCCATGTCAGAGTATAGCAATGGTCCATACCTATCGGGCAGTTACAGGTGTCAACCCAGGAACCACACACTATCCAGCAATCTAGCTTGCGCACACAGCTATATAACAATAGACACATATACAATATAGTCGAACCCTGCCATAATCACATCTTTGCTGCAGATACCTAAGTTGTTCATAGAAAGTGGGGAAACGAAGACGATAAACACCTGCAAAGGATATCATCAATAAACAGGTGTGAATCTTGAACATTATCATAGGTGCAGAGTCTGATCGTAGGCTATCTGCCCTAGGGCATGTACACACCTAGACAGAGTGTGTCTGGCATGTGCAACATGTCCAATTTGAATACTGTGCATGTGAAAAGTAGGTCACACAAGATAGCCCATATATGTACAGTCCATTGTGCATCTGTGTAGCAGGGACACAGAAGATATCCCATGGCCAAACATACAATCACCCATACACCTGTCCAGCTGACTCACACAGAGCTATTGGACACCTTCCAACACACATGACTCATTCCTGCAATTACTACAGACATTACCATGACCAGTCCGAAGATATCTGCAGCCTACAAATGTGGCAGGTGAAAAAAAAACACCCAGTAAAGCATATAGCGCGCTGTGTTAATGCCTGTCTCTGTAGTATCATAACATAGCTAGGTAGGGGTTTGAAACCTGCAAGTGTGTGTGTGTGTGTGTGTGCGTGTGTGCGTGTGTGCGTGTGTGCGTGTGTGTGCGTGTGTGCGTGTGTGCGTGTGTGCGTGTGTGTGCGTGCGTGTGTGCGTGTGCATGTGTGTGCGTGCGTGTGTGGGGGGGGTGTTGTGTATGTGTGTCACATCCTTTGAGAGGAGTGGCCTTTTTATAGACTGTAGACACAATGAAGGAGTTGCATTCTTTTTTGGAAAGTCTGGTGATGTCAGCATCCTACAAGTTTATCAGGTGTAGACAAATGTCCAGTAAAGCATATAGCGTGCCGTGTTAATGCCTGTCTTTGTAGTATCATAACATACTTAGGTAGGGGTTTGAAACCTGCAAATGCTGAATGTGTGTGTATGTGTATCACATCCTTTGAAAGGAGTGGCCTTTTTGTAGACGGAGCTACATTCTTCTTTGGAAAGTCTGGTGATGTCAGCATCCTACAAGTATAGCAGGTGGAGACAAATGCCCAATAAAGCATATAGCGCGCCGTGTTAATGCCTGTCTGTGTAGTATCATAACATAGTTAGGTAGGGGTTTGAAACCTGCAAATGCTGAATGTGTGTGTATGGGGGGGTGTTGTGTATGTGTATCACATCCTTTGAGAGGAGTGGCCTTTTTGTAGACTGTAGACACAATGAAGGAGTTACATTCTTCTTTGGAAAGTCTGGTGATGTCAGCATCCTACAAGTATAGCAGGTGTAGACAAATGTCCAGTAAAGCATATAGCATGCCGTGTTCATGCCTGTCTTTGTAGTATCATAAAATACTTAGGTAGGGGTTTGAAACCTGCAAATGCTGAATGTGTGTGTATCACATCCTTTGAGAGGAGTGGCCTTTTTGTAGACGGAGCTACATTCTTCTGTGGAAAGTCTGGTGATGTCATCATCCTACAAGTATAGCAAGTGGAGACAAATGCCCAATAAAGTATATAGCGTGCTGTGTTAATGCCTGTCTCTGTAATATTATAACACATGTAGATAGGGGTTTGAATCCTGTAAGCGCTGACTGTGTGTATGTTGGGTGTGTGTGTGTGTGTGTGTGTGTGTGTGTGTGTGTGTGTGTGTGTGTGTGCAATTCTGTTTGAAAGGAGTGGGCTTTTTGAAGACTGGGAAATCACACTAAAGATGTATATTCCTCTTTGGAAAGAGTGATGATGTCACCACCCTAGAAATACAGACGGAGAAAGGAAACTACCCAGTAAAGCAAATAGCGCACTGTGCTAATGCATCTCTCTCTAGTGTCATAATGTACTTAGGTAGGGGTTTGAATCCTGTACCCGCTAACCGTGTGTGTGTGTGCAATTCTGTTTGAAAGGAGTGGGATTTTTGAAGGCTGGGAAAACACACTAAAGATGTATATTCCTCTTTGGAAAGAGTGATGATGTCACCACCCTAGAAATACAGAGGGTGAAGAGAAACCACCCAGTAAAGCAAATAGTGTGCTGTGCTAATGTATCTTTCTCTAGTGTCATAATGTACTTAGGTAGGGGTTTGAATCCTGTACACGCTAACTGTGTGTGTGTGCAGTTCTGTTTGAAAGGAGTGGGCTTTTTGAAGACTGGGAAAACACACTAAAGATGTATATTCCTCTTTGAAAAGAGTGATGATGTCACCACCCTAGAAATACAGAGAGAGAAGCAAAACCACCCAGTAAAGCAAATAGCGCGCTGTGCTAATGCATCTCTCTCGTGTTCTAATGTACTTTGGTAGGGGTTTGAATCCTGTACACGCTAACTGTGAGTGTGCAATTCTGTTTGAAAGGTGTGGCCTTTTTGAAGACTGGGAAAACACACTAAAGATGTATATTCCTCTTTGGAAAGACTGATGATGTCACCACCCTAGAAATACAGACGGAGAAGGGAAACCACCCAGTAAAGCAAATAGCGCGCTGTGCTAATGCATCTCTCTCTAGTGTCATAATGTACTTAGGTAGGGGTTTGAATCTTGTACATGCTAACTGTGTGTGTGTGTGTGTGTGTGTGTGTGTGTGTGTGTGTGTGTGTGTGTGTGTGTGTGTGTGTGTGTGTGTGCAATTCTGTTTGAAAGGAGTGGCCTTTTTGAAGACTGGGAAAACACACTAAAGATGCATATTCCTCTTTGGAAAGACTGATGATGTCACCACCCTAGAAATACAGACGGAGAAGGGAAACCACCCAGTAAAGCAAATAGCGCGCTGTGCTAATGCATTTCCCTCTAGTATCATAATGTACTTGGGGAGGGGTTTGAATCCTGTAAGTGCTGACTCTGTGTGTGTCACTCTTGGACAATGCGGTGTGGGTTTTGCTTTTACTATGTTATGACATATTATGATTACAACAGTAAGTGCATTGCACACCTCAGGTATCTGCGTGGCAAATATATATGTGTACATGTTCCCTTAATCAGTACATAGGTGTGAATCCTGTATACTATATGAATACATTTGTTACCATTGACAGGTTGTGGCGCTGTTTCTCAGATAGTAGGTCACATATGTATGTATGTGACAGGGCCATCCACTGTCGTGATCCGTGGCCATGGTCATCTGTGCCACACACACCCATGACATTAACAGTAGTGTGAGTGAGGGTATATGCCTGGGGTATATGTCAGACATGTTCATACACAACAACGACTGACAATAATAGACGGTCTTTATAGGTGTACAACCGCCTTGTGGATATGCATCCAGGCCTCTAATGTCTCATGTGACACACCTTGGGACTCCACAATACCTATGGATATGTGGACACCAAGGGCCACATAACATGAGGCTGTATGTACACATTGGTACCCAACATACATGTTGAGGGCTACCACCTATATGGTACTGACGGGATAGTAAGTATAGTACATGTGGATGACTATGCCATAGTCAGCTTACTGCTATACAGCATGTATCAGATGACAGGCATCTGTCTGTATGATACCCTTGTGTAGGATATGTGTCCCTACAGTGACCTGGTTGGCGTGGTGCGCACGTCCGCACAACCACATTGCACTGGATAAAGCGCTGCTAAACTTTGGGCAACCCTGTTTAGCTGGGTAAAGCACTGCTTAAATCTGGAGTCTTTAAAATATATATTTTCTTCAATAATAAATTGGCCATTTCACTGCTTTTTATAATATTTTAATCATATATGTCAGGTATTATTTCATATACTGATTTGGAACATAAAAAAAATAAATAAGGGTAGTGGTGGGACTCCAACTGTGAATGCCTACTCTTTGGGCTAACGTTCTACCATTACACTATTGTTACTTGGCAGAATTTGAATAATTAGTTCTTATATGCTATTCGCTGTCACAATTGCTAACTGTGGTTAGGCAATGGGCACACCCGCACACACACGCGCAAATATGGGCATACCTCTCAACTGTACAGATTTTCACAGAATGTCCAAATTTTTGCCTTATATTTTTGGTCCATTTGTCATAAAATTGTGGCTTTCTGGTAAATTATTAAAGATTGAAGTTAGAAAATAATGACAGACATTTGAGTTTTAGACTTCATATCATACAGAACATACATACTAATGCAAAACCTGTTATTCTGTCAACTTTCTAATTTGTAAGAGCAATATTTAAAACATGTCCCTATTTGTACCATTTTTTTAATGGCTTTGTCCAAATTTCTTATTCTAAGAGGTTGAGAGGTATGCGGGCAGCTATATCGTGGATTAAAAAAAGAAAATTAGTATTTTACGTTTTATAACTTTGATTGGGGTTTCCAGTGTCAGGGAGTGTGCTGTTGGGTGGAAGTATATTTGAGCGACCTTGCTCTTGTGTGCTGACATTGTGCTTTGTAACAACTTGCAGGGGCGTGTCCGACTGCTGAGCAGTCTAAATGTTCACGCCAGTCTGTGAAAGAGTTACTGATGAGTCAGCGTGCCCTTATGAATATTCATAGATCGCTGATGTCATACTGTTCAACTGCAGCCTCCGTGTAAGACTTAAGTCTTACACGGAGGATTCGTGAATCCTGCCCCTTGTGTTCCAACTCAAGAGAATTATTCCCTTAGTTGCATCCATTTGCTCACCCAGTATTTCTGTCAAAGTACTTTGTAGAGAATTTTTAAAATCTACCAGTTCATTACATTCCCATTTACCTTGTTCTTTCCCATCACACCTCCAACATTTGCTATATTCCTGAGGAAAAATTATTTGAAGTGTGCTGGGGGGAGAAAATACCTATGCAAACACTTCAGAGCAAACACCAAAACATTCTGGACTTTGTTGCATATTTTGGAGCCATACATGTCTTATTTTCTCTGTCAGTGGTTGTAATATAAAGCAAATAACACAGAGGAAAGAGGACACTCCTGCTTGGTTCATCTTTTCAAACACATCTTATCAGAGAGGGATTCTCCTGCTTTGATTCTTGCCTTCAATCCTTTCAAAGTCCTCCTGATTAGCCTTATTATTGTATCAAGGAATGCATATGCTTCCATTGCTCTTCTCACAAAATGCTTGTGTACTCTGTAGATTGCTTTCTCTGCATTAAAACCCACTAACAGCAGTATTTTCTTACATTCTGCTTTCCTCTGGGTCATCATTGCTCTTTTGATGTCCAGTGTTTGCAACCCCTCCAAAAATCACATTGATCCATATCTGTCGATTTTGGCCACAGCTTCGCCATTCTTTTAGTTAGTATAGGCATAATTTATAATTGTAGTTTAAAATTGAAATGGGTCTGTATGAAGATGGGTATGATGGGGCTTTATTGTCTTTAGCTAATACTGCTACCACAGCTTTCTTCTAAGATGTTGGTGCTTCCCCTCCTTTAAAATACTGTTAAATAAATTCTTCTAGAGCTTTATCACTTTCTTCCCTTCTAACTACAAACTTCCACATGAATACCAGCCATTCCTGGAGACTTCCCTGAAGATTTATTGTACATCACTGTTTTTATGCCATACCCTGCTGTCTTAACAGTTAGTTCTATAGTCTCATGCATAATTAAGTCTTCCATAAATGTTTTGTTTCTAGTCTTTATTTCCACATTTTTCTGCTTTATACAAATTTTCATACATTTTTCCAAAGTACGTCTAATACCTTTACCCGCATCTCTGGTTATTTTTCTTGTTATAGGTTCCCTAAGTTTGACAACAACCCTTACTACTTTCTAGTACCTAAGTCATTGTGCTAAATGTTTTTGTTCTCTAGCATTATTATCAAAAAGTAGTTGCTTAACAGCAATCTCTCTAAACTAATGCATGTTGTCCAGATACTCTTATTTTCTGTTTAGCACTCTGCAGTTTTGCCTCCACTTGTTCTGTGAGGTTCCCCTTATTCTGCAGTACTTAAACCTTTTTTAGCCCCTATAAATAATTCATATTACTTCTTAATCATACTGCTTTCTGTTCAGTTTCTAAACTCCATTTTCATGTTATCCCACTTATTAGCTATAACCTCTGAAGATATTTCTCTTTTTCCTAATAACACTAATTTCCACTACCCATTCCTCAAAAACTCAACTCTTTTTTTAACAGGTAGGTGGGAAAGGGCCATTTTCTAATTTTAACTTTATTACCCTGCATTTTTATATTGTTTTTAATCAGTGCATGATCTGTAATATTTATTGGATGTGTGCCGAAGCTTTCAATCAAATGTGTATGTTCCCATGAAATATAATTTGTCAAGTGTAGCCCGGTTATTGTAATTTGGGGAATAGTATGTAAATTCTTTCAGAGTTCCTACTACAGAATTCACATCTTTCATGCCTAATATTTTCATAAATTTCTTCAGAAATGTAGTATCTTTTGTTTCATTTCCCTTCTAGGGCTCATTGATACATACTAACTATTGCAAAGTAAGTTAAAGTTCCCACCTATACCTAATATTCCTGGCTGAAAGTTCAACATTTCTCCCAGAATTTTGTTAAACTCCATAGTAGCAGGTTGTGGTGGAATATAAATACATGCCAGTGTAATCCTTCTCCCATGTTATTAGCCCCTTACTGTCATAAACCTACCATTGTTGTCTTTTTTTTACTTTTCTGTCATTATTGGAGCCTCTCCAGCAATTTGTATAATTACTCTCCTTTTCCTTTGCCACTGATATTTTGCTGAATATCCATCCTGAAATCCTTTCTTTGTCAACTTCACATGCTCTCTTCTTTCCAAATGTGTCTCCTACAGCATTGCTGTTTGCACTCTGCATTATTTAATTAATTTATTTATTTATTTCACATTTGTTAACTGGGTTAGTCCAAATGAGTTTGCAAACAAACCCATTTTCAGTGGAGACCCGAGGGGAACATCCCCAGCAAACATAAGTAAAAAATAAAAGTGACAATATACAAATATTAAATAACAATCCCAATACAAAATAATTGTAAAAAAGAAAAAGGTTATTAGCTGTTTGCATTGCATTGATAGTAAGCAACCCATTTTCAGTGGAGACCGAAGGGGGAAAGATCCCCCAGCAAACATAAGCAAAAATAAACATACAGGACAAAAACTATTAAAAACAATACTTCTTTCGGCTGCTCCCATTAGGGGTCGCCACAGCGGATCATCTGTTTCCATTTTTCCTGTCCTCTGCATCTTGCTCTGTCACACCAACCACCTGCATATCCTCCCTCACCACATCCATAAACCTTATTTTAGGCCTTCCTCTTTTCCTGTTACCTGGCAGCTTCATCCTTAGCATCTTTTTCCCAATATACACTGCATCCTTCCTTAGCACATGTCCAAACCAACATAGTCTTGCCTCTCTGGCTTTGTCTCCAAACCTTCCAGCCTGGGCTGACCCTCTAATATACTTGCTCCTAATCATGTCCACCCTTGTCACACCCAGTGCAAATCCTAACATCTTTAACTCTGCCACGTCCAGCTCTGACTCCTGACTTTTTCTCAAGGCCACTGTCTCCAACCCATATATCATAGCTGGTCTCACTACCCTCTTATAGACTTTCTCTTTCACTCTTACTGGTACTCGTCTGTCACAAATCACTCCTGACACACTTCTCCACCCACTCCATCCTGCCTGTACTCTCTTCTTCTCCTGTCTTCCACACTCACCATTACTGTGATCTGTTGATCCCAAGTATTTAAACTCATCCACCTTCACCACCTCTACTCCATGCACTCTCACCATTCCTCTATCCTCCCTCTCATTCGCACACACATATTCTTAGTTCTGCTGACCTTCATTCCTCTTCTTTCTAGAGCATATCACCACCTCTTCAGAGTCTCCTCCACCTGTTCCCTACTCTCACTACAGATCACAATGTCATCTGCAAAATCATAGTTCACGGGGACTCCTGTCTAATCTTGTCTGCCAAGCCTGTCCATCACCATTGCAAATAAGAAAGGGCTCAGAGCTGATCTTTGATGTAGTCCTACCTCCACCTTAAACGCATCCTTCACTCCCACCACAGACCTCACTGCTGTCACACTACCCTCGTACATATCCTGTACCACTCTTACATAATTCTCTGACACTCCCGACTTCCTCAAACAATACCACAACTCCTCTCTAGCCACCCTGTCATATGCTTTCTCTAAGTCCACAAAGACACAATGCAACTCCTTCTGACCTTCTCTGTACTTCTCCATCAGCACTCACTGCAAATACAGAATTAATTATAGAGAGAAAAACAAAAGAAAATAAAAATTGTGAACATTAAGGGTTGCACTGATAGTAGTGGACTAAACTTTACTACATATGAGAGTAAAAACAAAAAAGATAGTCATTCAAAAGCACTGTATAGACATCGATAGGAAGTTGGGGGAGATAGTGTGGAGAATGGAGAGGCTACAGTAGTAGAGCTGAAGGTTTAGGAGATTAGTTTAAGCAGACGTTACTAACAAAGAATGAAAGTTAGGAAATGCAACAGGTTATACAGTGGGAGCGACTAAGACTACGTGTGGTCACTGCAACGGCATAATTTCAAGTTTAGTACTCTTTCCTTTTTGTCTGTACATGTAACGCC